>NC_041384.1:677443203-677577790 GCF_002162155.2 Triticum dicoccoides | reverse complement strand
TTTCAGTTTCAAAAAAAATAAAAGAAAATGATAGAAATGTCAAAAAAATAAAAGAAAATAAGATTCCCATGTGATATGTGGTCTAGTTGTTAGCAAAATTTACAAACATGAATTTTCGACTTATTTGCAAAATCTCTCAAGAATTTGTAAAAATGGGCATAACTTGTGCGTACGAACTCGGATGAAAAAGTTTTTTATATGAAAAATCATCTACTCGAAATGTTACATCCAAATTTAACTGGGGGAACCCCGTTAAACATTTTCAAAATCCCCAAAAACCTAACAGAAAAAAAAGTTATGAGGCTTCTATGATCTGGAGGCAAAAAAATTCAAAAAATTTCAAACTTACTAGTGGCGCACCGTATGCTAGGTGCGCCACTAGTAATAGAAAAAAAATTGTTTTGAAAAAAAATTGAATTATTTTTCAAAATATGATACGTAATATGATCGGGAAGTTTGAAATATTTTTTCAAAATTTAATCATACTCATGAACATGAACAAAGTCGTAGACATCAGCAAAGTTCAATAGGATTGATATGATAGATATATCAACATGTGCCTGTGAAGTGAGGTGGTGTTGGGGTTTGATAGAACTATGAAGTTAAGCGTGCTTGGGCTAGAGTAGTGTGAGGATGGGTGACCTTTCGGGAAGTTTGACCACAGAGTGCGATTTGACCTGAGATTAAGCATATTGACTCAAGATTAAGCCATAGTGACCCGAGATTAAAAAAATGAAAAAAAATGAATTTTTTATTAAAAAATGAAAAAAAATGAAAAAAAAATTATTACTGATGGCGCACTTCTATGTGGCGCACCTCTAGGCATACTAATGGCGCACTAGTGGTGCGCCATTAGTAAAAAATACTAGTGGCGTGCTACTAATGGTGCACCAGTAGTGCGCCATTAGTAGGCAAAACTGGTGCGCCATTAGTAGGCCTTTTCCTAGTAGTGTCAACTCCGACGACATTGACGGTATGGACGTCGATGAAGGAGACGATGAACAACCAGCGCCTATCGAGCCCTGGAACGCCACCTCGTCATATGACGTATACATGGTGAACGCACCCAAAGATGATGAAGAGGAGCGGAAGGACGCACCGAAGGATTGTTCCCTCGAAAAGCAGTCAAAGCGGCGACCCAAGCGCCGCCCCAAATCCCGCCTCGACAGAAATAGCGATCACACTGATCCAGCGCTGGAGCAGGGCGAACTGCTTCCAGACAACGGCAATCCGGATAATCAAACTGAACAAACAAATCCTATCAATGATAATGGTCCGGACGACATAACACCAGACATGCACTCGGAGCAGCAAAATGCCCGTAAAAGGCTCGTTGCCACCGCAAGGAGCCTCAAAAAGCAGAAGCGGAGGCTCAAGGCCGCACAAAACACGCTCCAATTTAGATGGAGCAAAATACTCAACACTGTAGCAAGGTACGGCGACAATCGCCCCTCGAAGAGCTACCCAAAGCGGAAGCTGCTACCCGAATTCGATGAGGAGGCCTCAGACCCCCACAACCAAATATCAAAGCAGCCACCTGGTCGGATAGACGACCCCTCTACCACCACAGAACGACATTCTACGCCGCTCACAATACAACACACGGCCCATGCGAGGGCTCGCACCCAAAGGACGGTGCAACAAGATCCATCTATGGACCACGCAAGCGCGCCCCAGCATACAATGCAAACAAGAAACATCCGAACAACGCGGCACACCCAGCTACAGGGGTGCTGCACACCCCCTATGTTTCACCGATGAGGTGCTGGACCATGAATTTCCAGAGGGATAACATAGAGGCATACGATGGAACAACAGACCCTGGCGTCTAGATTGAGGACTATATCCTTCATATACACATGGCTCGAGGGGATGATCTCCATGCCATCAAGTACTTACCTCTCAAACTCAAAGGGCCAGCTCATCACTGGCTCAAAGGCCTCCCCGAAAGCTCCATTGGAAGTTGGGAAGAGCTTGAAGACGCCTTTCGGGCAAACTTTCAAGGGACTTATGTTCGACCTCCGGATGCGGATGGCCTGAGTCACATAACTCAACAGCCCGGAGAGTCAGCCTAAAAGCTTTGGAATAGGTTTCTTACTAAAAGGAACCAGATTGTTGACTGTCCGGATGCCAAAGCCTTAGCGGCTTTCAAGCACAGCGTCCGCGACAAATGACTCGCCAGACACCTCGGCCAAAACAAGCCGAGAACGATGGCCGCATTAACAAACCTCATGACCTGCTTTTGCGCGGGTGAGGATAGTTGGCTAGCCAGATGCAGCACCAGCGACACCCGTACATCGGTAGTTAGAGATGGAAACGGGAAATCACGGCGCAACAGCAATAACAAACGCCGAAATAAGGAAGACAACACGAAGGGCACGACAGTAAATGCCGGATTCAAAGTCCCTCGGCCAAACCAAAAGCCGCCCTCCAAAGGCACCAGGGATGAACTGTCCAACCTTAACAAAATTCTGGACCAAGTATGTCAGATCCATAGTAACCCTAGCAAACCTGCTAATCATACCCACAGAGAATGTTGGGTCTTCAAGCAGTCCGGTAAGCTTAACGCCATACACAAGGGGAAGGATACACCAAGTGAAGACGAGGACGAACCTCCCACGCAAGACAAGGGGGAACAAAAGAAATTTCCACCCGAAGTCAAAACAGTAAACATGTTACACATGATCAAGAGAAAAAACAACGCGGCACTCCCAGAAAAATATACCAAAATGCCTGTCCCCGTGAAGTCCCGCCACTGGTCGTCTCAACCAATCACCTTCGACCATCGTGATTACTCCTCAAGTATCCGGCACACAGGATGGGCTGCCCTAGTATTAGACCCAGTAATTGGCGGATACCACTTCACACGAGTCTTGATGGATGGCGGCAGTAGCCTAAACCTAATATACCAGGATACAATCCGCGGGATGGGGCTAGACCCAACACAATTTCTCCATAGCAATACTACCTTTAAAGGAGTAACGCCAGGCCCAGGGGCTCATTGTACGGACTCCCTCCTACTACAAGTTATATTCGGCTCCCCCGATAACTTCCGTCGAGAGCCTTTAACTTTCCACATCGCTCCGTTTCAAAGTGGCTATCAAGCACTACTCGGACGTGAAGCTTTCGCTTGCTTTAATGCAATACCACACTACGCCTCCCTAACACTCAAGATGCCCGGTCCACGTGGCATCATTTCAGTGCATGGAAGTATCAAGCGATCTCTGCGTGCCGAAGAGAGTGAGGCTGCCTTGGCAGCCGCACACTAAAGGCGCCCGGACCATCAAGAGCATCTAATAGGTCGTCAAGACCTCAGACACAACTAATCATGTCCGGCGCCGCTACTCATATCAAATAAATGGTCACACCCCTATCTTTCAAAAGTACAAGGGGCTCAACGCACGCAGACGAATGGCGATTTCTTCTTATCTTGAATTATACACGGTTTCTTTAGAAAACTATCCTTTTGCACGACAACCTTTTGACCTAAATTCCTCTCTTTTACAGATGATCATTGTGCTACACCCGTCCAGGATACGGCACAATGGAGACATAGGCGCAGACGTGCAGCAGGGACCCGACCCAAGGATTCTTTTTAGATTAAGACCCTGCGTAAACCTTTTTTACTGTCTCTTGTTGATACATATCCACCGTTGAGAAGGTTGCTGACGTCTTGGCATGTGGCCACGCCAGAACAATGCAGGTACCTAGACACAAGGGGCTTCTTACAAAGGCCATTCTTCAGGCCCGGTTTATACCACAAAGATCGAATACCTTAGGGACTATTCGGTGTCGTGAGTTTGGCCCTATATGCATCAGCTCTGAATCATTGTCTTTGGTCAAATGTTGGGTTTGCCTGGCTCCTGTGTTTTGGTGCCTTACGTTCCGCTTTACCGGCTAAGGCAGCACCAGGAGAACTACTGCGATTGTGCCCTGGTTCATCCCGACGAGGACCTCAGTAGAGAAAGCCGAAAACTGATTGTCATGATCTAGCGTGAGACTGGTCAACCACTCGATGACCCATGGGAATGTTAGAATTCCTCCGCCTTCACGAAGGGCCGCTTTCCGGCCAGGCATATACGCACCGCGGGACCGGGAGAGTGCGGAGCCACCAGGGGCTATCTAGTAGCCCCACTGTCAAACTCCTATGGCTAAGTGAAAGTGTTAAAGCATTATAGTCCGGTTGCCTCGCTCGCTCCGCTATCACCTCCTTAATAGGACCAAGATGTTGGGTTAAGTGTGAACGCGTGTTTCTGCGAACACCTCCGCATTATATGTGTGGGGGTTGAAGCCGATGACTGCAATCTTTCAGGTTATACACATGTATACATAAACGGCCGCCCAGGAGGCATCACATTACTTTCAGGCAAAAGTATAAAAGTAGCCTTATAAAAATTTATAAAAGCATTTCACTTACAATGAGATTACATGTCACTCAAACATAATATTTTTTGAGCACTGGGTCTCTATCAAACGAGCACCCTCAAGAACTTCCTCAAAGTAGTGCTCAGCAGCCCTTCGACCTATGGCCGAATCCTGCACTGCAACAGTGGTAGCATCCATCTCTGCCCAGTATGCTTTAGCACGGGCAAAGGCCATCCGTGCGCCTTCTATGCACGCCGACCTCTTCATCGCATTTATGCGCGGCACCACATCGAGGACATGCTGCACCAAGCTGAAATAGCTCCTCGGTTTTGACCTTCCCGGCCATAGCTGATCCACAACAGACCTCATGGAGAGTCCGGACAACCTATTTAGTTCGGCCCATTCGGCCAATTGGTCCGTCAACGAAAGCGGACGCTCGGGAGAAAGGAATTGCTTCCAAAACAGCTGGTCTACTTCACGGTCCGTCTGACTCTAGAAGTACTTGGCCGCATCGGCAGTGCTTGCCGCCAAATCCATATACGCATCCTCCGAACTCCACAGCCGATCCAGAGGGGCATATCGTGGATCTCCGTACTTCCTCTGCAGCATAAAGGACTTCCCGGCTACAATATCCCCGGCTTCCCGCAGCTCCTCCTTCTTTGCCCTCATAGCAGAGCGGAGGTCTTTTCCCGTTGCAGCAGCCTTCTCAAGGTCCGATGCCTTCGCCTGGTTTTCCTTTTCAAGAGCCCGGCACGGTCTACGGCGGCTTTTAATTCTACGGCCGTATTGGCCATCTTCTCCCGGCTCTCTCCATGTGTGGCCTTCTCGGCTCGCAACTCTTCGGCCGCCTTCAAAGCAGCCGCATTACCCAATCTTGCTTGTTCCTTGGCTCGGGAAAGTTCCGCCCACAAGGCTTCAACAGTAGCAGCTCCATCTGCAGTCATAACATGTTAAAAACACTGGCATCATACTCTTCCTATGTGGCGTTTACCAGACAAGGATACTTACCCCGCGCCTCGTCAAGCCTTTTGTTAACAAGCTCGATGTCGGCATCTGCCGCATCCAACTACCGTTCTAAATGGGCAAACTGGCTAGTCCGGCTGGCCACCGGAGCTTCCATCTCCTGCACATAAAGGCAGTATGGTTATTACCTAGGAATATGATCCTCCGTTCGTCATCGTTTCCAACGACAACCAGAGTCTCAAGGGCTACTATCTACACAGGGCACACCTAGCATGTGCAGGACTATTACACATTCCTTTTACGTACCTCAAAGCCTATCAGTAGACTCATAAAAGCTTCATGCAATCCACTTTCGACGGATGATATCCTCTCCATCACCATATTCATCAACACACGGTGATCATCTAAGATGGCTGCTCGCCCCACCAACTCCCCCAGAACGTCCGATCGCACACTAGACGGCGCCGGACTCTTTTTTCTGCTATCTTTGGGAGCCGGACACTGGGAGCCTCGGGGATCAATAGGATTACCTTTTGGCCTCACCGGACTCGGAGAGGCCCTACGCGACGACACTTTAGGGTTGCCCGTTTCCGGAGCGGAGGAGTCCGGAGGAGGCGTCTCGCTCTCCATCATCTCTGGAAGAAGATCCCCCGAAGACGAGCTCATTTGAGAGGGGCTAAGGCCCAAACTGCACAAATATATGCGGTGGTTATTTTCTCAGAAGAAAAGGATGGCATATCTGTACTATTAAAGTTTTCGGGTCACTTACGCCTCCCGGGAGAATTGATCCCCCCGCGGACTTTGTGCGGCAGCAGCGCCCCCCAAGGTAGGGCCCTCGGTGGAAGATTTCTTCTCTCGTTTGGAAGCTTCGGCTTCCGAATTCCCGGGTGCAGTCCTTTTCCTCTTCCGGTTGTCTTCCTTCACGGAGACGCTCGCTCCCTCGGTTAGAATAGCCAGCGTTGGGGGCCCGCGTCCGCCCGCATTATCCTCCACAGTATCTTCCTTCAAGGGATCTGGGCAAGGTGTGGTCTGGAGCATCTTTTCCAATACCGGATTCTCCAAACCCTCAAGGAGGGGGGCCAAACACCGAATCAACTTCGCCTTTGTTAGCCAGTCCTGGTCGAAAAAGCAAACTCTCAGAAATAACTTCGTAACAAAGGAAAGATAATATGTTCGGCCGGAAGATTCCTTACCTGTTCGGCGGCGCGGTTACTACTCAGGCCCACGTCCTCGGTGATTTCCGGACACTCTACTTGAGGTCCGAAGAATAACTTATACATATCCTCATGCATCAGGCCGAGAAAATTTTGAATGGCACACGGACCCTCGGGATTGAACTCCCACAAGCGAAGGGGCCGACGTTTGCAAGGCTGGACTTGATGAACCAGCATAACTTGTATTACCGCAACCAAACTGAGATCTTCGTTGAAGAGATCTCGAATGCGGCTCTGCAGTAAAGGCACATCCTTGGCTGGACCCCAGCTCAGTTCTCTGCTGATCCATGACATCAGTCGTGGTGGAGGGCTCGAGCGAAAAACGGGGGCGGCCGCCCACTTGGCACCTCTAGGAGTCGTGATGTAGAACCACTCCTGTTGCCACAATGCAGAAACCTTTGGGATGGAACCTTTGGGCCACGGAGGTCCCGTCATCTTGCGTATTGAGGCGCCTCCACACTCTGCATGTTGCCCATCGATCATCTTCGGCTTTACTTCAAAGGTATTGAGCCATAAGCCAAAGTGGGTGGTAACCCGGAGGAAGGCCTCGCATACGACAACAGAAGTCGTGATATGCAGGAAGGAGTCCGGAGCCGGATCATGGAAATCTAGCCCGTAATAAAACATCAAGCCCCTGACGAAAGGATCCAGAGCAAAACCTAGACCTCGGAGGAAGTGGGAGACAAACACGACGCTCTCGTTGGGTTTGGGAGAAGGGACGGCCTGCCCCCGGGGAGGCGGCCGATGCGACATCTCAGCAGTCAGATACCTGGCCTCCCTCAACTTTTTAATGTCTTCTTCCGTGACGAAGGAGGGCATCCATCAGCCTTGAAGGATGGATCCGGACATGACTAAAGGTTCGGAGCACCTGACCTGAGCTTTGGGCGATTGAGCTTGAGGCGGGGGAAGGATTCGATTGATAACGGGAGGGAAAAGGTAAAAGCTTTGTCCCTTTATAAAGAGGGTGGATATCAAGCATCCTCCCCGTCTCCGTTTGGACTTGCCTATGTTCTAGGAGTCCAAGAAGTGGTTGGGTTACCCACACCCGTATTGATGAGAATCCGCCTCGCATAACACGCTGAGGTGGGATAATGAAACGATTTGGATAAAGGCTTGGTCGTGGTGTGTCACGCTACGGAATACGTCAGCAGATTAGATTTGTGTAAATATTATTCTCTCTATGGCAATATGTGGAAACAAGCCAGACACTATATTTGTGTTCAAAGTCTTCTATGAAGTACTTGGAGGAGGAACCCGCCTTGCAATGTTGAAGACAATCTGCGCACTGGACTAGTCGTCATTGAAGCCTGGTTCAGGGGCTACTGAGGAAGTCCTGGATTAGGTGGTGTTCGGATAGCCGAACTATACCTTCCGCCGGACTCTTGGACTATGAAGATACAAGATTGAAGACTCCGTCCCGTGTCCGGAAAGGACTTTCCTTGGCGTGGAAGGCAAGCTAGGCGACACGGATGTTCAGATCTCCTACCATTATAACCGGCTTTATGTAACCCTAACCTTCTCCGGTGTCTATATAAACCGGAGGGTTTTAGTCCGTAGGACAACATACACATCAACAATCATACCATAGGCTAGCTTCTAGGGTTTAGCCTCTCTGATCTCGTGATAGATCAACTCTTGTAATACCCATATCATCAATATTAATCAAGCAGGACGTAGGGTTTTACCTCCATCGAGAGGACCCGAACCTGGGTAAAACTTTGTGTCCCTTGCCTCCTGTTACCATCCGGCCTAGACGCACAGTTCAGGACCCCCTACCCAAGATCTGCCGGTTTTGACACCGACAGTCATCGAAACCTAGCAATAAAACATCAACTGGACTAGGCCTTACCTTCACCGTAAGGGGCCGAACCAGTATAAACCTCTTGTGTCCTTTGTCCTGATTAACCCCTTTAAGCTTCCTAGTTGTGATGGCCCTATGACTAAGTCCTTTTGCTAGGACATCTGCCATGACAATTCCATGACATGTGTGTTTGTCGAGATCCGATGAATTGTGGGTTTATGATCAAGATTATCTATGAACAATATTTGATTCTTCTATGAAATCTCTTATGCATGATTTAATATCTTTGCAAGTCTCTTCGAATTATTAGTTTGGTTTGGCCTACTAGATTGATCTTTCTTACAATGGGAGAAGTGCTTAGCTTTGGGTTCAATCTTGCGGTATCCTTTCCCAGTGATAGCAGGGGCAGCCAGGCACGTATTGTATTGTTGCCATCGAGGATAAAAAGATGGGGTTTATATCATATTGCTTGAGTTTATCCCTCTACATCATGTCATCTTGCCCAATGCGTTACTCTGTTCTTATGAACATTGTTGCCATCGAGGATAAAAAGATGGGGTTTATTGTCACATCCCTGGTCCTGTTATGCACTAGGCTAGACCTCATGTGAGCATCATGTTTTAATTCAAATGAAATTTGAATTGAGGAATTTTCAAAGCCTCAGAAACCTTCTAAAAATGATCAACATTAAAATCTTCTCAAAGAAGCCCAAGAAAATGTTCCTCTTAGTCTCTGAAAATATTGCAAAGAGGTAAAACTCAAAACAATATTTTTGGTATCTCAGAGTTAATTATTTTGGGCCTTTGAATTAAATAAATAGCTATTTGCATTGGATATATATTTGATATATAAATAATATATGTCCAATAATACTGGAACATTTTATGTGGTTTGGTATATTTTAGTCCTAGCCACATAACTATTTCCAGGATTTTATAAAATGGTTTAGTGTCTAAAACTAAATCAAAACAAACTACAGAAAATAGAAAACAGAATTAAATAGAAATAAAAGAGAGAGAGAGAGAGAAGGACTTATCTGGCGCTCACCTGGTAGCCAGCCGGCCCAGCTCCTGTGCGGCCCAGCCCATCTCCACTTCCCCCCCCCCTGTCGTCTTCCTCCTCGCCAGAAGGACCGAGGCGTGGCGCGCGCGCCCGAGAGCCCCGGCCACCTCCTGCTTACCTGCTCGCCGCTGCAGGCACCTGAGGTGCCATGCACTCCCCTCGACCCTCTCCTACTCTCCCCGTGCCCTCTCCTCTCTCTCCCCGGAACACTCTCCCCCTCCTCTGTTCTCCTCACCCGAATGGAGCCGCCGCCACCGACGAGAACCACCGTGGCCACCAGCCACTCCACGCCTCACCGACGCCCCAGGAAGCTCTGCCTCGACCTACTCATCCTCCCCACCACTCCAAGCAACACCAGGAGCCCTGCAGTGACGCCATCGCCGCCATCTTCACCGACGGGCATCGAAGATCGCCGGCCCGATTCTCCGTCTCCAGGTCGCCCCCGAGCCCACTGAGACGCGCTCTGCAACCACAGTGAGCTCATGGACCGATTCCCCCTCCTCTCCTGCTCGCGTTCTTGCTCTATCCCCGTTCCCCACCTCCGCCGAAGCTCGCCGCCGCCACGGCCGACGAGCTCCATGCTCCTGAGCTCGTCCGCTCGCCCGAGCATCACAAGCGTGCTCGCCGCGCTCCTGTGAACCTGCAGCACCCACGGGTTCTCCCTGTTGTGCACCGTAGCATCGTTTCCGCCAACTCTCGAGGTCCGGCAGCCGCTGAGCTCGACGCCGGCGAGGATTACGGCCACCCCAGCTCGCCCCGGTTGCACTGTTGGATGCGCGGGATCGCCAGCTTCCCATAGAGCCCAGCGGCACCTCGAATGGCTCCCTGTATCGCAATTCCGAGCCACCCCAACGCTACTGTCGTCGCCGGCGACATGTCGCCGGCAGGTTTGACCTGATCGGCCCAGGGGTTGACCCCCCTGACGTGTGGGCCCAGGCGCCTGCCTAATTAGTGTTAGGTTAGTTAGTGTTAATTAACTTAGTTAATTATGTGAGCCACTGACATGCGGGCCCCGCTCGGCTAACTAAGTTAGTTAGGGCTAATCATATTTAGGTTAGTCACTGACCAGTGGGCCCAATCCAGTTAGTTAGGGCTAACTAACTTGGATAGTTGACTGGGTCACTGACCAGTGGGTCCCACTGGTCAGGTTTGACCTGGTCGATGCCTTTGACCTGCTGACGTCACCCCGGCGTCATGCTGACGCAGTATATGCTTCTGGGATTTTAAATAAGTCAGAAATGATTTATTTAATTTCAGAAAATGCCCTAAACTTCAATAAATCATAGAAATTCAACCGTAACTCCAAATTAAATAATTTATATATGAAAAATTATCAAAAAAATTCAAGGAATCCATCTGTACCATTTTCATGCATGTTAGAACAACTTATAGCTGCTATTTAGCACAAATCAATTAAATGGCATTTGAATAATCACATATGGAGTTTGAATTTGAATCTTGTATTCAAACCAACTTCATTTAATCTGTTGCTAGTTGCATTAGCTCAAAACACATTCATATTGCCATGTCATGAGCATGCATCATATTGTGCATTGCATTGATTGTATTTCTTCTTTGTTGCCGGTATCTGTTCCCTCCCGGTAGACGATGTTCCGACGTTGTGATCATTGACACTGATGAAGACTCAATGTTATCTTCAGAAGTGCCAGGAAAGCAAAACCCCCTTGTTCATTCCGATACAATCCTACTCTCTCGCTCCTGCTCTCTTTTACTGCATTAGGACAACAACGATTCATCTGTTACTTGCCGCGGTAGCTGAACCCCTTTATCCTTTGCATGACCTGTCATTGCCACAGTAAATAGATGAAACCCACTAGCATGAGTAGGAGTTGTTTGAGCCCTGTTGTGCCTACTCATTCATGTTTGTTTGTCATGCCTGCTATTGCTTAGAGTTGAGTCAGGTCTGGTTCATCGGGGATGAATCAGAGGTGTGTGAACATGTCCTACTGTGTGTGAGCTAAGTGGTGAACACGATTTGGTAAAGGTAGTGGTGAGAGGCCATGTAGGAGTACATGGTGGGTTGTCTCATTGAAGCCGTCCTTAGGAACTGAGTTCTGTGTTTGTGATCCATGATTCAGCTACTACCATACATTGGGCCCTGAAATATGACCCCGCTCGACTTCTTATTCACCCTAGTCCTCTGTCCAGGAGTTGCAAGTAGTTTCTGGTGTTTGTAGCTTACTGGAGGCCGTGGACAGCGCTGACCGTAGGGGTGGGCTGTGATGCGGTAGGTACGTGGCACGGTGTATCGGATGCCCGTTTGGTATCTCGGGAACCCTGTTCACATCGTTTGGGGCTGTGAGCGAAACTCCGGCCGGATCTCCTCATGGATGGAACCCGAATAGGCGATAAACCTGGACTAGAGACTTGAGTGTTTAGGTAGGTCGTGGTCTACACCCACGTCGGCTTTCGCTGGAAGTCTGCCGAGCACATGTCGTGTGCAGACGCTAAGTGGTGGAAACATGTATGAAGAAGTACACCCCTGCAGGGTTAATATCATCTATTCGAATAGCCGTGTCCGCGGTAAAGGACTTCTGGGTTGCTTATATCAGTTCATAGACAAGTGAAAGTGGATACTCTAAAATACGCAAGATAAGCGTGAGTACTATGGATGGCGTTCTCGTAGGGAGACGGGAGCGGATCCATAGTGGTGTATTGATATGGTGAATATGTGGACTCGTGTGCGCCACCTCAAAAGAGTTACTCGCAGTCGTAGTTCAGGATAGCCACCGAGTCAAAGCTGGCTTGCTGCAGTTAAACCCCACCACCCCTTTGTTGATAATGATGCATATGTAGCTAGTTCTGATGTAAGTCTTGCTGGGTACATTTGTACTCACGTTTGCCTATTTTATGTTTTGCAGAGAGACTTCGGTCTCGCTAGTAGTTCCGCGTGGACTTCGACGTTTAGCTTGATACCTCAACTACGATCTTGTGCCCTCGGCAGGATCTGATAGATAGTCAGGCTTCTCAGCCTTTTTCATTTATAGATGTCTGTACTCAGACATGATAGCTTCCGCTTGTGCTTTGACTTGTATGCTCTGAGTGTTGGGTCGTGAGACCCCTGTTTGTAATATCTCGCTCCTCGGAGCCTATTGATAAATACCTGAGTTGTAGAGTCATGTTGTGATGCCATGTTGTATTTACACATATCGAGCATATTGTGTGTATGTTATTGAAATGCTTGGTATGTGTGGGATCTGACCATCTAGTTGTTTATCCTTAGTAGCCTCTCTTACCGGGAAATGTCTCCTAGTGTTTCACTGAGCCATGGTAGCTTGCTACTGCTCCGAACACTTAGGCTGGCCGGCATGTGTCCTTCTTCGTTCTTGTGTCTGTCCCTTCGGGGAAATGTCACGCGATGAATACCGGAGTCTTGTTAGCCCGCTACAGCCCGGTTCACCGGAGTCCTGCTAGCCCAGTGCTACAGCCTGGATTCACTCGCTGATGACCGACACGTTCGATGCTGGGTCATGGATGCCTGTCCCTGTAAGTCTGTGCCACTTTGGGTTTACGACTAGCCATGTCAGCCCGGGCTCCTTATCATATGGATGCTAGCAACACTATCATATACGTGTGCCAAAAGGCGCAAACGGTCCCGGGCAAAGGTAAGGCGACACCCATGGGAATACCGTGCGTGAGGCCGCAAAGTGATATGAGGTGTTACATGCTAGATCGATGTGGCATTGAGTCGGGGTCCTGACAGTGTTGGTATCAGAGCTTGACTACCTGTAGGATTACCAAGCCAAACTGGTCGAAGTTGAGTCTAGAAATTCTTTAGTTATATAAGGGAATTGATTGTGGGATGGAACGTTAGGCTCTTTTTACTCCTTATACTTTATGCCCTTCTGATCTGAGTCATCTTATCTTTCCTATGGGGATTAAGAACTAGGCTATCTCTTCTTTCTATCAGGATCACGTGTTACTAATCCGTAGACTTATAAGATTGTTGGATTTAAGCTTGAGTTCAGTTCCTACTACTTCTGTATGTTAAATGTTGATCTCCAAACCTTGATATTGTGCTTCTGAGTGGTTATGCCACCATTTTTGTGAATGTCTCAAATCTTTTCTGAGCATTTACAGCCGTTATGCTGTCCGAGTCATCCCAGGTTTCCAAAGAGTCTGACGCATTTGCAAAATCCTTTTCCTCTGGTTTCAATGTCTTTTAGGCCAGGTTAATCACACAAATTAGTGAGTTGAGGTACTTTATTGCCTCGACATATATGTTGGAATAATTATTATGACCCTAGGTGTTTTAGGGAGTCACCTAGAAATCTAGCAACGTTTTGTGTTCTCAGTGTGAAGATTCTGGCCATCATTCTCGAAAGCATCTCGTGATGCTACTTAGTAGTAGGTATTCTACTCCTGGGTTCTGAACCCGAGATTCACTCTACCTACTTCATGTTGATAGTAATTGCTAGTGCCTTTAGGATATTAGTAACCTTTGCGATAGTCCTTGAAGTCCGTGGTATCTTCTTCTTCCAAATACCATGAACTACTTATGGCAGAAGTTCCTCGTTGAACTGAAATATCACAACAGGATTATTCTTGATGAGTTCTCCATTATATATTGTGGCTCTGCCAGTTCTACCTTTCTGCATGGGTTATCCGGAAGATACATGTTGAACTTGGTTCAACATGCTAAACCATGCATCCACAACTCAGAAAATCGTATGTTCCTTTGAGTTGTCCCTCTTTAGTTGTCTTCTGACCCTCGTTTATCAATTGATAGTCAAGAGTATGCGTGCAATCGTTCATCGATACCTATTACTCTTGTGGTCCGTCAAGCCATTCTATTCCGGAATGACTAGGAGAAACAAACTCCAGTACCTCATCCGTATCTAGGATTGGGTCAAAACAATTGTACTCCGCGGATCAAAATGCCAATCCAGCTTTTGCTCTGTTCTACCTTGGAGTATTACCATCTTTATATCAAGAATGTCATGGGAATTGCACACCATCCTATGAACTCTTGACACAGTGATACTTCTCGCCATCATTGTTCATTCCTCGGTTCCTGTGTTATCGTAACCGGAATGCCGACAAGTGAATCGTGGTGTGTGAAATCAATACTGCTAGCAACTCCGTTGTTTGGTAGTTAAAGGACAATAATTTCATTCTTAGCATGTTGGTTAGTGAATCATCATTCTAAGATTGATCGTGTTACCTAGTCCATTCTCCTGGTTCACTCCTCGATCGATGAGTTAGGATTATTTCAAATCCTTGCCCTATTGATCATATCGTCTTGCCCTGAAAAGCAGGATTGTCCTCGATCTTAGTAACATATCGGTGGTTCGTGATTTTCCGGATATCTTCTCGAAAGTATCACCAGGTTGTCACCTGACTGTTATGTTGAGCTCGTGATCAAGTCGGTTTATCCTGTAAACCACCCTTTCTCCAAGAATCCGTGTTGGATATCCCTGAGCTAGTTCGTTAAGCTAGACAACAACTTGGAGAATTGGAAGATAAAAGCTTGCCTAACTTAGTTTGTTCCAAAGGAATATTCTTGTGTAGTGTGTGTTGAAGAAAGATGATATCTTCATCGATTGGTCCCTATGATCAGTTGTTGGACCTATTGTCTTATCAATCCTTTGATTTGAGTGTGGGCTATCGTCAAATCAAATCAGAACCAACGATGTTCGTAATGTTGTCTTACTCGTGGCTGCCCCTCGAGCATACACCATTATATCTTTGGTCTGACCAATACTATCACCTGTTCACATAATTAGGGAATTCCATCTTCATGGAAATCTCGATGATTTGTTGTTGAGCCCATCAACATCATTTTATCTCCTCCAAGATCTTGTTGGACAATAAGTTAGTGTTGGGAACTTTTGAAAGCATTTTCTTCATGCTAGCTCATGAAGTATTTGTTTGATGTAAGGAGTGACTTCCTCTTATACACGTGTATTTGGTGAAAGTTGCCGCCGTGGATTCGAGAAATTCAATGTTATTTCCTTTAGAATCATCCCAAATCAGTCATGCATACGTGCGAAGTATTCTGTGGTCTGGAGACTTGCAACCTCCATTCTATATGTGTCCCTAGCACAGCAAGCCACTGATTGATTTGTTCACGGAAAAGGAGTTGCTGTGCAAATACTAGTTCATGCACAAGATTCCTATATCTTCAATGATGGTTCCCTACCAGAACTCGGTAGTGTTTTATTGTAAGACTACCACGTGGTCATGTTTGTCCAGGACAGCGTGTTCACATGTGTGTAGCAGAACCAGCTCATGTTTTGGAGTTTGCTATCGTAGTTCATTTTCCGAGAATCTCGCAACGTCATCTTGTCGATTTGTGTTGCAAACTTTCATTTTTCTTCCTAGGCTCGATGAGTCTGGAATATCCTGACACCAACCAGATCTGAATCTCAGGCAGATATGATGGTTGGAACATTTCCCAAGAACTATAATAATGGTCTCTCTGTAACCGGTAAAGTGGATGTCATGGCCAACACGCCCAGCCGGAAGACCTATTACTGTAGTATCTTGATTGAGAAAGTTGGCCACCTCCCCATAAGGACTTCGTAGGATTTACTCCCTAGCTGTTCCTTATGGATTTTTGTGTTCCCGAAGTCCGACCTTTTACTTGATGTCTAGTTACCAAACCATTTCAATGAATGGGATACGCTAGCACATCAAGGAGAACATTAGGAGCGGAGTGCTAAATGTCTCTCGGTCGATCGTCCAGATTTTATCTCCGTGGCCTCGCTAGGGTGAAATCTGAGAAAGTGTTATCTTCCTTTGCATCTACATCTTCCACCGGTATTCATCATGGTAGTATGATGTGTTGCCAGGATCCTTGACACGGATATTGGTAAAATCTTGATGATTATGGAAATGCTCAAGTTCTTGAGAGCACGCACAAGCGCTACGTGTTATCATCGGCACTAACTGGGATTCCTCTCAGTTTCCTTGGCAATGCTATGACCTTCTCAAACAGTGAATTCACTCTCTATTGTTGGGTTCTTCCCCAGTTACCAGAATCATTCCCAGCATTTGCATTTTGTTCCCAGCTTGCACTGCCAATGTGCCATTCTACCATGGGTCTCTTCCATTTCCGGTGATAAGCAAATTCATCCATTACGTTGTCTTCAACAAGGTAATCCACATCATCCAAGTCCGAGTATGCCATTCTACCAACCCCCTCCAAACGATCGCTCGAGAATTGTCCTAGGCTGGTTTAAAGAGTTTCAATGATCTCTGAATCAAAGGTAATTCTTTTGCCACATAAGGGGATATATCTACGAATCACCCCCCCTCCAGGATGTCTCGTTGAGGTATCATGGCAACTCAACTCCTCGCTACGTTGACAACCGTTCACCACCTTCTTAGGTGTGGAATCGTTGTCTACCTAGTGAACCTTCGTCATCTGTCTCACCCCATTTCCTCTAGAGGTGTGCTTCGTCTCTCAGCTCGAGAGATGTTGCTATGTCCCATTCCGTGAGTTAATCCTGAGTTGTTCGTTCTTTGAGAAGATTAATTCTTCTAGAGTTTTCCTTCCCTCTTCTTGTCATGTTAGTTGGAGTTCTCAGAGAAAGACTTCGAGACAATGATGGTGATCGAATCAACGCTCTTATGAAGTGCACCCTGGATCGTGAAGATTATACTAGTTGTGTTTCCCCTTCACCTTACCCTACGCTTGAATCTCGGGACGAGATTTTTGTTTAGTGGGGGTGAGTTGTCACATCCCTGGTCCTATTATGCACTAGGCTAGACCTCATGTGAGCATCATGTTTTAATTCAAATGAAATTTGAATTGAGGAATTTTCAAAGCCTCAGAAACCTTCTAAAAATGATCAACATTAAAATCTTCTCAAAGAAGCCCAAGAAAATGTTCCTCTTAGTCTCTGAAAATATTGCAAAGAGGTAAAACTCAAAACAATATTTTTGGTATCTCAGAGTTAATTATTTTGGGCCTTTGAATTAAATAAATAGCTATTTGCATTGGATATATATTTGATATATAAATAATATATGTCCAATAATACTAGAACATTTTATGTGGTTTGGTATATTTTAGTCCTAGCCACATAACTATTTCCAGGATTTTATAAAATGGTTTAGTGTCTAAAACTAAATCAAAACAAACTACAGAAAATAGAAACCAGAATTAAATAGAAATAAAAGAGAGAGAGAGAGAAGGACTTATCTGGCGCTCACCTGGTAGCCAGCCGGCCCAGCTCCTGTGCGGCCCAGCCCATCTCCACTTCCCCTCCCCCTGTCGTCTTCCTCCTCGCCAGAAGGACCGAGGCATGGCGCGCGCGCCCGAGAGCCCCGGCCACCTCCTGCTTACCTGCTCGCCGCTGGAGGCACCTGAGGGTGGCACGCACTCCCCTCGACCCTCTCCTACTCTCCCCGTGCCCTCTCCTCTCTCGCCCCGGAACACTCTCCCCCTCCTCTGTTCTCCTCACCCGAACGGAGCCGCCGCCACCGACGAGAACCACCGTGGCCACCGGCCACCCCACGCCTCACCGACGCCCCAGGAAGCTCTGCCTCGACCTACTCATCCTCCCCACCACTCCAAGCAACACCAGGAGCCCTGCAGTGACGCCATCTCCGCCATCTTCACCGACGGGCATCGAAGATCGCCGGCCCGATTCTCCATCTCCAGGTCGCCCCCGAGCCCACTGAGACGCGCTCTGCAACCACAGTGAGCTCATGGACCGATTCCCCCTCCTCTCCTGCTCGCGTTCTTGCTCTAGCCCCGTTCCCCACCTCCGCCGAAGCTCGCCGCCGCCATGGCCGACGAGCTCCATGCTCCTGAGCTCGTCCGCTCGCCCGAGCATCACCAGCGTGCTCGCCGCGCTCCTGTGAACCTGCAGCACCCACGGGTTCTCCCTGTTGTGCGCCGTAGCACCGTTTCCGCCAACGCCCGAGGTCCGGCAGCCGCTGAGCTTGACGCCGGCGAGGATTACGGCCACCCCAGCTCGCCCCGGTTGCACTGTTGGATGCGCGGGATCGCCAGCTTCTCGTAGAGCCCAGCGGCGCCTCGAATGGCTCCCTGTATCGCAATTCCGAGCCGCCCCGCCGCTACTGTCGTCGCCGGCGACATGTCGCCGGCAGGTTTGACCTGATCGGCCCAGGGGTTGAACCCCCTGACGTGTGGGCCCAGGCGCCTACCTAATTAGTGTTAGGTTAGTTACTGTTAATTAACTTAGTTAATTAGGTGAGCCACTGACATGCGGGCCCCGCCCGGCTAACTAAGTTAGTTAGGGCTAATCATATTTAGGTTAGTCACTGACCAGTGGGCCCAATCCAGTTAGTTAGGGCTAACTAACTTGGATAGTTGACTGGGTCACTGACCAGTGGGTCCCACTGGTCAGGTTTGACCTGGTCGACGCCTTTGACCTGCTGACGTCACCCCGACGTCATGCTGACGCAGTATATGCTTCTGGGATTTTAAATAAGTCAGAAATGATTTATTTAATTTCAGAAAATGCCCTAAACTTCAATGAATCATAGAAATTCAACCGTAACTCCAAATTAAATAATTTATATATGAAAAATTATCAGAAAAATTCAAGGAATCCATCTGTACCATTTTCATGCATGTTAGAACAACTTATAGCTGCTGTTTAGCACAAATCAATTAAATGGCATTTGAATAATCACATATGGAGTTTGAATTTGAATCTTGTATTCAAACCAACTTCATTTAATCTGTTGCTAGTTGCATTAGCTCAAAACACATTCATATTGCCATGTCATGAGCATGCATCATATTGTGCATTGCATTGATTGTATTTCTTCTTTGTTGCCGGTATCTGTTCCCTCCCGGTAGACGATGTTCCGACGTTGTGATCATTGACACTGATGAAGACTCAATGTTATCTTCAGAAGTGCCAGGCAAGCAAAACCCCCTTGTTCATTCCGATACAATCCTACTCTCTCGCTCCTGCTCTCTTTTACTGCATTAGGACAACAACGATTCATCTGTTACTTGCCGCGGTAGCTGAACCCCTTTATCCTTTGCATGACCTGTCATTGCCACAGTAAATAGATGAAACCCACTAGCATGAGTAGGAGTTGTTTGAGCCCTGTTGTGCCTACTCATTCATGTTTGTTTGTCATGCCTGCTATTGCTTAGAGTTGAGTCAGGTCTGGTTCATCGGGGATGAATCAGAGGTGTGTGAACATGTCCTACTGTGTGTGAGCTAAGTGGTGAACACGATTTGGTAAAGGTAGCGGTGAGAGGCCATGTAGGAGTACATGGTGGGTTGTCTCATTGAAGCCGTCCTTAGGAACTGAGTTCTGTGTTTGTGATCCATGATTCAGCTACTACCATACATTGGGACCTGAAATATGACCCCGCTCGACTTCTTATTCACCCTAGTCCTCTGTCCAGGAGTTGCAAGTAGTTTCTGGTGTTTGTAGCTTACTGGAGGCCGTGGACAGCGCTGACCGTAGGGGTGGGCTGTGATGCGGTAGGTACGTGGCACGGTGTACCGGATGCCCGTTTGGTATCTCGGGAACCCTGTTCACATCGTTTGGGGCTGTGAGCGAAACTCCGGTTGGATCTCCTCATGGATGGAACCCGAATAGGCGATAAACCTGGACTAGAGACTTGAGTGTTTAGGTAGGTCGTGGTCTACACCCACGTCGGCTTTCACTTGAAGTCTGCCGAGCACATGTCGTGTGCAGATGCTAAGTGGTGGAAACATGTATGAAGAAGTACACCCCTGCAGGGTTAATATCATCTATTCGAATAGCCGTGTCCGCGGTAAAGGACTTCTGGGTTGCTTATATCAGTTCATAGACAAGTGAAAGTGGATACTCTAAAATACGCAAGATAAGCGTGAGTACTATGGATGGCGTTCTCGTAGGGAGACGGGAGCGGATCCATAGTGGTGTATTGATATGGTGAATATGTGGACTCGTGTGCGCCACCTCAAAAGAGTTACTCGCAGTCGTAGTTCAGGATAGCCACCGAGTCAAAGCTGGCTTGCTGCAGTTAAACCCCACCACCCCTTTGTTGATAATGATGCATATGTAGCTAGTTCTGATGTAAGTCTTGCTGGGTACATTTGTACTCACGTTTGCCTATTTTATGTTTTGCAGAGAGACTTCGGTCTCGCTAGTAGTTCCGCGTGGACTTCGACGTTTAGCTTGATACCTCAGCTACGATCTTGTGCCCTCGGCAGGATCTGATAGATAGTCAGGCTTCTCAGCCTTTTTCATTTATAGATGTCTGTACTCAGACATGATAGCTTCCGCTTGTGCTTTGACTTGTATGCTCTGAGTGTTGGGTCGTGAGACCCCTGTTTGTAATATCTCGCTCCTCGGAGCCTATTGATAAATACCTGTGTTGTAGAGTCATGTTGTGATGCCATGTTGTATTTACACATATCGAGCATATTGTGTGTATGTTATTGAAATGCTTGGTATGTGTGGGATCTGACCATCTAGTTGTTTATCCTTAGTAGCCTCTCTTACCGGGAAATGTCTCCTAGTGTTTCACTGAGCCATGGTAGCTTGCTACTGCTCCGGAACACTTAGGCTGGCCGGCATGTGTCCTTCTTTGTTCCTCTGTCTGTCCCTTCAGGGAAATGTCACGCGATGAATACCGGAGTCCTGTTAAGCCCGCTACAGCCCGGTTCACCGGAGTCCTGCTAGCCCAGTGCTACAGCCTGGATTCACTCGCTGATGACCGACACGTTCGATGCTGGGTCATGGATGCCTGTCCCTGTAAGTCTGTGCCACTTTGGGTTTACGACTAGCCATGTCAGCCCGGGCTCCTTATCATATGGATGCTAGCGACACTATCATATACGTGTGCCAAAAGGCGCAAACGGTCCCGGGCAAAGGTAAGGCGACACCCGTGGGAATACCGTGCGTGAGGCCCAAAGTGATATGAGGTGTTACATGCTAGATCGATGTGGCATTGAGTCGGGGTCCTGACATTTATATCATATTGCTTGAGTTTATCCCTCTACATCATGTCGTCTTGCCCAATGCGTTACTCTGTTCTGATGAACTTAATACTCTAGATGCATGCTGGATAGCGGTCGATGTGTGGAGTAATAGTAATAGTAGTAGATGTAGAATCATTTCAGTCTACTTGTCGCGGAAGTGATTCCTATATACATGATCATGCCTAGATATTCTCATAACTATGCGCTTCTCTATCAATTGCTCGACAGTAATTTGTTCACCCACCGTAGAATTTGCTATCTTGAGAGAAGCCACTAGTGAAACCTGTGGCCCCGGATCTATCTTCCATCATATTATTTTCATATCTATTTGCTATTTCCATAGTTGTTTATTTTGCAATCTTTATTTTCCAATCTATATAACAAAAATACCAAAACTATTTATCTTATCATCTCTATCTGATCTCACTTTCGTAAGTGACCGTGAAGGGATTGACAACCCCTTTATCGCGTTGGTTGTGAGGTTCTTGTTTGTTTGTGTATACTAGGGACTTGCGTGTTACCTCCTACTGGATTGATACCTTAGTTCTCAAAACTGAGGGAAATACTTACGCTACTTTGCTGTGTCACCCTTTCCTCTTCAAGGGAAAACCAACGCAAGCTCAAGAGGTAGCAATCCACTCCTGGATTACTTTGGTACCTCCGTGCTAAACTTATAGCAAGGCACACATCAGGTTTGGTACACAGCATTGCATACATTATAGAACCTATGGCTGAGGCATAGGGAATGACTTTCATTTTATCTCTATCTTCTGCAGCGGTCGGGCATTGAGTCTGACTCAACTTCACACCTTGTAACATAGGAAACCCTTTCTTTTTCTGATCCATTTTGAACTTCTTCAAAACTTTATCAAGGTATGTGCTTTGTGAAAGTCCAATTAAGCGTCTTAATATATCTCTATAGATCTTGATGCCCAATATATAAGCAGCTTCACCATGGTCTTTCATTGCAAATTTCTTATTCAAGTATCCTTTTATGCTATCCAGAAATTCTATATCATTTCCAGTCAATAATATGTCATCCACATATAATATTAGAAATGCTATAGAGCTCCCACTCACTTTCTTGTAAATACAGGCTTCTCCAAAAGTCTGTATAAAACCATATGCTTTGATAACACTATCAGAGCATATATTCCAACTCTGAGATGCTTGCACCAGTCCATAAATGGATCGCTAGAACTTGCATACTTTGTTAGCACCTTTAGGATCGAAAAAACCTTCTGGTTGCATTATATACAACTCTTCTTTGAGAAATCCATTAAGAAATGTTGTTTTGACGTCCATTTTCCAGATTCATAATCATAAAATGCGGCAATTGCTAACATGGTTCGGACAAACTTAAGCATCGCTACAGGTGAGAAGGTCTCATCATAGTCAACTCCTTGAACTTGTCCAAAACCTTTCGCAAAAAGTCAAGCTTTGTAGACAGTAACATTACCATCAGCGTCAGTCTTCTTCTTGAAGATCCATTTATTCTCTATGGCTTGCCTATCATCGGGCAAGTCAACAAAGTCCAAACTTTGTTCTCATACATGGACCCCACTACCGCAGGATGCTACTAACGTGACACTACAATCAGAGACCCTTTCACGAAACGGTGTGCGATGCATTAATCACAAACAGGGATGTAAAAAACCTGTCAAACGGTGCAAAACGTTTGTAATGGAGGATGCATCAAACACGGTTCAGATTTTAGTTGCGTGGACAATCCAGGGCATACGGTTCATTCCAATGAACTGTTTGCGATGAGGCGGAACAAAAGAAATGGGCAGCCTGATGAAGGCGTCTGTGATATAGAGGATACGGTTCACTTGGATGAACTGTTTGTGATTAGGAAACATAAAAGAAACAGGCAGCCAGATGAAGGTGTGTGCGATATACAACATACGGTTCAGTTGGATGAACTGTTTGTGATTAGGCAACACAAAAGAAACGGTTAGCTAGATCAAGGTGATTGAGGGCATACACTTCAGAAGGATTAACTGTTTGCGATTAGGCACCAGAACAGAAACGAGTAAGCCAGATCAAAGTGTCTATGATTGATGGCATATACTTCACATGGATGAACTGTTTGCGATTAGCTACAACAAAATGAAACAGTTAGTAGATCAATGTGTGCGCGCTAGACGGGCACACCCATTCTAATTAAAGAAGCATGCGCGATGGTAATAACGAGCGCGCACGGTTGTTGGAATAAGAGGAGTGCTAACATTGCCTATTGCAGTGCACCCTATGGTGCAAATGCCACGTACGCGGCCGAGAAGGCGTACGTGCCCACGTTAAGCCTTCTGGGAATAGTGCTGCACTTATAACCGCCAGTAAATTTTGAGCATTCGTCCTGTCACATTCCAAATTGAAAACCTGTTCACACCGATCAAAACCTAAATGGTTTCCCACTTAGGAGCGTATTACTAGGTGGTTATAAATACTACTACTCCAAGATGACTGCACATTCCTCCTCAACTCCTCATCCACAAAAAGTAAAAAAACAAGTCATTCATCATCGTTCCCTTGCGTCCGCCATGGCTAGTGTGAGTTCTGCGTCGAGAGATTTCCACCAGGGAGAGGCGAGCCTAGGAGCGGGAGCACGAGAGATGTACCTCCTCGCCGCAAAAGCACCCAACATGTCCCGCTGCACTACCGTAGCAGCAGAGAGGTCCCGCCGCGCCGCCGAAGCAACACGGAGGACCCGCCGCGCTGTCGATGCAGCAGACTGGTCTGGCCGCGTCGCGGAAGCAGAAGAGATGTCCCACCGCGCCGCGAATGCAGCAGAGATGTCCTCCCGCGCCGTGGCAGCCTGGGAAATGCCTCGTGGGCAGGCGAGGACTCTTATAGGCGCATGCATGCCCTCGTCCTTAGGCAGATGGATCAAATCTCCAGGTGGGTGTGACGCCCCAAGATCGGAGCTCCAGATGCCTTCCATGTTTTCCGAGTTTCGTCATGTGATTTGTTTAGCTTGTTGTGTTCATCATTGCATATTTGCATTGCATCATGTCATCATGTCATCATGTGCATTGTGCTATTCATGCATGACATTTGGTTGCATGCCCCATGTGAGATCCATGCATCACCACCTCTCCTTCCTTCTCTTTTCTTTCTTTTTGCAAGTGCCACCTTGCCCTCCTCCATTAATGTTCAACTTCTCCCTACAAATCTCACACCTCATCCTTAACTTCTCTGCCAAATGTCATTCTATTTGGATTTGTTTTGGTTGGGTACAAAAATGGCTCAAGTTTGAATTTAATTCAAACTTGGATCATTTTTCTACCTATAAAAATTGCCAAGTGAATTTATTCAAATCCTGTATAAATCCAGGACTCCATATATATTTCTATCTCTGAGCCTTTCCTTCCCAAAACTCCTGCCCTTTTCAATCTTGGAGGTGTCTAATTATTTTAGGCAGAATACAAGGAAGGAAGGAAGGCCTCAATCCCAGCCGAAGCCCACCTGGGCCTTTCTTTCCCCGGCCCAGCCGAGCCGAACAGCCACCTGCTCCCTCCCTCACGGCGTCTCCTTCCTCCAGAGTATAGCAGCAGCAGCGCCGTGAGCAGGAGGCTCACGGACGTCGAGGCTAGCGCCTGCCTGCGCCCCTATAAAGCCCCGCAGCGACCCCTAGGGTTTCCTCCTCCCTCCTCCTTCCCTCCTCGCGCCGCCATCTCTCTTCCTCCCCTCTGTTTTCCCTTCTTCTTCAAGACCAGCGAGCACCACCGAGAGCAGAGAAATAAACCGTCGATGGTCGTCGTCGTTCTCGCGGCCGGAGGGCCTCAAGCTCGTCTACGACATGTCGTCCTGCACCCCGTCACCCTCCTCGACCGATCCCCGCAGTTAGTTGGGCGGGAGCCTCCCCAAGGCGCCTCCCTACCATCGCCGTTGCCATGGCTGGTTGAGCCAAGCCGAGTTCGAGCCCGGTGTCGTCCACGTCGTGGTGACCTTCTTCTTCCTCTGGAGCGACCTCCACGAGCCAGATCGCCAAGTCCAGCGCCCCGTCGCGGTCTTCTTCCCCTGCTTCCTCTTCTTCACGGAGCCGAGCACCGCCCCGATCAGCGCGTCTCCTCGCCGTATTCGGTGTTGAACGACCTCGTACGACGCCAGCGGCTGCCCCAAGGTGATGATCCGCACCTCCCCATCTTCTTTCCCGTAGCTTTGGTCGTCGTAGTCAATCCCTTCGCACCTGAGGCCATGACCGCCATGTCCACCATGGCAGCGAGCTCAAGCTCGTGATATGCCCTCTTGCCTCTGTTGCGTTTGCACACACACCCAGCTCCGCGTTCCCTCATGTTCACGCCCTGAGCACAACACGCGCCCCGCACCCTTGCATCTCGAGCATGTCAGGAGGTAATTCCGGCGAGACCTCCGCCATAATTTTGGTCATCGACAAGGTTGCTCTGCTCCCCCTGCGCGTGCGCACACGCAAGCTACCGCAGCTCGACGCGCTCACACCCTTCCTGCATAATTACACACGTCCCACCATGGGCACCGCTAGCCTTTTCCGCACTCCCGCCAGTGCTTGATGGCCGCAGCAGTCGCTGCTGCTTGTTCCTGTAGCCGGCGAGGGATAGTCGTCCGCCATGTACAAGAAAGGCTCGTCCTCCTTCCGTTTGTCTAAGTCTGAATCCCTCTTTGTACAATAGTTCTACAGCTGCGCAGTGGCTATCGCACCATGAATATGTCCAGGAGATCTTTGGTTCAAATCCCAGGCGGCTCTATAATTCGTTTGTTTTGCGATCTGTTTGTGATTCTTCAGTTCAGATCAGTCCCAGAGGACATGCCATCTAGAGCTGAACCCATCCTATATCGCACTTGCATCCTAGCTCGACTTGTTGACCCGGTGTCAAACCTGCAGGAGATCCTGGGTTTGAAACCCACTCCCCTCTGTTTTCCATTTTTTCCCTTTTGCCCGCACGCATCCACAGCCACTCGGGCCTCATTCGCTTCTGGGCTGCTGCACTGTGCTGTAATCTGGCCCATGCATATTTTTTCCCGCTCTATATATTTTAGCATTTTCCAGTGCATTCTTATTTACAGTGATGCCATCATTTCGTTTCGTGAATAACTAAATATCCACGCATCCAAATAGTTCATGTCATATATGTAAAATGCTTAGGTTTTCCTGAACTTTCATAATCTGCGACTTTCATGCATGTTTAAAATGCTTAAAATGATGTTTGCTTTAATTTGCCTAATGTCATGTTAAAATGCTTTATTTCATAACTATTTAACCGTAGCTCCAAACTTAACAATCTTTATATGTAAATGGGGTAGAAAAATGCATAGTTTAACTTGGTGGCATCACTTTGCATGTCTAACAACTCTAAAATATGGTTTAGGGCAGAACAATACCAAATCCTTAAATTGCACATGGGGATTTTTCCGGACTTGTTGTTTGTTGTTCCAGCGCCATTTAAACTTGCCTAGATTGGTAGTTTTCTTATGCTTCTCCCTCTTGCCATATTCAACAACATTTAATATTGTTGGGTACATAAACAAGATCGAACTAAATAAGTCACGTGGTGTTTCGTCAATATGCAACGGAGCTCCACTTAATTTGTAGGGTTGTTTGTGCACTTTGACATGCCATGCTTCATTAAACCGGACATGCATCATACTTGATTGTGCATCATGCCATGATTATGTGATGGTTGTTTACCATGATTGTTTGCTTCTTTCCGGTGTTGCTTCTTCGGGTTGGTTCCGATAACGTCGTGTTGTGAGGATTCGTTCGACTACGTCCATTTATCTTCTTCATGGACTCGTTCTTCTTCCTTGTGGGATTTCAGGCAAGATGACCATACCCTCGAAATCACTTCTATCTTTGCTTGTTAGATGCTCGCTCCTTTGCTATGCCTATACTGCGATACCTACCACTTGCTTACCATGCCTCCCATATTGCCATGTCAAACCTCTAACCCACCTTGTCCTAGCAAACCGTTGTTTGGCTATGTTACCGCTTTGCTCGGCCCCTCTTATAGTGTTGTTAGTTGCAGGTGAAGATTGGAGTTGTTCCATGTTGGAACATAGATTGTTGTTGGGATATCACAATATCTCTTATTATATTAATGCATCTATTTACTTGGTAAAGGGTGGAAGGCTCGGCCTTATGCCTGGTGTTTTGTTCCACTCTTGCAGTCCTAGTTTCCGTCATACCGGTGTTATGTTCCTTGATTTTGCGTTCCTTACACGGTTGGGTTATAATGGGAACCCCTTGACAGTTCGTCTTGAATAAAAATCCTCCAGCATGTCCCAACATTGGTTTTACCATTTGCCACCTAGCCTTTTTCTTTCCCTTGGGTCGGCCGGCTCAAGGGTCATCTTTATGTTAACCCCCCCGGGACAGTGCTTGTCTAAGTGTTGGTCCAACTGAGCGATGTCCAGGGCTACCAGGGGCAACTCTGGGCTGGCCTACCCGACGTCTAGCTCATCCGGTGTGCCCTGAGAACGAGATATGTGCAGCTCCTATCGGGATTTGTTGGCACATCTGGGTGGCTTTGCTGGTCTTGTTTTACCATTGTCGAAATGTCTTGTAACCGGGATTCCGAGCCTGATCGGGTCTTTCTGGGAGAAGGAATATCCTTCGTTGACCGTGAGAGCTTCTGATGGGCTAAGTTGGGACACCCCTGCAGGGTTTTGAACTTTCGAAAGCCGTGCCCGCGGTTATGGGCAGATGGGAATTTGTTAATGTCCGGTTGTAGAGAACTTGACACTTAACTTAATTAAAATGCATCAACCGCGTGTGTAGCCGTGATGGTCTCTTCTCGGCGGGGTCCGGGAAGTGAACACGGTGTTGGAGTTATGTTTGACGTAGGTTGTTCTAGGATCACTTCTTGATCATAGTTTCTCGACCGTGCTTTGCCTTCTCTTCTCGCTCTCATTTGCGTATGTTAGCCACCATATATGCTAGTGCTTGCTGCAGCTCCACCTCACATACCTTTTCCCTACCTATAAGCTTAAATAGTCTTGATCGCGAGGGTGTGAGATTGCTGAGTCCCTATGACTCACAGATACTTCCAAAACCAGTTTGCAAGTGCTGATGAAACCGTGCAGGTGACGCTACCGAGCTCAAGGAGGAGCTCGATGAAGACCGTGTTCGTTATGTTGTTCCATTTTTCAGTTGATCAGTAGTGGAGCCCAGTTGGGACGATCGGGGATCTGTGTAGCATTTGGGGTAGTCTTCTTTTATTTTGGTTCCATAGTAGGACCTTGTGCTTTATTCATGTATTGTGTGAAGTGGCGATTGTAAGCCAACTATGTATCTCTTTCCCTTACGTATTACATGGGTTGTGTGAAGATTACCTCACTTGCGACATTACTTTCAACGCGGTTATGCCTCTAAGTCATGCTTCGACACGTGGGACATATAGCCGCATCGAGGGCATTACAGTGGGCGAGGTTGCAGGATGACCTGAAAGCCTCGTTTGAATAGTCTACCGACGTCATCCGGCAACTAAATGAGAGCAATGCGAAGCTCCGGGACGAGCGCGACCTGCTAAGGGCGAAGATCATCGGAAGTGCGGAGCAGCAGGAGCAGACCACTGCCTTGTTGAAGAGGACTGGCGTCATCGTTGAGAAAATTATGGACGAGAATGCCATGTTGCGCATCGAGCGCACAAGGTTGGTGGACGAATCCGTGGATGCTCTCAACCAGCATCTTGAGGACAAGAAAGAGCTCGTCGCCGCCCACCGCGGAGACTAGTTGTCGTGGCCTACAGCAATGCATCAAGAAAGTAGAGATCAGCGAGCCAGATCATTGTCTTCCTTCTTCTTTTGCCCTTGTGTATATCGGGCCTTGCTGCATGTGGCTTTTTTAATTATGTTTACAAATATGTAAGACAATTATTATACAATGTCATCATCCTTGTATTCATCATGCTTGCTATAAGTCGCAGTCGACGCTATATAGGTCCGTCGGATCTTACATCAAAATCTGTGCAAAACTTTCTTTTTAGATTTTCATTTTCTCTCTTATATCTCAGTCCAGTGAGACATATAGCCACACCATAGAACAGGTGCTCGGGCGCCATTAATGGAGTTGTTGGGAGGGAGGTGCACCGCGGGTAGCGGTCCAAAGGGCTCTCCTCCCGATGAGCATGTGCATGGGTCTGATCGCACGCCTCCCGTACTCAAATAGCTACCCCGCACAGCACGCCAATAAAAAAAGGGGACGCATGGCCGCATGTAATTGGTAAGTCAAACGTCCACGATTTCAATAATACTTGTGTTTGTGATTTGTAACGTGACAACACTTGTTCCAGAATGACTTTGTTGATTGTTAATGTGTGCGCCTTCACAAATCGGACAGAAAAATTACAACATCATGTTCGTGCCATGTCATGAGACCATGCCAAGTTTCATGATTTTCAGGCGTGTTTTGGAATTACAGGAATTAAAAAACCAAGTTTCTCAATCTTTCCGGCCGAGCCACGACGCCCAGATGTTTGAATTTCACTCCCATCTCTTGCATGGGACCTAGAAATTCACCCAAGGACACACATGTGATTTTTCAAACAACTTTGGTGAAATGGAGCATGTGCTTCTAGTTCAAATTTGAATTATGCACATTAAATGCACAGAAACTCAATTAATGTATAAAAAGGCCAAACGAACCCGGAATAATTCCAAAATTTAGCACGGTACTTCTATTTGGTCTAATCTGACTGTGTAAAAAAATTAAGGTGGGAGAAGGCAGTGTACGTATGTCGTTTTGCACACGGAAGTGACACATTCCCTCTCAGAACCAGGAGCCTTCTTGAGGGAAGCTCCAGTTTGCAAGAATCTTACATCAAAGCTTGTCCTAGTTCGGCCAAAAAAATTACTGCAGCATGTTAGTGCCATGTCATGACACCATGCCAAGTTTCATGATTTTCAGTCGTGTTTTGGATTTACATGAATTAAAAAACCAAGTTTCTCAATCACTCCGGCCGAGCCACGACACCCAGATGTTTGAATTTTATTCCCATTTCTTGCATGGGACCTATAAATTCACCCAAAGACACACATGTGATTTTTCAGCAAACTTTGGTGCAGTGGAGCATGTGCTTGTAGTTAAAATTTGAATTATGCACATTAAATGCCCAAAAACTCAATTAATGTATAAAAAAGGACAAAGGAACCCGGAATAATTCCAAAATTTAGCACGGTAATCCTATTTGGTCTAATCTGGTTGTGTAAAAAAATTAAGGCGGGAGAAGGCAGCGTACGTATGTCATTTCGCACATGGAGGTGACACGTTCCCTCTCGGAACCACGAGCCTTCTTGAGGGAAGCTCCGGTTTGCAAAAAGCTTACACCAAAGCTTGTCCCAATTTGTCCAACAAAATTACCGCAGCATGTTGGTGCCATGTCATGACACCATGCCAAGTTTCATGATTTTCAGGCGTGTTTTGGAATTACATGAATTAAAAAACGAAGTTTCTCAATCTTTCCGGCCGAGCCACGACGCCCAGATGTTTGAATTTCACTCCAATCTCTTTCATGGGACCTAGAAATTCACCCAAAGACACACGTGTGATTTTTCAAACAACTTTGGTGCATTGGAGCATGTGCCTGTAGTTCAAATTTGAATTATGCACATTAAATGCCCAGAAACTCAATTAATGTATAAAAAAGGCGAAACGAACCCGTAATAATTCCAAAATTTAGCGCGGTACTTCTATTTGGACTAAAATGGATGTGTAAAAAAATTAAGGTGGGCGAAGGCAGTGTACGTATGTCGTTTCGCACACGGAGGTGACACGTTCCCTCTCAGAACCACGAGCCTTCTTGAGGGAAGCTCCGGTTTGCAAGAAGCTTACACCAAAGCTTGTCCCAATTCGGGCAAAAAAATTACCGTAGCATGTTGGTGCCATGTCATGAGACCATGCCAAGTTTCATGATTTTCAAGCATGTTTTGGAATTACAGGAATTAAAAAACCAAGTTTCTCAATCTTTCCGGCCGAGCCACGACACCCAGATGTTTGAATTTCACTCACATCTCTTGCATGGGACCTAGAAATTCACCCAAGGACACACATGTGTTTTTTCAAACAACTTTGGTGCACTGGAGCTTGTGCTTGTAGTTTAAATTTGAATTATGCACATAAAATGCCAGAAACTCAATTAATGTATAAAAGGCCAAACGAACCCGGAATAATTCCAAAATTTAGGAAGGTACTTCTATTTGGTCTTATCTAGCTGTGTAAAAAATTAAGGCGGGAAAAGGCAGTGTATGTATGTCGTTTCGCACACGGAGGTGACATGTTCCCTCTCGGAACCATGAGCCTTCTTGAGGGAAGCTCCGGTTTGCAAGAAGCTTACACGAAAGCTTGTCCCAATTTGGCCAAAAAAATTACCGTAGCATGTTGGTGTCATGTCATGAGACCATGCCAAGTTTCATGATTTTCAGGCGTGTTTTGGAATTACAGGAATTAAAAAACCAAGTTTGTCAATCTTTCCGGTCGAGTCACGACGCCCAGATGTTTGAATTTCACTCCCATCTCTTGCATGGGACCTAGAAATTCACCCAAGGATACAGATGTGATTTTTAAAACAACTTTCGTGCATAGGAGCACGTGCTTGTAGTTCAAATTTGAATTATACACATTAAATACGCAGAAACTCAATTAATGTATAAAAAGGCCAAACGAACACGGAATAATTCCAAAATTTGGCACGATACTTTTATTTGGTCAAATCTGCTAGTGTACAAGAATTAAGGCGGAAGAAGGCAGTGTACGTATGTTGTTTCGCACACGGAGGTGACACGTTCCCTCTCGGAACCAGGAGCCTTCTTGAGGGAAGCTCCAGTTTGCAATAACCCTACACCAAAGCTTGTCCCAATTCAGCCAAAGAAATTACCGCAGCATGTTGGTGCCATATCATGACACCATGCCAAGTTTCATGTTTTTCAGGCGCGTTTTGGATTTACAAGAATTAAAAAAAACTAAGTTTCTTAATCTTTCGGCCTGAGCCACGACGCCCAGATGTTTGAATTTCGCTCCCATCTCTTGCATGGGACCTAGAAATTAACCCAAGGACACACATGTGATTTTTCAAACAACTTTGGTGTACTGGAGCATGTGCTTGTAGTTCAAATTTGAATTATGCAAATAAAATGCCCAGAAACTCAATTAATGTATAAAAAAGGCCAAATGAATACGGAATAATCCAAAATTTAGCACGATACTTCTATTTGGTCTAATCTGCTAGTGTACAAGAATTAAGGCAAAAGAAGGCAGTGTACGTATGTCGTTTTGCACACGGAGGTGGCACGTTCCCTCGCGGAACCAACATCCTTCTTGAGGGAAGCTCCGGTTTGCAAGAAGCTTACACCAAAGCTTGTCCCAATTCGGCCAAAAAAATTACTGAAGCATGTTGGTGCCATGTCATCACACCATGCCAAGTTTCATGATTTTCAGCCGTGTTTTTTTATTTACAGGAATTAAAAAACCAAGTTTCTCAATCATTCCGGCCGAGCCACGACACCCAGATGTTGAATTTTATTCCCATTTCTTGCATGGGACCTATAAATTCACCCAAAGACACATGTGATTTTTCAGCAAAACTTTGGTGCATTGGAGCATGTGCTTGTAGTTCAAATTTGAATTATGCACACTAAATGCCCAGAAACTCAAGTAATGCATAAAAATGCCAAACGAACCAGGCATAATTCCAAATTTAAATACGACACTCATGTACTAGTTGCATGTTCACTATACATAAATGTTCTAGCAATTCAAACACCATCCTTTCCCTCCGTAACACCATTTTGTTTTTCAAAACATAATGAAAAAACCTGGTATACCACAAACAGTTTACTAGAAAGAACCGTGTGGGATGCGATATAAAATATCTTGGCGCACCGTCTTGTCTAGCTTACGCAGGAAGCTTCGTCATCTACAGTCCATCGCCCCCACTTGAACCACACTTGCGTGCCAGTTTCTCGCGACACCGAGCGAATTTTTTTGCCACCGGGGAAATATCTATCTCCCCACCCCCTCCCTCCTACCAAAAGCCACATTTCCACTGTTCATCCTTGCTTTCCAAGTTCAAACCTTCACTGCTGCTTACTGGCAGCTTAGCCTCCTTGCCGGTGACCCTTCTTCTTGTAGTGCCGCCTCCTTGCCGGCTACCCTTCTTCTTGCAGCGCCGCCTCCTCGCCGACAACCCTTCTTCCTACTGCACGGGCTCCTCGCTGCCGACCCTTCTTCTTGCTATGCAACCTCATCGATATGGTCAGGTAAGCCACACCCCACCCACACCATCCTCCTCCTTTCCCGTCCCACATGCCCCGACTGACGGAGCGACACCTTCCATCGAAATCACTGCCCCCTCCTCCAATTAAGGGCCGCCCACAGCCATTTTACACGCAGTATAACGTGGAGCTGAGTAGCATGCGGCTGTACGCGCGAACGAGGTCGCCATGGCTACCATGCATGTCGACCGCCAGATCTTGGAGGAGCACCTCGTCTTCGAGGCCATCGTCGACACTGCCGCGTGGTTGTCTACTTTAAAATACAGTTCATGATGTTTTCTCGAGGCCACTGCCAGTGTCTTCCAGTGACTTGTCCTCTATAATGTTAATATGCAATCTGATGTTCAGTTAACAGTTTGGTCCTCTGAAATGTAATGTTCAGTTAACACTTTGGTGCAACAATTACTACATTTCGTAGTATTTTTCTCAAGCATTCTTTGTTTTGTTAACTGTCTTATCTTCTAGTGCATGTTTCTATTATGCAATGTCGTGCTCAGTTAACTATTTTGGTTCATTTGGTTTGTTGTCAATTTAACTGTTTGGTTCAGTTCTGCAATTTGATTTTCATTTGCTGTGGGTACAATTTTGTATTGTTATGCATGTGACACCAATCAAATTTGGGTGTACTCAATACATATTCTACTGATAGTATGGCAACTCTCAATTAACCTGATCAAGATATTCCTCATGTGTGTTGCAGGGAAACAATGGGAGACATTGCGGTTTACCATCAAGGTTTGTTCAAGCAGGGACCTTTGGCTAAAGACACATTATTGTGCAGTTGCAGGAATCATTCTAATATGTAGGTTTCTTACAATTTGGTCTTGCACATGTAGGTCTTGCTGTTAGAGGCTTAGACCCACTGTTCGACCCATTTTGCAAATGGGGAAATGAGATGTCCATGAATATCATTCAAGTCAAGAAACTCAGAAAGATTGTTAGGATGAAGAAACTTGCGACTAATAACAGCAAGATCTTTGTTTGCACAATGAAGAAGACATCAGTCAACTATAGGATGGTACCAACTCTTTTACCTTGTTTTTACCCCTTGCACCATTTCAAAATTTACAACTGCGATTTATGCATAGCTTTTTTTCAGTAATTTACAAAGTAGTTCACCGATGATTACCTCTCAAACCACCTGCATGGTCAAGAGGCGAGGAAGGTATTCATTCAACACCCACGGTACAATATTGAAGTCTTTCTGAAGCGGACGAAGGTTAGGCGGGCAATTATCCATATCCACTGGCCTAAAGTTGCAAGGACATTCAACATCACTGAAGGCTCAATATTTGGCTTATGCTTTTGCAGTTTCCCAGATGAGACTCATCTATCTATTTATTGTGTATGATGCTACTTTCCAAAGGTTTTTTATGCTGCATGTGAAACTTTGTGCTATTGTGTAATGGCGTAACTGAGTGCCGACGCTATCTGATGTAATTCGATTATGAAATCCTGGTTGCTTTTCTACAGATATGAAATATGTGGCGTGTTCTATAAGAAATATCAGTTTGATTAGTACATGGAGTATCAATAATAGGCTAATTTCCCTACTTATTGGGGTTTTCTATTGCAAACGGTTACTCAGAAAACACCATTGCCGATGAACTCAAACAACCCGCACAATTTCTAGAAAGTAGGTGTGTTCGATCAACTAACAATCACACATAGCTTTCGGCAGTGAACTATTTGCGTTAGGCCACCTTGCACAAATGTTTCCACACAAAGAACTGTGTGGGATGTACATACGTATGGAAATGATTTTCTGGGATTCACCGTGTGGGATCTACATACCTACGGAAATAATTTCTGGGATTCACCTTCTGGGATGTACATACCTACGGAAATGATTTCTGGGATTCACCGTGTGGGATGTACATAACTATGGAAATGATTTCTGGGATTCACCGTGTGGGATGTACATACCTACGGAAATGGTTGGGTTTCCATGCCTCACCCGATCGCACACGGCCCCAGCCTGGGTCCCAAGAGGGCCTATCCCCGATGATTTCTAGGTCGCGGAAAGGGGTTTTAAACCGTTTGTTTAGGACGTCGTTGTGTACCAGCGTCCCATCTCAGATTTCATGGCCTCAAGCCATTTCAAGGAATCTGGGCTCATCATCGCTTCCTCATAGTTCGTAGGTTCGTCATCGTCTAGTAACATGACTTCTAGAATAGGATTACTGTACCACTCTGGTGCGGAACATACTTTGGTTGAACTACGAGGTTCAGTAGTAACTTGATCTGAAGTTTCATGATCATCATCATTAAATTCCTCACTAGTTGGTGCAGGCATCACGGGAATAGTTTTCTGTGATGAGGTACTTTCCAATTCGAGAGGAGGTACAATTATCTCATCAAGTTCTACTTCCCTCCCACTCACTTCTTTCAAGAGAAACTCCTCTAGAAAGGATCCATTCTTAGCAACAAATATCTTGCCTTCGGATCTATGATAGAAGGTGTACCCAACAGTTTCTTTTTGGTATCCTATGAAGACACACTTTTATAATTTGGGTTCGAGATTATTAGACTGAAGCTTTTTTCACATAAGCATCGCAACCCCAAACTTTAAGAAACGACGGCCTAGGTTTCTTGCCAAACCATAGTTCATACGGTGTCATCTCAACGGATTTAGATGGTGCCCTATTTAACGTGAATGCAACTGTCTCTAATGCATAACCCCAAAACATAGTGGTAAATCGGTAAGAGACATCATATATCGCACCATATCTAATAGAGTACGGTTACGATGTTCGGACACACCATTATGCTGTGGTGTTCCAGGTGGCGTGAGTTGTGAAACTATTCCACATTGTTATAAATGAAGGCCAAACTCATAACTCAAATATTCGCCTTCGTAATCAGATCATTGAAACTTTATTTTCTTGTTACGATGATTCTCTACTTCACTCTGAAATTCTTTGAACTTTTCAAATGTTTCAGATTTGTGTTTCATTAAGTAGATATACCTATATCTGCTCAAATCATCTGTGAAGGTCAGAAAATAACGATACCCGCTGCGAGCCTCAATGCTCATCGAACCGCATACATCAGTATGTATTATTTCCAATAAGTCAGTGGTTTGTTCCATTGTTCCGGAGAATGGAGTTTTAGTCATCTTGCCCATGAGGCATGGTTCACAAGCATCAAATGATTCATAATCAAGTGATTCTGAAAGTCCACCCGCATGGAGTTTCTTCATGCGCTTTACACCAATATGACCTAAATGGCAGTGCCACAAATATGTTGCACTATCATTATCAACTTTGCATCTTTTGGCATCAATATTATGAAAATATGTGTATCACCACGGTCGAGATTCAACAAAAATAGAACACTCTTCAAGGGTGCATGACCATAAAAGATATTACTCATATAAATAGAACAACCATTATTCTCTAATCTAAATGAATAACCGTCTCGCATCAAGCAAGATCTAGATATATTGTTCATGCTCAACGCTGGCACGAAAATAACAATTATTCAGGTCTAAAACTAATCCCGAAGGTAGATGTAGAGGTAGCGTGACGACGGTGATCACATCGACCTTGGAACCATTCCCGACACGCATCGTCACCTCATCCTTAGCCAATCTTCATTTAATCCGTAGCCCATGTTTCGAGTTGCAAATATGAGCAACAGAACCAGTATCAAATACTCAGGCGCTACTACGAGCATTAGTAAGGTACACATCAATAACATGTATATCGAATATACCTTTGTTCACTTTGCCATCCTTCTTATCCACCAAATACTTTGGGCAATTCCAATTCCAGTGACCAGTCCCTTTGCAGTATAAGCACTCAGTTTCAGGCTTGGGTCAAGACTTGGGCTTCTTCCCAGGAGTGACAACTTGCATGCCATTCTTCTTGAAGTTCCCCTTCTTTACCCTGCCCCTTTTCTTGAAACTAGTGGTCTTGTTAACCATCAACACTTGATGCTCCTTCTTGATTTCTACCTCAGTAGCTTTAAGCATAGCGAAGAGCTCGGGAATCGTCTTATCCATTCCTTGCATATTATAGTTGATCATGAAGCCTTTGTAGCTTGGTGGCAGTGATTGAAGAACTCTGTCAATAATACTATCATCCGGAAGATTAACTGCTAGCTAAGTCAAGTGGTTATGGTACCCAGACATTCTGAGTATGTGTTCACTGACAAAACTGTTCTCCTCCATCTTGCAGCTATAGAACTTGTTGGAGACTTCATATCTCTCAACTGGGCATTTGCTTGAAATATTAACTTCAACTCCTGGAACATCTCATATGGTCCATGACGTTCAAAATGTCTTTGAAGTCCTGGTTCTAAGTCATAAAGCATGGCACACTAAACTATAGAGTAGTCATCAAATCGAGCTTGCCAGACGTTCATAACATCAGCATCTGCTCCTACAGCAGACCTTTCACCTAGCGGTGCATCAAGGACATAATTCTTTTGTGCAGCAATGAGGATAATCCTCAAGTTACGGACTCAGTCCGTGTAGTTGCTACCATCATCTTTCAACTTAGCTTTCTCTAGGAACGGATTAATATTCAAGGGAACAGTAGCACGGGCCATTAATCTACAACATAAATATGCAAAAACTATCAGGACTAATTTCATGATAAATTAAGTTCAACTAAACATATTACTTAAGAACTCCCACTTAGATAGACATCCCTCGAGTCATCTACATGATCACGTGATGCATATCAACTAAACCATGTCCAATCATCACGTGAGATGGAGTAGTTTTCAACGGTGAACATCTTTATGTTGATCATATCTACTATATGATTCACACTCGACCTTTCGGTCTCCAGTGTTCTGAGGCCATGTTTGTACATGCTAGGCTCGTCAAGTTTAACCCGAGTATTCCGCATGTGCAAAACTTTCTTGCACCCGTTGTATGTGAACGTAGAGCTTATCACAACAGATCATCACGTGGTGTATCGGCATGACGAACTGTCGCAATAGTGCATACACAGGGAGAACACTCATACCTTGAAATTTTAGTGAGGGATCATCTTATAATGCTACCACCATACTAAGCAAAATAAGATGCATAAAAGATAAACATCACATGCAATCAAAATATGTGACATGATATGGCCATCATCATCTTGTGCCTTTGATCTCCATCTCCAAAGCACCGTCATGATCTCCATCGTCACCGCCTTGACACCTTGATCTCCATCATAGCATCGTGGTCATCTCGCGAACTATTGCTTCTACAACTATCGCTAATGCATAGTGATAAAGTAAAGTAATTACATGGCGTTTGCATTTCATACAATAAAGCGACAACCATAAGGCTCCTGCCAATTGCCGATAACTTTGAAAACTACTCCCTGCAAAACATGATCATCTCATACAATAACGTATATCACATCATGTCTTGACCATATCACATCACAACATGTCCTGCAAAAACAAGTTAGACGTCCTCTACTTTGTTGTTGCAAGTTTTACGTGGCTGCTACGGGCTTCTAGCAAGAACCGTTCTTACCTATGAATCAAAACCACAATGGTGATTTATCAAGTTTTCTATTTTAACCTTCAACAAGGATTGGCCGCAGTCAAATTCGATTCAACTGAAGTTGGAGAAAGAGACACCCGCCAGCCACCTTTATGCAAAACTAGTTGCATGTCTGTCGGTGGAACCCGTCTCATGAACCTGGTCAAGTAAGCTTGGTCCGGGCCGCTTCATCCAACAATACCGTTGAATCAAAATAGGACATTGGTGGTAAGAAGTATGATGATCACCGCCCACAACTCTTTGTGTTCTACTCATGCATATCATCTACGCATAGACCTGGCTCGGATGCCACTATTGGGGAACATAGCATGCAATTTCAAGAAATTTCCTATGATCACGCAAGATCTATCTAGGAGATGCATATCAATGAGAGGGGAAGAGTGTGTCCACGTACCCTCCTAGACTAAAAGCGGAAGCGTTAGTTTAATGCGGTTGATGTAGTCGAACGTCTTCTCAATTCAATCGATCAAGTACCGAACGTATGGCACCTCCGAGTTCTGCACAAGTTCAACTCGATGACATCCCTCTAACTCTTGATCCAGCAAAGTGTCGAGGGAGATTTTTGTCAGCACCACGGCGTGGTGACGATGATGGTGAAGTGATCCGCGCAGGGCTTCGCCTAAGCACTACGACAATATGACCGGAGGAGTAAATTGTGGAGGGGGGTGCCGCACATGGCTAGGAACAATTGTTGTGTGTTGGAGGTGCCCCCCCCCGCCCCTGTATATAAAGGAGGGAGAGGGGAGGAGTCCCACTTGGGCTCCAAGTCCAATTCGGCCCCCCTTTCCTTTTAGCGGAGGGGGAAAGGGGGAAGGAGAGGGAGAAGGAGAAGGAAAGGGGGGTTGCGCCCCCTCCCCTAGTCCAATTCGGACTCCTCCCTTGGGGGGGGGGGTGCGCCACCCTTGCGGGCTCGCTTGCCTCCCTCCTATGGCCCATGTGGCCCATATCTTCCCCCGTGGGGGTTCCGGTAACCGCCTGGTACTCCGATACGCACCCGATACATTCCGAAACACTTCCGGTGTCCGAATACTATCGTCCAATATATCAATATTTACCTCTAGAACATTTTGAGACTCCTCGTCATGTCCGTGATCTCATCCGAGACTCCGAACAATCTTCGGTCACAAAAACACACAACTCATAATACAAATCATCATCAAATGTTAAACGTGCGGACCCTACGGGTTCGAGAACTATGTAGACATGACCGAGACACCTCTCCGGTCAATAACCAATAGCGGAACCTGGATGCACATATTGGTTCCTACATATTCTACGAAGATCTTTATCGGTCAAACCGTAATGACAACATACCTCATTCCCTTTGTCATCAGTATGTTACTTGCCCAAGATTCGATCGTGGGTATCTTCATACCTAGTTGAATCTCTTTAACGGCAAGTCTCTTTACTCGTTCCGTAATGCATCATCCCATAGCTAACTCATTAGTCACATTGCTTGCAAGGCTTATCATGATGTGCATTATTGAGAGGGCCCAGAAATACCTCTCTCTGATACTCGGAGTGACAAATCCTAATCTCGATCTATGCCAACCCAACAAACACCTTCATAGATACCTGTAGAGCATCTTTATAATCACCTAGTTACGTTGTGATGTTTGATAAAACACAAGGTATTCCTCTGGTATCCGGGAATTGCATAATCTCATAGTCAAAGGAATATGTATAAGTCATGAAGAAAGCAATAATAATAAAACTTAACGATCATTATGCTAAGCTAACGGATGGGTCTTGTCGATCACATCATTCTCCTAATGATTTGACCCCGTTAATCAAATGACAACACATGTCCATTCTTAGGAAACTTAACCATCTTTGATTAACGAGCTAGTATAGTAGAGGCACACTAGGGACACTGTGTTTTGTCTATGTATTCACACATGTATCAAGTTTCCGGTTAATACAATTCTAGCATGAATAATAAACATTTATCATGACATAAGGAAATATAAATAACAACTTTATTATTGCCTCTAGGGCATATTTCCTTCATAGATTGGTAGGAAAAGAACATCGCTCATCCCCGACCACCACTCATAAGGAAGACAATCAATAATAAATCATGCTCCAACTTCATAACATAATGAGAGACTATACGTGCATGCTTCGGGAATGACAAACCTTAACACCAGTATTCTTACTAACCACAACTATTTACTAGCACCTCCCACATATTACCATCTCTATATCACAAAACTATTGCAAGGAATCAAAAATATCATATTAAGTGATCCACAAGTTTTATGTAGGATTTTATGACTAACCATGCAAATGACCAATTCCTATTGCCTCTCTAAATCGATAAAATTGAAGCATGAGAGTTTAATTATCTATATAAAAGACCAAGCTCTAATAAATATAAGTGAATCAAAAGAGCATTCTACAAACAATGGTTTTCCCTGTGAATAGAAACAGGCAATCCAAACTTCAAATGTTATAAGTGAAGCACATGAAGCATTCTATAAAACCACACTCAAAAAATATAAGTGAAGTGCAATGAGCATTCTATAAATCAACCATGGACTATATTATTCTAGCAAATTGCATAAAATAAAAATGAAAACTAAACACAAAAGCTGCTCCAAGATTTACACATACATACCACATGAACAAAACGAAAACAAAAACATACAGGTACTTGTTGAAGAAAGTGGGATCCCTTCTGGGGCATCCCCAAGCTTAGACGCTTGAGTCTCCTTGGATATTTACTTGGGGTGCCATGGGTATCCCCAAGATTTAACTCTTGCCTCTCCTCCTTCTCATATCGAGACCTCCTCGATCTTTGAGCACTTGATCCACACAAAACTTAACAGAAAACTGGTGAGATCCATTAGTATAATAAAGAAAATCACTACTTTAAGTACTATTGCAAACCAATTTATATTTTGTTTTTGCATTTTATCTACTGTATTATAACTTCTACATGGCTTATACCTGTCGGTGTACAAAAAGAGGGGTGCACTTTTTGTACCCCTATAACTGTGCACGGGCAGTCAGAGCCGCGGGCACCACCACACCAAGCAAGGCAAGGGAGGTGAGCCAGGGTAAGACCGAAGCTCAAGGGAACTAGGACGACGCCAAGGCCAAAACCACGAAGAACAAAGGAGACGAAGTGGACTCCCCCGGCAAGATCCTTGCTGGGAGACAGTTTTAGCAACCCCGGCAAGACCCTTGCCGCGGCAACTCGCCCCCCGCCTACGGAGCAAATCACCCTTGAGTCCACTGCCCCCATGGGGCAAGGATTCGGGAGACATCCCCGTGGTGGCATGCAGATCTTTGTGAAGACATTCAAGATCAGATACGTACAATAGAAGATGACGACCCTTGGCGGGATCCCAGCCGAGGAAGACCACAAGGCCCCCGGCAAGCACCTTGCCGGGGATGACAGCAGGTGCCCCGGCAAGGCCCTTGCCAAGAACATCCACAGGGCCACCATCAGGCCCACGCCGACTAAACCTCCACCACCGTACGCATGTGGGCTGTCGACCCAACCAGCTGGGCAGGCACCTACGTGGCGGCATGCATATCTTCGTGAAGACCCTCCACTGTCCCACCTCATCTGCCTGCCTACCTACATGGCATCACAGGCATCACTGGCCAGGGCGCGTGTCGACACAAGAAGGAGCAGTGACGGACGAGACAGATTTCTCCCCCATCCCCAATAAAGCAAGGACACCTAAGCAAGGCGCATTAAATGCGCCCTGTCATGTTATGCGAGGGATAACCTCTCATCACTGTACCCTTTCCACCTCCTGTGTGCCACTGTGGCAACCCCTTTTTCTATAAAAGGAGGCCCGAGGCGACCAGGAGGAGGATTCGGCTTTTTGGAGCTCCTAATGCCCCAGAGCTAGCTCAAGAACAGGAATATACATCCACCAAAGCAAGAGTAGGGTTTTACGCATCCTCGTGGCCTGAACCTGGATAAACAAACTGTGTACTATCTGTTTGATCCGCTCTTCTCATGACCCCGCGCCCCACTAACCGTAGTAGGGATTCTTGTGATCCCATAGGTGTCGTTCCCACCGACATCTTTGGCGCGCCAGGTAGGGGGTGCAGTTGTGAGAATCGGCTTTATCAGTTAGTTCGACGCTTCTTCATCATCATGGCGCCCAAGAAGAAGACGACGGTGGCGGTTGGCCAGTCGGAAGCCGAACAGCCCGTCCCGACACAGGCGAGCAGCGGACCCGTCGCAGTATGGACCCGGGGCGCTGCTCGCGAACACCAACGCCATCCCAGCAGACGGAGTTTGGGAGAGCGATGTTTGTGCGCCTGGTAACGGGCCACACATCACCAAATCCAAAGGCGGAGCCAGGCCCTCTGCGGGTGGAGCGGGGCCTTCCAAGGTCATCGCCACCCCACCCGAAGGCGACGCAAGGGCCTCCAAGACTCCCACGCCGGCGCCAACAGCGCGCTCCTCCCAGGCAGCGCGCGACGAACGGCGTCATCACGCCGAAGATCTCGGGCGTTGCCGCGGGAAGAGCCCCGAGCGCCACTCCCGGGACGTAGAAGACCTGCCCGCTCGCCGAAGCACTGGTGACAACGGCATGCGACCGTGGGGTCATGATAGAGCTCCTTCTGACTTGGTCAGAAGTCGAAGCGCATCGTGATCTGTGCAGGTTCCGCTGCCACCAACACCGGCAGAGGCCCTGGCGCACGCGCGGTTGCTCCTTGACTTTCCTCCCATTACGGGGAAACTTGACGAATGGAGAGCCACTATCCGAAGCCTTGTTGCGGTGGCCAACAAAGAAGAACCAAGTACGGTGGGGCCCCCAGGTCGACGCTCCGATGGAGTCCCACGCACCAGTGGCGGAAAGGCCGGCGGCGCCTCAACCACGGTGCACTCACCTCTTCCCCATCCGATACCGCGGACGCCGGCTCGTCGCGATGTCACGGGCAACGACATTTCCATTGCGTCATCTGACCCACGGACCCACCGTGACCAGCGCCAAGTTCTTCGAGAACGAGCCCATGGAGACACTCGAACCACTATCAAGCGCCGGCGCGGAGCGCGCCACCAGTCAGACAGGCGAGCAGGGCCTGCTGCGAACCACCCGGCCCCGGAGAGCCCAGAGGCCTACCTTTTGAGGTAGGCTGTCCGGCTTTTACCCGTGACGCACCTTCAAACCTGACGTTGGCGAGAAGTAAGGTGCTTGCGATGCAAGCTGCCGGAGCCCGTGACGATAAGGTGCTTGCGAATTAGTTTCCATTGGCTCTTAAACCCAACGCCATGTCGTGGTTGATGCACTTGCCGGTAGACTCTATTTCCTCCTGGTCAGACTTGTGCCATGAGTTTGTTGGCGCCTTTACTGGAGGCCACCAAGCTCATGGCCAAGCAAGCGACCTGCATGTCATTCCCCAGAAGGGAGGCGAGAGTCTGCGCAAGTATATATAGAGGTTCAGCCGGGTACAGTACAATATCCCTAATGTTCACCCTGCCGCCATCATCAGCGCGTTCCATCAGAACGTGTGTAACCGCAAGATGCGCGAAGAGCTGGCAATGAACAAGGTGAAAGACGTGGCAGAACTCTATGTTCTTGCTGACAGATGTGCCCGGGCTGAAGAGGGAAGGAAGTACCCCGGCGAAGATGCCGGCGTGGAAACCGACTCCTCAGATGAGGATACTACCGCCCCGGCAAAGAAAGGTCGGCACCACAACCGGAAGCGCAAAGGTAAAGCCGTGCTTGCCGTCGAGGGATCTGACGACGCCGGCTCCGCTAAGAAAACCAAGGTAGATGACCCCGGCAAGGAAATTGACGGATGTGTCGCCTGCCGGGCCTTGGCGGCTGCCGAGAAGCCAGGAAACTCCGAAAAGCAATACTGCAAGATCCATCGCACCAAAGGCCATGATCTCCAGAACTGCCAACAAGTTGAGCTCCTTGCTGAGAAGCAGAGGGCTGAATATGAGAGGCGGGACAAGGAGAAAGGCCAGGACGGTGCTGAAGGGTCCGACAAGAAGCGTGACGGCCAGGCAGGCCGTCGCGACAAAGATAAATAGCAGGAGAGGCCCGCCCGGGGCCGTGACAAAAAGCCAGAAGACGATGATCATGAAGAGGACGATGAGTCTGGTGACCGAGAATTTCAGAAAGCTACAGAGGCCATGTGCGTCGATGGCGGCGCCTCGCTGCATACCTCTCACCGCCAACTTAAACAGTGGGCACGTGAGATTACAGCGGCAGAGCCGTCGTTTGATGCCCAAAGGCCGCTGAAGTGGTCCGGCACACCTATCATTTTTGACACTGAGGATCACCCTGATCGCACTACTTCAGTCGGGTGCTTGCCATTCTTGGTTTCACAAACAATACGCAACCTCAAGGTGACAAAGATGCTAGTCGATGGAGGGGCTGGTCTGAACTTAATCTCGCCTGCCATGATCAAGAAACTGTAGATTCCTGATGAAGACCTCGAAGAGACGGGCATGTTTCAGGGGATCAACCTGGGAAGAAGTCAACCAAAGGGAAAGGTCACGTTGCCTGTGACTTTTGGGAGTGATCTGAACTATAGGACAGAAAGGATTGTGTTCAACGTTGCCAAGATCCCCTTGCCTTACGACGGGATCCTTGGCCGCCCAGCGCTGGCCAAGTTCATGGCGGCGTCACATTACGCCTACAACACCCTGGAGATGTCGGGGCCTGTGACGATCATCACCGTCCCATCAGACAAGAAGGATGCGCTAATTTGAACTGACCAACTCTACCAACAAGCAGTTGCAGCAGCCGCCACTTCTAAGGCGCTTGCTCCTGCCGCTGGAGCCCTAGGAAAGAAAAAGAAGAAGACCGGTGAGACCTCAGGCACCCACTCTGGCAAGCGCACCTCTTCGGAGTGTAGTGCTCCCGTCGAGGACGTGCCAGAGAGCTCCACCGACAGAAACAAGAAATCCAGGGCCACACCGCCGGGAACCAAGAAGGTTTCTGTCAAGGAGGACGGCTCGAGAGGGGATTTCACCATAAGCTTCGCCCTTGACGACAAATAGGAAGACACGCTCGTCACCTTCCTGCGGGCGGATGTCGATGTGTTTGCATGGAAAGCATCCGACATCCCCGGCGTTCCCAGGGAGGTGATTGAGCACCACCTTGCTATCTGTCCTCATGCGCGGCCCGTCAAGCAGAAGGTCAGAAAGCAAGCCTTGGAATGACAAGAGTTCATCACAGAGGAGATCCGGAAACTGGAAGCAGTGGGTTTGGTAAGAGGAGTGCTCCATCCAACGTGGTTGGCCAATCCAGTGGTAGTGCGCAAGGCAAATGGGAAGTGGAGGCTGTGTATCAATTACATAGATATCAATAAGGCTTGTACCAAAGACCCCTTCCTGTTGCCGCGCATCGACCAGATTGTTGACTCCATGGCTGGGTGTGATCTGCTGTCATTCCTCGATGCCTACTCCGGCTACCACCAGATCTTCATGACAAGAGAAGACGAAGAGAAAACGGCATTCATCACCCCATGTGGTACGTATTGTTTCATACGGATGCCTTTCGGGTTGAAGAGTGCTGGTTCAACATTTGCAAGGGCGGTCCAGATTGGTTTTGAACCCCAGCTCCATAGAAATATGGAAGCTTATATGGATGACATAGTGGTCAAAACCAAGAACAGGACAACCCTCATACCGGATTTACAAGAAACATTTGCAAACCTACGCAACATCAATCTCAAGCTGAACCCTAAGAAGTGTGTCTTCGGTGTCCCGTCCGGCAAGCTTCTCGGGTTCTTTGTGTCGCAACACGGGATAGAGGCCAATCCGGACAAGATCAAAGCTATAGAGCAAATTGAAGCACCCAAGCGAGTCAAGGACGTGCGTCGGATTGCTGGTTGCGTTACCGCCATGAGCAGGTTCATTTCCATGTCCGCCGAGCGCGCTCTTCCCTTTTTCAAGATTTTGAAAGGCAAGCCCGATGGAGTGGACACCAGAAGCCGAAGCAGCATTGCAAGATTTGAGGAGGTACCTCTCCTCCACGCCAATACTAGTTGCGCCTAGGCCACGGGAACCGTTGCTACTATACTTGGCAGCAACGAACCAGGTGGTCAGCGCCGCACTAGTGGCGTAGAGAGAAATTGATGACGAGGTAATGGCAGCGACAGAGCCCGATGCCACCGATGCAGAGACAACACAGCCAGTTGGAGTGCCGCCGAAGAAGAAAATGATGCAGCACCCAGTCTACTTTGTTAGTTCCCTCCTGCAGGGGGCTAGATCAAGGTACTCATGTGTGCAAAAACTACTCTTCGGCCTTCTTATGGCCTCGAGGAAGCGGCGTCACTACTTCCAGGCGCACGAAATCACTGTCGTCACTCGCCTCCCTCTGTAACGGATATTGCACAATCCAGACGCAACAGGAAGAATCGTAGAGTGGGCACTGGAACTGTCCAGCTTTGGCCTCAAGTTTGAGAGTACCTCGACGATTCAAAGCCGAGTCCTGGCGGAGTTCGTTGCAGAATGGACCACGACACCTGACGAAGAAGCCCAAGAGACTGCTCTCCCCGGCAAGGAGGCAAGTTGCGACTAGATCATGAACTTTGATGGAGCTTTCTCCTTACAGGGCGCCGGGGCTGGCGTACTGCTTGTCACGCCCACCGGAGAGCACCTCAAGTACGTGGTCTAGATGCACTTCCCCAAGGAGGTGTCAACAAACAATACGGCTGAGTACGAAGGGCTGCTTGCCGGTCTTAGGATCGCGGCGGACCTCAGAATCAAGAAACTCGTCGTTAGAGGCGACTCGCAACTTGTTGTCAAGCAAGTCAACAAGGATTACCAGAGCCCATTGATGAAGGACTACGTCGATGAAGTGAGAAAGCTGGAGGAGCGTTTTGACGGTATACAGGCAGAATACGTTCCCCGAGCGGAGAATGACATCACCGATTACCTGTCAAAATGCGCTGCCCTCAAGCTACCTGTGGAACCAGGTACCTTTGTGCTTCGGATAGCTCAGCCATCCGTTGATCCATTAACAGAGCAGAACAAGAGGAGAAAATCAGGGCCCGACAAGTACTTTCCCGTCGAGCTCCCCGAAGCCGCCGGCAAGGATGTTGCCGGAGACACTGAGCCCGCCACAGGACGACTAGCTCCGACGGAGCATCAAGCTCTCGCCGTGGAGACAACCGCTCCTATAGCGGAGGAAATGCCTTTAGTCCTCACCATCGAGCCCCAGGCTCCAGCATGGGCACAGCATACCATCTGATTCCTCCAAACAGGGGAACTTCCTGAGGAGCAGGAAGAAGCGGAAAAAGTAGCTCGTCGCTCTACTATGTACCAGTTCGTCGATGACATCTTGTACAGAAAGAGGCCGAACGGTGTGAAATTGAAGTGTATCCCTCGAGAGGAAGGACTGGGGCTGTTGGCGGAGATACATGGAGGCATATGTGGATCCCACATAGGGTCGAGGGCCCTTGACGACAAAGCGTTTAGACAAGGCTTCTTCTGGCCCACCGCCCTCCAGGATGCAATGACACTAGTCACCAGGTGTGAAGCGTGTCAGTTCCATTCAAAGAAGCGTCATCAGCCAGATCAATCCCTTAAAACCATTCCTCTCTCCTGGCCTTTCTCGGTCTGGGGGCTCGACATACTAGGCCCTTTCCCCCGCGCTATCGGGGGCTTTGAGTACTTGTACGTTGCAATCGACAAGTTCACAAAGTGGCCAGAAGTGGAAGCAGTGAGGAAGGTCATAACACAATCAGCCGTCAAGTTCTTCAAAGGACTGGTGTGACGTTTTGGTGTACCCAATAGGGTCATCACCGACAACGGCACGCAGTTCACAAGCCACACCTTCATGCAATATATTCAAGACCTCGGCAGCAAGGTCTGTTTCGCTTCCGTTGCTCACCCACGAAGCAATGGTCAAGCTGAGAGGGCAAATGCTGAAGTACTGCGAGGCCTGAGGACAAAGACCTTTGACAGACTGCACAAGAGTGGAATATGCTGGATTGATGAATTGTCGGCGGTTCTTTGGTCAATCAGAACGACACCAAATCGAGCCACCGGCCAGACACCCTTTGCCTTGGTATACGGGGCAGAAGAAGTTCTCCCCACGGAACTCATATACGGGTTACCTCGAGTACTCGCTTATAACGAGTTTGAGCAAGAGCAATTGCGGCAAGATGACGCAACGCTCCTTGAGGAAGATCGTCTTCGGGCGGCTGTGAGAGCAGCGCGCTACCAGCAAGCCTTGCGCCGCTACCATAGCCGCAAGGTTCATGCCCGAAGCTTTGAGGAAGGCGACCTTGTTCTTCGGCACATTTAATCGGCCAAGAATTCCAAAAAGTTGACGCCAAAGTGGGAAGGCCCTTATCGGGTAATACGAGTCACCAAGCCCGGCGTAGTCCGCCTGGAGACCGAAGATGCCATTCCGGTGAGTAACTCCTGGAACATTGAGCATCTTCGCAAGTTTTACCCATGAGGCACGGCTTGCCGGGCCCCCGGCAAGCCACCTTTTGTACGAGCCTTGCCGATGATGCATGTAACCCTTTGTACAAAGCCAGGCGCAGACCCTGAGCATAAATAAATGAAGCGCTAGAGCCCTAAGTTATAGCATGCATGCTAGGTCGAGTCTCGTCCTTGGTTAGGGTTGATAGTGCTTAGCGGCGACTAACCCCTAGCTTAGAGCTCGAGTGTGCATCTCTTTGTCTTTCTTTTGTCTTCTTTGGTTCACAAGACACACAGATATCCTTGCCAAACCACTTGGGGAGAAAAAAAGGAACAGTCCAGCATCTAGGCCCCGGCAAGCCAGTATTGTCGGGGGCTGGAAGAGCAAAGATTTACCCACGGCAAACCAGGGTTGCCGGGGGCTGCAGCTTCAGATAAGTTCTTCATCCCTTATCATGCATTCCATTGGACTGAGGTATGTGAAACCTTGTTTTTCTTTAAGCTACCCTGCTCCCCTAACTCTAGGCCCTAGGGCTCGTTCCTGGGACCAAGTTTGGTCGTAGTCGCGGCAGCGAAAGGATAAAAAAGGAGCCTGAACCCGCCTCATCCCTGCCTCCGCCAAAGGTGTGAGAAAGGTCAAGCGAAGTGGGGAGACGGCAAGGCCTATTGCCGGGCAAGAAAATGTTTATCTTAGAGATATCAAGGATTTACTCCTTGTCGTGGGTTCCACCCGCAAACAAATGACCTCGCAAGCATCCCTTTTTCATTAAAAACATTCCACTCAGGTACAGTCTGTAGGGAATGAAAAACATGAATGAAGGGATTACAAGTTTTAAATTCAACAAAGGGCCGAAGGCTTACAAACTAAAAAGAGATAAGGTGCCTGTAATCCCTTTCTTTTCCCTCTCCTCAGGAGGCAGGTCAAGGAGCCGAGAAGGGCAAAAGGAGCACCTAGGCGAGCTACGGGTGGCAGAAGACGCAGGGAGAACATCTTGGTGGCTGTCCAAAGGTTGGGTGGTGATGGCGGCGCCGGAAGCAGAGCTCGAAGACGAGGCGGCAGGACGTCAGTACGCGTTGAAGGCGTCGGTGCCCGTGTACTCCGACTTGACGGCCTTGCCGCCCGCCCTCTTCCTCTTCCGCCGCCTCCCAACGCCAGCCGCCCAAGGAGACGACCCCGAGAAGTTCAAGGAGCCGGCGACACGGATGATGGGGTCGCCGGTGCTGCACGGAGCGTCACCCGACACCTAGTCGGACCCGTCATCCTGCCGCCTACCGCCCTCGTCGTCGCTGCCGCTGTCCTCCTCGTCACTCCTGCCCGAGGAGGAGTCTTCACTATCAGAAGAGCTCTCCACGCAACACCTTGTACGAGTCCCAAAGTGCCCGAAGACCTTGACGGAGAGAAGACCACCCTCCATCAGCTTAAAATGGAGAGTGAGCCCCTTCGTCAAGCTGTGGATATGAGCAAACGTTTTCCATGCCCGACAAAGATACATCACGTGAGGAGTGGGGAAGTCGACGCGGACCCGCGTGCCACTGATCCCGCAGCCCCTCATGTGCAGTCGCAATGACTCCGGCGGATCCAGCTCCATCTCTCGCGCAAATGGAGTCGGGAGACGAAGGTGACGGTGCGGTGGCCGGCGCAGCCTGACGAAGAACTCACAAGGGTCATCCTCAACATGGCCCTCCATTGGAGGGGGAGCTGCTGGCGGAGGCGAGGCTGGCACGCCACCCCGCCCTCCTCTTCCCCGAGCGCCCCGGCCTCGCCCACGGCCTCGCCCCCTCCCCCTTCCCCTCACGGCTCGCTCTGCCACCGCAGGCGCAGGAGAAGGAGGGACGCATTGTCGAGCGGCGACCCTCGCCGCCACCGTTGAAGGACCGGGATTCCCTCTCTCCATGACGGATGGAAGGGAGGAGCAGAAGCTGAAGGAAGAAGAAGAGGAAAGAATGAGGGACGCCATCCCCCCTCCCGCTCTTTATAAAGGAGAGGGGTTGGGGCTCGGCCGCCCCGCTCGGCTAATTGAGATAAGAAGGCGCAGGGAGCCAGGACTGACCCGCCGCCCCAACCAGCGACGGCCTGGATTCCCGCCTCCACCATTTGCCACCCCAAGCGCAGGGGAGACACGTGGCGGACATGCAGAACCGAGGGGATGGGTGAGGCGACCTCTCCCCACCCCGTGATCGTGGGGAGTGGACGCCTTGAAGACCGCTCCTCAGCCCCATTTAGTAAATGGGCCGCGCCTCCACGCCTCCCTCCGTTTATGGGGAAGGCGCGAACCGCCCCTTTACTACGACGCGACGCATGCGTGCAAAGACCAACCCCACGCATGCTGCCCATGTCACGCCCACCTCCCCACGCTGCGCCACGCGCGCGAGTCGTGGGAAGCGCAGCGCGCGAAGAATCTTACCGTGGTAAAAACCGCCCCGCCTGCCCGCGCACCATTTCTGGGCCTGACCCAACAATGTGTTGCGCTTATGTGTGGCCCAGGCCCGGGGGCTCCTGTCGGTGTACAAAAAGAGGGGTGCACTTTTTGTACCCCTATAACTGTGCACGGGCAGTCAGAGCCGCGGGCACCACCACACCAAGCAAGGCAAGGGAGGTGAGCCAGGGTAAGACCGAAGCTCAAGGGAACTAGGACGATGCCAAGGCCAAAAGCACGAAGAACAATGGAGACGAAGCAGACTCCCCCAGCAAGATCCTTGCCGGGAGACAGTTTTAGCAACCCCGGCAAGACCCTTGCCGCGGCAACTCGCCCCACGCCTACGGAGCAAATCACCCTTAAGTCCACTACCCCCATGGGGCAAGGATCTGGGAGAAATCCCCGTGGTGGCATGCAGATCTTTGTGAAGACATTCAAGATCAGATACGTACAATAGAAGATGACGACCCTTGGCGGGATCCCAGCCGAGGAAGACCACAAGGCGCCCGGCAAGTGCCTTTCCGGGGATGACAGTAGGCGCCCCGGCAAGACCCTTGCCGGGCCCCAGCAAGGCCCTTGCCAAGAACATCCGCAGGGCCACCATCAGGCCCACGCCGACTAAACCTCCACCACCGTACGCATGTGGCTGCTGACCCAACCAGCCGGGCAGGCACCTACGTGGCGGCATGCAGATCTTCAAGAAGACCCTCCACTGCGCCACCTCAGCTGCCTACCTACCTACATGGCATCACAGGCATCGCTGGCCATGGCATGTGTCGACACAAGAAGGAGCGGCGACGGATGAGACAGGTTTCTCCCCCGTCCCCGATAAAGCAAGGACACCTAAGCAAGACGCATTAAATGCGCCTTGTCATGTAATGCGAGGGATAACCTCGCATAACTGTACCCTTTCCACCTCCTGCGTGCCACTGTGGCAACCCCTTTTTCTATAAAAGGAGGCCCGAGGCGACCAGGAGGAGGATTCGGCTTTTTGGAGCTCCTAATGCTCCAGAGCTAGCTCAAGAACAGGCATGTACATCCACCAAAGCAGGAGTAGGGTTTTACGCATCCTCGCGGCCCGAACCTGGATAAACAAACTGTGTACTATCTGTTTGATCCGCTCTTCTTATGACCCCGCGCCCTGCTAACCATAGTAGGGATTCTTGTGATCCCATAGGTGTCGTTCCCACCGACAATACCACCGATAGAACTGATAGTTTCATCAAAACAAGCAAAACAATGCATCAAAAACAGAATCTTTCAAAAACAGGACATTATGTAGCAATCTGAACCTTGACCATACTTCTTGTACTCCAAAAATTCTGAAAATAGTAAAAAAAATAAACAATTTGTATAGCAATAATGTGCAAAAAGTTTCAGAAACTTTCAGTGTCCCAGTTAAAAATTTAAAATCACGCACTACAGCTAAAGTTCCTGTTTTAGCACCGCACATACCAACAAGCAATCTAATCATCCTAAAGGCAAATCTTGGCACCTTATTTTTATGATACAATGGATTTGTACAAGGGGATAATTATTTTTGTTGAAAAAATTTTGTAATTCAAGATTCACAAAGTTTCCATCGGCATGAACCAAATGTCAAGGATATGCCCCACTTCCACGGTGCTCATCTTTCTCACTTCCACTTTTCTTTTTGTTAAGTTTTAAGTTCCCCTCTATTTTTTTGTTTTTAAACTTTATAAAAGCAATAAAAATAAAATGACTTCCTAAAGCATCTGGGTTGTCTCCCTGGTAGCACTTTATTTAAAGCCATTAAGCTAGGCATAAAGTGCTCAAGTAATGAATCCACCTGGATCCCAAGGTATATCGAAGCCAATTTTAATTTACAATGATTTGGCATTTAGTAGTGAGCACAAAGCAACATATATCATGAAATGACAAAGTCTAACTCTCTTCCTATGCATCATCATGTCATACAAGAACAATTCATGCACATCAAGTAAAGGCCAAGACATAGCATAAGAAGTTTCTTGCAATTTTATCATGTTGGAAACATAGAGAGCTGGAGATATGGTTACTCTCTCATAATAGTTGCAAGTAGGAGCAGCAAGCACATGCATATTATATTCATCAAAGTTATCATGTGCAACAGTGAACGGCAACCCATCAATATAATCCGGAATAAGAGCAAACTTCTCTGATATAGTGTAGTTTGGAGAATTCAAAAAGATAATAGGACTATCATGTGTGGGTGCAATAGCACCAATTTCATTCTTAACATAAGGAACTATAGCAAGTTCATCTCCATAAGCATAATTCATATTGGCATCAAGTCCACAAGCATAGCAAGCATCAAGTTCATCAAAAAGGGATATTTCAAATGAATCAACGGGATCATAGCAATTATCATAGCATTCATCCTTCGGTAAGAATGAAGGGGCATTAAATAATGTATGAGTTGAAGAGTTACTATCATTAGAAGGTGGGCAAGGGTAACTAATGCGCTCTTCCTCCTTTTGTTCTTCACTCTTCTCGTCATTTTTTCATCCAATGAGCTCGCCGTTTCATCAATTCCGTCTTCCATAGTTTCCTGCAAAATATTAGCCTCTTCTAGGACAGTGGAGACTTTCTCAATAAACGTATAAATATCGATATTGTATTTATAATTTTTCATAGCAATATTTAAGTATAGCAAAAAAATTAGGTCTATAAACTGAATCATCAAAATCCTCATACTTCTCAAACAAAGATTCAATTTCATAAGCAGCCTTAAAAGCAACAAATTTTTTTATTCGTTCCACATCATAGTAATCATATCTACCATTAGCATAAGAAGCAAATGTTTCAAAATCATTAAATTTGCATGAAAAGGGAACGTCTGGAGCCTTCATGCTAGAGCAACAAGTGTAATCATATCTCGAGCATAAATTCCAAGCATACCATTGCAACATTTCAATTTGAACCCATAAAAGTTTTCCTTTTTGAGTCAAAGCGATAATCCCTAAAGTATTCACATTGATCCAATGTTACTCCCATTATCAAGTTGAATGGGGTTTTCTCAGGATTATCAAAGTAGTGTTTAATATTTTCACATAATGAGCATCGAGGTTTTAGGAGGTTACAACTAATTTTTTGGTGTTTCGTGTTCCATATCCATAACTAAAGATAGATAACAACTTAGAACAGGAAACAAAAACTACTTAGTGATAAAGCAAACAAGCACACACAAGAATATTCACCCCACGATATTGCTCCCCGGCAACAGCGCCAGAAAAAGGTCTTGATAACCCACAAATATAGGGGATCATTTGTAGCCTTTTTCGATAAATAAGAGTGTTGAAACCAACGAGGGGCTAAAGTTAGAACGAATATTCCCTCAAGTTCTATCGACCACTGATACAACTCTACGCATACTTGACATTTGCTTTACCAAAAACAAGTATGAAACTATTTGTTAGGTGAAAGGATAAGTTTGCAAGAATAAAACTAGAAGTACTTTGCAAGAATAAAACTATGAGGACAATGCAAGACAATAACAGTAGATAGCTTTTGTCAACAAGAAAGTCATTTGTCCCTAGGTGATCGATAACTAAACTGGTGATCATTGTTGCAATTTTATATGAGGGAGAGGCATTAGCTAACATACTTTATCTACTTGGATCATATGCACTTACGATTGGAACTCTAGCAAGCATCGGCAACTACTAAAGATTATTAAGGTCGTAAAACCCAACCATAGCATTAAGTATCTAGTCCTCTTTATCTCATACGCAATGACCGCCAAACTCGGATCTGTACTTTTGTCACTCACGCCAACCACCATAAACGAACCATTAACATATTGCAACACCCTATAGCGGGGATCCCCCATGTTTGCGCGACACTGAGGGCACCGTAGGACAGCACCAAAATAATATATACATCTCAAACCAATCATAATCATGATCATCTATCAACCCATAGGACAAAATGGATCTGCTCAAACATCATAAGATAGCCATAGATCATTGGGGGATAATATATAGCATTGAGAACCATGTTTAGGTAGAGATTACAACGAGGAGAAGAGTTTTTACACCGCTGCATAGAGGGGGAGAAACTTGGTGTTGACGGTAGCAAGATTGTTGATGTAGATTGCCGTCACTATCCTTGCCTTGGCGGCGCTCCGGCACCACTGGGAGAGAGGGGTAGAGAGCCCCCTCCTTGTTATTCTTCCTTGGCCTCCCCCTAGATGGGAGGATAGTTCCCCCTCTGGTCCATGGCCTCCATGGTGGCAGAGGGGCGGGATCCCCTCTGAGATTGGATCTCCCCCTCTGTTCTCTTCTGTTTCGCGTTCCTGTTTTCTGGCCGAAACCATTTCTCATATTCCCAGAGATCCGTAACTCTGATTGCGCAGAGATTTTAACATGGTTTTTTTAGTATAAGCTTCCTTGCGCCCGAGGTAGAGCTCCAACCGACTTACGAGGAGGGCACAACCCACCACCACATGCCTGGGCTGCCTGGCATGCCCATGTGTCTTGTGGTGGGTGTGGGCCCCCGTTTGCGTTGATATATTCCAACTCCCCAAAATCACATATATTCCAAAATAATTCTCCATAAATTTTTATTGTGTTTCGACTTTGTTTGATATGGATATTCTGCGAAGCAAAAAACCTGCAAAAAACAGGAACTGACACTAGGCACTGGATCAATAGGTTAGTCCAATAAATCATATAAATTGTTGTCAAAAGTATGTAAAAGCTGTATAATGTTGGCACGGAACAATAAAAAACTATGGATACGACGAAGACATATCAGTATTGCGCAGAGAAGGAGGAGGAGGCGCGCCATGCGCCACGTCGCCAGCGCGGGAGGGCGGTGAATGGAGCGAGTGGGAGGGCGATGTGGCCTTGCCGACGGTGTTGACGAGCTCGGTGAAGCGACCTAGCCAGGTGTTGTAGCCTTTGTTGGCGGGGCGGTAGCGCAGCAGCTCACGTGCCATGAGCTGGGCAGCCCGCGCATTTGCTGGCCCATGACGGGAGTGGGAGGAAGACGTTGTGGCGAGAGTGAGGGAAGGAGTGGTGGTGCGGCCACCACGCCGCACGGAGGGCGGCAATGAAGAGTCCTACTGCTCATGAGCAGCAGGGTCGGTGGCAACATTAGCTGCGGGAGAAGCGGAGCGGCGAGGAACACCATGGCCCACGGGCGCTGATACGTCTCCAATGTATCTACTTTTCAAAACACTTTTGCCCTTGTTTTGGACACTATCTTGCATGATTTGAATGGAACTAACCCTAACTGACGCTGTTTTCAGCAGAATTGCCATGGTGTTATTTTTGTGCAGAAATAAACGTTCTTGGAATGACCGGAAAATCAACGGAGAATATTTTTGGAATATATAAAAAATACTGGCGAAAGAATCAAGGTCAGGGGGCCCACACCCTGTCCACGAGGGTGGTGGCGCGCCTCCCTGCCTTGTGGGCCCCCTGGTGCTCCACCGACCTCAACTCGAACCCTATATATTCACGTTCGGGGAGAAAAAAATCATAGAGAAGGATTCATCGCGTTTTACGATACGGAGCCACCACCAAGCCCTAATCTCTCTCAGGAGGGCTGATCTGGAGTCCGTTCGGGGCTCCGGAGAGGGGAATCCATCGCCATCTTCATCATCAACCTTCCTCCATCATCAATTTCATCATGCTCACCGCCGTGCGTGAGTAATTCCATCGTAGGATTGCTGGACGGTGATGGGTTGGATGAGATTTATCATGTAATCGAGTTAGTTTTGTTAGGGTTTGATCCCTAGTATCCATTATGTTCTAAGATTGATGTTGCTATGACTTTGCTATGCTTAATGCTTGTCACTAGGGCCCGATTGCGATGATTTCAGATCTGAACCTATTATGTTTTCATGAATATATGTGAGTTCTTGATCCTATTTTGTAAGTCTATAGTCACCTATTATGTGTTATGATTCCTTAACCCTGAAGTGACAATAATTGGGATACTTACCGATGATGACCGTAGTTTGAGGAGTTCACGTATTCACTAAGTATTAATGCTTTGGTCTGGTACTCTATTGAAAGGAGGCCTTAATATCCCTTAGTTTCCAATAGCACCCCGTTGCCACGGGAGGGTAGGACAAAAGATGTCATGTAAGTTCTTTTCCATAAGCACGTATGACTATATTCGGAATACATGCCTACATTACATTGATGAACTGGAGCTAGTTCTGTGTCACCCTATGTTATAACTGTTGCATGAGGAATGGCATCCGACATAATTATCCATCACTGTTCCATTGCCTACGAGCTTTTCACATATTGATATTTTCTTAGTTACTTTTCTGTTGCCACTATTACAATCACTACAAAACTGCTACGGTTACTTTTGCTACCGTTACCGCTACTATCATATTACTTTGCTACTAAATACTTTGCTGTAGATATTAAGTCTTTCAGGTGCGGTTGAATTGACAACTCAAATGTTAATACTTGAGAATATTCTTTGGCTCCCCTTGTGTCGAATCAATAAATTTGGGTTGAATACTCTACCCTCGAAAACTGTTGCGATCCCCTATATTTATGGGTTATCAGGCACCATCTGGGCAACGCGAGTAGCCCGACGCTCGGTGCGAACTTGGCAGGCGTCAGCCATGGGAGCGACAAAGTAGAGATCAAGCGAAGCCAGAAGAAGGAGTTCGACACGCCCCTACCTGGCGCGCCAAAATGTCGGAATCGGGGGCTCCGCGGACCCAAACAAGGTTCGAACTCTGGGGCTTGCGCGAAGATCCATCCTAGCTGCTGCCTCAAGCTCATCGCCCTATGGCTTGGCCTCGTCGAGTTCGTGTGAGTGTGGAAAGAGATGAACACAAAGATTTACCCAGGTTCGGGCCACCTTCCGGTGTAAAACACTACTCCTTCTTTGTGGTGTATTGGCCTCACGAGGAGGTTGAGGATGAACTAGTACAATGGGTGAGCTGCCTCGGGAGAGCTCAATGACCAAAGGATCTTCCCTTATTTCCTTTTTCCTTCGTCCTCCTCTCCTCGGTGGAGACTATCCTATACTTATACTAGGCCTGTTTCTCTTCCCTCGTAGCTTAGGCAGGAAGGAATAACACAGTGGCCAATTTTAAAGGGGGGCCGAAGTACATCTTATCCTGACAAAATGTGGTCTTCGCCTGCAAAGCTTATAGTCATGACGCAGTGGTGGGATTGACGATGCATCTGCCCTGCCAAGCTCGTGGTCTTGGTCTTGTTGCACGGGAATGGAAACCTTTGGGGGATCCCTTGGGAACTCGCGTATGTCCTTGCCTAGCATGAAATAGGAAACTGTCCTGGATTGCGCCCGCCTGGCCTTGGTCATCATGGCTCACGTCATTGTGTGCCTTGCGATGCAGGAGGCTTGCATAGAGATCTCCGCTCCTTGGGAGGCAGGCTCGGGGAGCCGCTCCTCGAGAGGTCTTGATGTCGTTCCCCTCGCTAGGCCAGGGGCCCTCGTGAGGGTTTTGCCCTTGAGGCCTTGGAACAGGGTCGTACCGGGCCGCTGATGGAGTCACGCGCTGGGCCACAGGTAGGCAGGTCTGGGTACCCCCAATCCTAGAACACCGATAGTAGTACTTTCAATAAGTAAGTGTCGAACCCAATAAGGAATTGATAAGCGGTTTTTGAGCAAGGTATTCTCTGCAAGTGCTGTAAAATAGTTTTGATAGACAGTCTGATAACAAGTAACAAGTAACAAAAGTAGCAAGGTGCAGCAATGTGTCCCAATCCTTAATGTTGCTAAGGACAAGCCGATGATACTTCTTATAGTGAATAAATGCACTTGAGAACACACGGGAATTTTTTCTAGTTACTTTCACCATGATTCATTAACTTACGTTCATTTCCTTGATAAGTTGTTATGCGGGTGGACCTGAGCTAATGTAATGTTCTTACTTGAAAAACCTAGTTATGATTATACCCTACATCCAAGCATCCACAAATACAAGAGAAGTAATTAAGATAAATTTAACCATAATTAAACATATGGATCGAAAACAGCTCCTTATGGAACAATTCGTATAGTGGGGTTTAGGCTTCAGTCACTCCCACAACCCATCATCTACAAACTAATTCCATAATGCCTTCCCCTAGACCCAAAGATGGTGAAGTTGTTGGAAATATGCCCTAGAGGCAATAATAAAGTGGTTATTGTTGTATTTCCTTGTTCATGATAATCATTTATTATCCATGCTATAATTGTATTGATTGGAAACTCAAATACATGTGTCGATACATAGACAACAACATGTCCCTAGTGATACTCTACCGGACTAGCTCGTTGATCAAAGATTCCTATGGTTTCCAAGCCATAGACATGAGTTGTTATTTGATAATGGGATCACAACATTAGGAGAATGATGTGATGGACAAGACATAAACTATTGGGGATATAACTATTGGATATGACCCGCCCAGGAGGGGCCAGGTCATGCCCCTCACGACTTAAGAAGAGAAGGCCCAAGAGGACTACGAGGATGGCGGTCCATAGAGCAAGCTTACTGACAACCCAATACCCGGTGGTAACTTGAGGCCCATGGGTGTGAACCGTCATATTGTGTAACTGGTATTATAAGGAAAGCTTAGCAGTTACCGAGCCGGACATGTTGTGTATGAGCCGACCGGGATTCTGTAAGCCTCCGGGCATCAACCCGTGTATATAAAGGGGTGAGTCGGTGGTGGGTTAGGGCAAGAAAGAAGAGATTGAGAACTAGGTCAAGCGTATTCGCTCCCTAATAAACGAAACCCAAGCAATACAACCCCAAATTGGAGTAGGCCTTTACGTTGTTGCGAGGGGCCGAACCAGTATAAACTCTTTGTGTTCTTTGTCCCGATTAACCCCTTCAAGATAATCTAGTTGTGATGGCCCCATGACTAAGTCCTTTCGCTAGGGCATCTGCCGTGTTAAATCCACGACAGTTGGTGCCCACTGTGGGGCTTGCGCACGGTGGTCTGGAGTTCTTGAAGGGAAGCTTCCCAGGGATCAAGGGATATGTTGTGGGCCGGATGACCAAGAGTCATCGCGGCAAACTTTACATCGACAACGCAGGCTGGGGCCCCGAGGCCAACTAAATTGAGTACGGGTACCGCATCCCCTTTGGCGGAATCCACGTCTTCTTCGGCAAGATTGGCGAATCAGGCCCTGAGCCAGACACCTACACCGACATCATCGAGATGGCTCAGCGTGCACAACCTGCCAAGGTTCAAGCCGTTGTGAAGAATGCCTTTGTTGGTTTCATCCGTGGGGCGGAATTTGAGGAAGGATCTGTATCTGGTGGTGAGATGGTCATCTACTCTGATGGTGAATCGTCAACTGGTGAGACCAATTCAATGTATCAACTGCAGAACGGCCGGCTTGGGGGCTGTTCCAATGGCGACAGTATTTCGAACCCCTATGAGCCGCCGAACAGGGTGGCGATCTTCATGGCCGGTACACAGCCGGCGCTCGGCTCAACGACCGTCGCAGCTATGACCTCTAGCTCAATGGCTGCAACGACGGCTGGTGCTAGCGGCCCTGTGCGCCCGCCGGCTCAGGTTCTGACTGAATTGCTAGATGCTTTGGCGGCTTTAATGGGGGTGGAGGTGACCCTGGACACTCAAGAACAGCATAAGGTGGATGTGGCGAAGCTACGAGATGAGATAGCTCAAGCCAAGGAAGAGCTGGCAACTGAAAACGCTCGGATGGCCATGGAGCGAGATGCTTTGGACGCTCAGGCACAATGCATTCATGCAGAGTCTTTCTGACTTACCTTGGATCAAAACGCTTCAAATGCCATCATGAGAAGGAGGCACCAGAGTCGCTTACCTCTAGAGTACGATGCAAGAAACCTTTTCAACACACCAGGGACCAGTGACCGGCCCATGGTGAATCGGGCGGTTGAGACGCCCGTGACCGAAGCGTCGGTTCAACCGCGTGCTATGGATCTGCCTCATTTGGATATGGCTCTGCCTCAGCATGTTCCAAGACCACCAGGTCATTATTCTAACCCTCTGGACAATATGATTGCTGCAGTGACATGATTGGCGGCTCTCCCATTTGAAGGTGAGTCGCCGGCTGTGATAGAGAGGCGGAGGGCCAGAGAACTTCTTCAGACAGCAGTGGCTCAACAGGCGGCTTATTCGTACAGCCATGAAAGGATTCACTCGACCCCTCGTCCAAGCCGGAGTTATAGCAGACATATTGACTTGCTAGTAGTTTCAAGTAGTGAGCAACACCATGACCAGCCTCGTAGGCATGACCCGACGCGCGGTGGTGTCGATGCTCAGACTTTGGTGGATCAGGGCAGGGCGCGTCGGGAGGCTGAGCTAGCTGCTCAACAACAATCTCCGGTTTATCCGCCAGTGTCTGTGGAGGCAAGAGTGACCTCTAGAACCTTGGGTGTGCCATGTTTAGTGTTGGCTCTACACAACGAGCGTTTGCCTAAGGATTTCAATGGCCCCCGCAAGGTGCCTAATTACACAGCGGATCAATCCCCAGAGGCTTGGATTGAGAGCTATGATATGGCTATGGAGATGTTGGGTGTCAATGATGATGCGTGTGTCAAGTATTTCACCATTATGATGGATGGGCCGGCTCGTACTTGGTTGAAAGGGCTGCCTGCTAACTCCATCAGGTCATGGGCAGAGTTGAAAATGTGTTTTATCCAAAAAAATTAAAGACACATGCAAGCAGCCTATGTCAATTCTGGATTTAGACTCTTGCGTCCAAGTTGAGGGCGAGTCAACAACCAATTGGGTACACCGGATCTCAGCTGTTATAAACTCATCGGACAGTATCAACACCGGCTCAGTACTCCTGATGTTGGAGAAGAATTGTCGTTTCCTTCCCCTTAAGCGGAAACTGGGGCGGCTTAAGCATCACTGCAATGACATGGGGGAGGTCATGGAGGCTCTCATCCAATATGCCGACTCTGATAGTACTAAAGACCCTGAGTCTGATGAGGAGAAGACTGGTAAAGGGAAGAAGAGTGGCAATGCAAAGCGGTAGCAGCATAATACGGCGGGTCAAAGTGGCAACGGTAAACGCAAAGCTTATGGAAATTTAGATTTTGTGGCTAACACCAATACACAGAATAATAATCAGCGTCGTAAGGGAAAGCCGCCACGGCTTGGAGGACCAAAATTTAACATTGAGGCGATCATGAATCGGCCTTGTCCAAAGCATGGTACGCAAGAGAAGCTAGGCAATCATCTGTGGAAGGATTGCTTTATCGTGAGGGAGTATAGGAATTCCAATTTTTCAAGAACAATCATGGCCCGAATGGCGGCTTAGAATCCGGCTCTCACGGGCCTGGCTTTGGCGGTGGCGGCTCAAACTCCGGTTTTCAGGGCCAAGGCAATCAAGGTGGTTTTAATCAATCTGGTCAAGGGAATCTGCAGCAGCAGTCTAGTTATCAGAGTAATCCAAAGCAGTTGAATAGTGGCCAGTATCATGTATTTACCAAAAGCTTATGTAAACGGGACCAGAAGGTTCATAACAGAGCAGTCAACGCGGTTGAGCCGGCAATTCCTTGATACTTGCGATGGTCTGAACATGCTATTGTATGGAGCCGTGAGGATCACCCGCCCCGGGTTGACAATCCGGCTCACTTGGCTTTGGTGGTGGCGCCTCAGGTTGGAGGTTACAAGTTCACTGAAGTGCTCATGGATGGAGGCAGCAGCATCAATATCCATTATTATGATACCTTCGGCCGTATGAATTTAAATGATAAGGATCTTAAGCCGTCCTCTACTGTTTTTCATGGAGTGGTGCCTGGTAAGTTGACGTATCCAGTGGGTAAGATAGCTTTGGAAGTGGACTTTGGTGATTATCGTGACTACAGAGCTGAGACATTGACTTTTGAGGTGGTCAAGATCTAGAGCCCCTATCATTCTTTGTTCGGGCGGCCGGCTTACACTAAGTTTATGGCAAGGCCTTTCTATGTTTATCTGCAACTTAGGATGCCGGGTCACAAGGGCACCATCACAGTACATGGGAACATGAAGATAGCCTTGGAGTGTGAAGAGGGCAATGCTGCTTATGCAGAGTCTGTTTGTGCAACAAAAGAGTTGAAGTTTTACAAGGATAATGTTGACCCGACAGATAAGACACCTTTGAAGAAACCAACCATGGAGCATGACCCTCTGTTGAAGTTTAAATTAGCAGATGACACTAAGTTCGTTGATTTTGTTCTTGGCGACTCATCCAAGCAGTTCAGCATCAGTGCTAATCTGGATCCGAAATAGGACAGCGCGCTCATCGAGTTCATCCGTGAGAACCGGGACATCTTTGCATGGAAGACTTTAGACATGCCAGGTGTACCAAGGGAACTCGCTGAGCACACTCTCAATACTGATCGAAAGTTTAAACCAGTCAAGCAATTCCTTCGCCGCTTTAATGAAGAGAGGCGTAAGGCCATTGGTGAAGAAGTGGCCCGGCTCTTGGCAACTGGGTTCATTGTTGAAGTTTTTCATCCTGAATGGTTGGCTAACCCGATGCTGGTGCTTAAGAAAAATGGCACTTGGCGCATGTGTGTGGATTACACAGACCTTAATAAGGCCTGCCCGGCTGATCCTTTTGCTCCCCCTCGTGTTGATCAAATTATTGATGCTACGGCGGGTTGTGAGCGTTTGAGTTTTCTGGATGCTTATTCCGGGTATCATCAGATCAAGAGAGCAGTTAAGGACCAGGAGAAGACAGCTTTCATCACTCCCTTTGGAGCCTTCTGCTATGTGTCTATGCCTTTTGGGCTCAAGAGTGCCCCAGCGACTTACCAGCGGTGTGTTCAAAATTTCCTTCATGATCAGATTGGACGCAATATTCATGCTTATGTGGATGATATCGTTGTGAAATCCAGGAAGAAGGATACCTTGATAAATGATTTGAAAGAGACCTTTGACAATCTCCGGGTCTACAAGACGATGCTTAACCCGGCCAAATGTGTTTTTGGTGTGCCAGCAGCCAAGCTGGGTTTTTTGGTTTCTGAAAGAGACATTGAAGCTAACCCGGAGAAAATCAAGGCTATTACCTCTTTGGCAAAAACCGGCGTGTATTAATGATGTTCAGCGTCTGGCGGGTCGTATTGCAGCCTTAAGCCAGTTAGGAGAAAAACCTATCCCTCTGTATCATATTATGAAGAAAATAGATCACTTTGTCTGGAGTGATGTTGCTGATCACGCATTCGAGGCATTGCAAAAGCAGTTGGCTGAGCCACCGATCCTTGCAGCTCCTATTGATAAGGAGCCGTTGTTGTTATATGTGGCTGCTAATGGCCGAGCCATTAGTGTGGCAATTGTGGTGGAACGGAAGGAAGAAGGCAAGGAACATCCGGTTCAACGACCGGTTTATTATATCAGTGAGGTACTCATTGAATCCAAGCAGAGGTATCCGCATTGGCAGAAGCTGGTATATGGGGTATTCATGGCTAGTCGAAAGCTTAAGCAATATTTGCTTGGTCATCCCATCACTGTGGTTAGTTCTGCTCCTTTAGGGGATGTTATTCAAAACAGAGAGGCCACAGGTCGGGTAGCCAAGTGGGCCATTGAGCTTGGACCCCATGGTTTGAAATATATGACTCGCACAACCATCAAGTCCCAAGCACTTGTGGATTTCATCAATGATTGGACATAATTACAGATGCCTGAGGTGAAGCCGGATAACACATATTGGACTATTCACTTTGATGGATCCAGGCAGTTGGAAGGCTCGTGGGCTGGAGTTATTTTAACTTCCCCACGAGGTGATAAGTTTTGTTATGTTTTAAGGCTGATGTTCCCTTGTACTAACAATGCAATTGAGTATGAAGCCTTGTTCCATGGTCTTCGGATGGCTAAGGAGATGAATCTAAGCCGGGTGAGGTGCTTCGGCGACTCAGATTTGGTGGCTCGGCAAGTTTTAGGAACTTGGGATTCTAAAGGCCCACTCATGGCGGCTTACCACCGAGAGGTTGATGCTATTGCTGGTCATTTCAAAGGTTATCATGTGGAACATGTTGATCACGGGAAAAATGAGGCAGCTGATGCTTTGAGCCAGCTAGGGTCCCAGCGTAAGCCGGTACCACCTAATGTTTTCCTTGATATTCTGCATAACCCTTCAGTCAAATTGCCTACGGAGGAAGATCTTGCTATTCCTAACCCGGAGGCGTAGTTGGTGATGGCTCTTCATGCTATTCCTGATTGGACAGTTCCATATTTGACTTATATGACCCGGGGCGACTTACCTCAAGATGAAACTTTGGCGACGCAGATAACCCGACGGTCTAAGTCAATGACTATTGTCAATGAAGAGTTGCACTGATGCAGTGTCACAGGGGTGTTTCAACATTGTGTTTCTCCCGAGGAAGACCGTCAGATTCTATGAGAGATTCATGAAGGAGATTGTGGTCATCATGCTGACTCTAAATCTCTCGTGGCCAAGGCTTTTCGTCATGGGTTTTATTGGCTGGCGGCTCATGCTGATGTAGAGGATTTGGTTAGTAAATGTGATGGTTCTCGGAAATTTTCAAGATGAGCTCATGTGCTGGCTCAAGAATTGAGGGTGATTCCAATTACTTGGCCATTTTAGTTTTGGGCTGGATATGGTTGGACCTTTGAAAATATCCAAGGATAAAAAGACCCACCTCTTGGTGGCGGTTGACAAATTTACAAAGTGGGTTGAGGAAGAGCCGGTGAGTAAGTGTGATACGGCGACGGCGGTTCAATTCATCAAAAAAGTGATATTCCGTTTAGGCTATCCTCATAGCATTATAACTAATAATGGCACTAATCTGTCTAAAGGTGCTATGAAAGAATTCTATCAACAAGAGCATATTCGTCTTGATGTATCATCAGTGGCTCACCCCTAGTCTAATGGCCAAGCTGAATGAGCCAATCAAGAAATTTTGAGAGGTATAAAACCCCGGCTTATGGTCCCTTTGCAGAGGACGCCAGTTTGTTGGGTTGAGGAGTTACCTTTGGTACTTTGGAGTATTAATACCACCCCAATAGATCTACGGGTTACACGCCCTTCTTCATGGTTTACGGAGCAGAGGCGGTTCTCCCTAGTGACATTCGTCACGACTCGCCCCGGGTGGTGGCTTATGTTGAAGCTGATAATGAATGAGCACGTCAGGATGCTATTGACCTATTGGATGAGGAGCGTGACCTTGTGGCGGCTCATTCGGCGATTTACCAGCAAGATTTGTGTCGTTATCATAGCCGCCGGGTTAAACCAAGACCTTTCAAGAAGGAGATTTGGTGCTCCGACTCATCCAGGATCAAACTGACATGCACAAGCTATCCCCACCTTGGGAAGGGCCCTTTGTGGTCAGCAAAAATCTGAACAACGGGTCATACTACCTTATTGATGTTCGAGACCACAAGGACTCACACACGTTAGAGGAGGAGACCCACCGGCCGTGGAATATTGCTCATTTTCAGCCTTATTACACCTGAGCCACCGACTCTTGCGATGTACGTATTTTTACCAATGTATATATTTATGACTAGTATAATAAAGCCATCATCCCTGATATTTCAGGGCCTCTGTCGTTTTATTATCTCTTCATAAGATCGCTTGGGGGCTTCCTGCTCATTGAGCATAGCTATGACTACCCTCTTGATCTGGCTTGTATGCCTTGATTGCACAATGCCTGGGGGCTTCCTGCTCATTGAGCATAGCTATGACTACCCAACTGATTTGGCTTATATGCTTGGAATGAAATATTACTTGGGGCTCCTTGTTAATGAACAGAGCCTTGTTGTCCCTTGTAATAGCCTTGGACGCCATGTGTATTCACGAAAAATTCGGGTTATCATGCCTTTGTTTGCCTGCCACTCCGACCAGGTAATCCTGGAATGACTCGCCGTACTCTTGACAATCAATCTTATAAAGACCCCGTGTCAAAGTTAAAACGTCGATTGGTCATGTGAGGTCCGGCTTACGGGTTTGAATTAAGGTTTAACTCAGCGGTTGTGTGGCCCTTGAATAGCACTTGACATTCAGGCTTGGCAGCCTATGAACTGATTAAGGGTTTTTCAAGCAAAATATGACGATGCAGATTAAGAACCGCCTTGTGGAACAATTCTCCTAGTTGTGACGGGTGGAGGCCTCTAGGTTATCCCGCGCTGGTTCTTCTTCTTCCTCCTTCGTCTAGAAGTCAGGTGATGACCAATTGATGCCATTCAAGGCTTGAAATTCAGCTTCGTCATCAATAAGCGAAGACAGATCGATTTTAGGGGCGAAAGTATGCTTACGGATTGGAGGGATGAGATCCACAATTTTGTAAGCCAGTGTTGGCATTTTCTGATTGTCCGCCATATAAGCCACCTGATACTTTGACAGATCTATCTCCTCAGCAATAAAGCTCACCAGTGGACGCATCTCTTTTACGCAAGCAGCAAAATCCTTCTTATCAAAGGCGGACCCGTCCTCTTTGAAGCTGGGGGAACCAATGGCCAGCTCGGCCGGGTCTAGTTCCGCCTGCCACGCCTTACCCCGGCTTAAAGCCATAATGGCACCGACTCTTGTAACCGATCGCTTGATTTGCTCAATTCTTGTGGGCAGGACAGAAAGTTTACTTAATACATCACTGAGAAGGGATGGTGCTTGATTAGTCGGTGAGATGGTGGCTATTGTGCGCTGAGCACCAGTGTATAGTTGTTCCACTAGGGTATAAACCGCTTTGAGCTCGATCAGCATTTCTTGGCCAAGATTGTTGCTCCTAGGACCTGTTTAACACAATATGTGAGTAAATCATCAGGCGGTTTACAGCATCAAAAAAACACAATTGATCATGATACTTCAGTGTTACTTACCAAAGATAGCGACAGTCATCTGTGTAATATGGAGTTTTAATCCGCTAAGCTCGGTGGTGACCTCTTCCAAAGAAGATTTGGCACATTCTACCCTCTGTATCAAGGCAACCTTTTCTTCAGCCCAGGCGTCTTTCTCAGCATTAAATCCAGTTTTAAGCTTTTCCATTTCATCCAAGCTAAACTTGAACTTGGAATCAGCCTTCCGGGTCTTAGCTTCTTATGAATCGAGCTGGGTTTTTAAATCGGTCAGTTGAGATTGAAATTGACTGGAGGCTGAGGGAGTCCTGAACTAAGGGGTCCTCGGGCGTCCGTCCTGTTAGCCATGGGCCAGACTGATGGGCTGTGAAGATACGAAGATCGAAGACTGCACCCGTGTCCGGATGGGGACTCTCCTTGGCGTGGAAGGCAAGCCTGGCGTCGAATATGTAGATTCCTTTCTTTATAACCGACCTTATGTAACCCTAGATCCTCCCGGTGTCTATATAAACCGGAGGACTTAGTCCGGATAGGGGACTCATTATCATAGCCATACCAGCTAGACCTCTAGGGTTTAGCCACTACTATCTCGAGGTAGATCAACTCTTGTAATACTCATATTCATCAATATCAATCAAGCAGGAAGTTGGGTATTACCTCCATAGATAGGGCCCGAACCTGGGTAAACACCGTGTCCCTTGTCTCCTGTTAACATCGACCTTAGACGCACAGTTCGGGACCCCCTACCCGAGATCCACCGGTTTTGACACAGACATTGGTGCTTTCATTGAGAGTTCCTCTGTGCTATCGCTAAAAGGTTTGATGGCCCTTCAATCGTCAATAATGACGCCGTCCAAGGAGAAACTTATCTCCCCGGATAGATCTTCGAGTTCGGCGGCTTCGCATTGCGGGCCAATTCACTTGGCCATCTGGAGCAGATCGAAAGCTACACCCTTGGCCATCAGGGCAGATTTGGGAGCTGGAACTACGTTGCGGACATCCGTGGAGACTTGATCTTCGCCCGATTCAAGACCGCGGTAGCATCTCCCGGTCACCCCGATGATCATGACCTAAATCTGTCATCAGACCGCTTCCAGGAGATCGCTCCTATAACCGCTCTGGTCTTAGAGCCTGAGCAGACTGCGCCATCCGAGGACGAGAGGATCGACCCCACCATCGAGGCCACAGATCCCATGGCGTTGGAGCCGCACATAGACTTAACCTCACACGACGTCTTTGTCACCAAAACTCTTGACTCGTTTCCGAACGTAAGTCCCGAACCACGTGAGCCCACGGATGCCGAGCTTGATCGTTTATCGATCTTCGAATTCAGTGTCGCAGACATCTTCCAGCACTCGCCCTTGGGCGATGTGCTAAATTCCTTAAAGAACCTGTCCTTGGCGAAGGACTCACAGCCGAACTATATCCAGCTTGAACCAGGAGCTGGCGGGGGAGAATTTTGCTTCCCACCCACCACCCACTTCATAGCCACGGTCGAGGATTCGACCAATACACTTGATTACGACTCCGAGAACATTGACGGTATGGATGACGATGCCGAAGATAGAGAAGACCCCATTGATATAGCTAATGACCAAGATGAACGGGAAGATGGGCAGGTTAGCCCTGGTAAACAGGCCACGTATGAAGATTAAGAGGATGACAATTACCTTCCGCTCTCTGAGGATGAGGTGAGCCTCGGCACCGAGGATTTCATCGTGCCTGAGGAACCTCTTGAGCAGGAGCGCTTCAAGCGCCAACTAATAGCCACTTCAAGGAGCTTGAAAAAGAAGCAGCAACAGCTTCAAGCTAACCAAGATCTGCTCAATGATAGATGGACCGAAGTCCTAGCCGCCGAATAATATGGCCTTAGTGGCCCAGCCAAAAGCTACCCGGAGAGTAGATTGCTACCCCAGGGCGACGACAAGGCGCTCGAGCCCGTGCCATTATCGCACAAGGCGTTAGGTCGACCACAACTTGGTCCAGGCAAAGCAGCAACGCAAGTCGAACACCAGACCGCCCCACCTCGCTGTAAATGGCTCGGGGTTGTGCATAAGACCGTCAATAGGACTTGGGTAGTAGAGCAGGACACTCAAGAGCGACCTACGGATCGCGAGGACATACCTTGACACACGATGGCGGCCACCTATTCGGATGTGACAAACCTAGCCACGCCCAGGCTGAAAATTGCAAACGGACTCCATCGGAGGTACGTCCCAATGTTGCCCAACATAGAGGTGCCGCACACCCTCTTTGCTTCACACACGAAGTAATGGAGCATCAATTCCCAGACAGGTTCAAACCCATGAATATTGAATCATACGAAGGAACAACGGATCCCACGGTATGGATCGAGGACTTCCTCCTCCATATCCACATGGCCTGTGGGGACGGCCTTCATGCCATCAAATACCTAGCACTAAAACTCAAAGGACCAGCTCGGTACTAGTTAAACAGTCTGCTAGAAAATTCTATTGGCAACTGGGAAGATTTGGAGGACGCCTTTCGCGACACCTTCCAAGGAACATATGTCCGGCCACCGGACGCCGATGACTTAAGTCACATTTACCAGCAGCCCGGAGATTCAGCCAGGCAACTCTGGACTAGGTTCTTAGTTAAAAAGAACCAAATAGTCAACGGTCCGGACGGGAAGCACTTGCAGCCTTTAAACACAGCGTTCGGGATGAATGGCTTGCACGCCACCTCGGTCAAGAAGGACCTAGATCCATGACAGCCTTACCGCTCTAAAGACCCGCTTTTCCGCAGGAGAAGACAGCTAGCTCACTCATAGAAGCAATAGCGCCAGCGACTCGGGCACTTCCGAAATCCGAGACGGCAATGGCAAGCCACAACGAAGCAAACACAACAGTCGCAATGATAATGAAAGACCACACGACACAGCGGTCAACGCCGGATTCAGCAATCCCAAGCCCGGTCAACGGAAAAAGCCATTCAAGGCAAACAGAGCAGGACCATCCAACCTAGATTGGATACTGGACTGACCCTGCCAGATTCACGGTCACCCCAATAAACCGGATAATCATACCAACAGAAACTGTTGGGTCCTCAAGCAGGCCGGCAAGCTCAACGCCAAACACAAGGGAAGGGGGCCGCCAGGCAATAGGGACGACGGAGCAGTTCACAAGACAAATGTCGGGGGCCAGAAGCAATTTCCCCCGAAGATCGATCAAATCCGGAGCAGAAATAGCAGTTCAGCTTCCGTTGCCCATCTCATATACCCACTAAAACTATATCATGCATACATAACTACGCACTTAAGATACCATGGGCATTGGCGGAAGCATAATATGGAGAAGTCTGCAGGCACTCCGGTAACATTTTTATCTACTTTCCTTATTCTTTCTTCATTAGCTCTTAAAAACAGGTGGCGCAAAGGAGAAACATCTAAGACCGACTCTATCGGAGTTCGGATCCGTACACTCACCTACGAGGCTACTTCCTTCAAGGATTTCCCCTCGCCGAGGACAGCCGGCATAGACGTGCGACAGGAGGTTCAAAATAACTTTTTGTAGACCGCACTCTTTTTCGAGCCTGTAACATGTCTTTTTCCTCTACCTTCGACCCAGGGCATATCAAATAGCCGGGTTCGTGGCCTTTATATATATCAAGTAATTTTTGGCATATCACTCAGATCCAAGTTCACATTACCCGAATTAATCATCCGCATCTTTCCACAAATGAATACGACTCCTATGGTTGTTTCATAAGATATACCCCGGCTTAAACTTGCCAGGGGCTCGGTATGGGAACAATTGAGTTGCCAACAAAGTCTGAATAGCTTTTACAGCATACTTCAGCGTCGCGAGTTTGGCCTTATATGCATCAGCTCCGAATCATGTCTTGGGTTAATAGTTGGGTTGCCCAGCTCCTGTGCTTGCTATCCTATGTTCCGCTTTATCGACTGGGGTAGTAAAGGGAGAACTACTGCGATTGTGCTTCCAGTTCACCTGGCTTAGCACCTCAGTAGAGAAAGCTGAAAACTATCTGTCATGATGCGGCGAGAGCTGGTCAACCACTCGATGACTTATCGGAATCTCTAGCGATTCTTCCGTGTCACACAAAGGACCTCTTTTCGGTCAAATATGTACACACATCGTATGAATAAGCCACATACATACCAGGGGCTATGTCGTAGACCCACCATAAAACTCCTATGGCTAAGTCAAAGTGTTAATGCCCTATAGTCTGGTTGCCTGGTTCGCTGCATTGACACCTCCTTCACGGACCAAGACGTTGGGTTAAGAGTGATCAAATGCTTTTCCGAACACCCCTGTACTTCCTACGAGGGGGCTGAAACCGGTAACTGGAAAACTTTCATATTATATTAAAACGGCCGCACAGGAGGAACACAAACTTCCGAGCAATATATAAAAACAGATTAACTATAAAATTGTCTCGTACAATTCTCATACACCTCACTTGAACATTATGTATTTCGAGCATTGACCCTCTATCAAGCGGGCGGGCACTAGGACATCTTCAAAATAATGCTCCAGTTCGTGGTGCTCCTTTCTCTTGGGTGGACTCTTCATCGCAACATCAATGGCCTTCATATTCCCCCAGAATGTCCTGACTCGGGCAAAGGTCATTCGTGCACCCTCGATGCACATCGACCGCTTCACATCGTCGATAAGTGGCACCGCATCAACAAGCCGTTGCACCAAGCCGAAGTAACTATTCGGAACAGGCTCAGTTGGCCATAACTGGGTTATGACGTTCTTCATGGCAGCGCCGGATATCCTATGAAGGTCGGCCCATTGGGACATCTGCTCATTAAGCAACAGGGGGCACTTCGACGCGCTGAATTGTGACCAGAAAAGCTTCTCCGTTGCATACCCCTCTCGCGCCTGGTAAAACTGCGCCGCATCGGAAGAACTCTTCGGCAAGTCGAAAAACTCGTCCGAAGAACTCCACAATTGGTTAAGTTGAGCATAGTTTGGATCGCCGAACTTAGTCTGTAGCAAAAATGGCTCACCAGCCGCAATCTCCCTAGCTTGTCGGATCTCCTCACAGGCGGCTCTAGATTCAGACCGCGCTTCTCTCGCCTCTCGTAAGGCCTTGTCAACTTCAGCCGTTTTGGCTTCATTCTCCTTCTCAAGGAGTTCACAGCGGTAGCATCATTTTTTAGTTAGAGCGCCATCGTGGATATCTTCTCCTCATCTTGACGCTGAGTAGCTCATTTGGCTTTTAACTTAGCCGATGCCTTTTCGGCAGCCGCATTACTACACCGGGCCTGCTCCTTGGCCCGGGCAAGCTCCGCCCGAAGAGTTTCAACGGCGGCAGCACCATCTGTAGCCATGCATATTACAGTATATGACTTTTAGCATCATGCTTATATCACAACAATGTATGTGAAGGGACTGCCCCGAATACATACCTTGCGATTTGTCAAGACGCATATTGATTAACGCAATGTCATCCCCGGCCACATCAAGCTTTCGTTGCAGCTCGGCAACATCTGTAGTCTGGAAGTAGTCAGGGGAGAAGCAACCTATGTTCAAGTTAATTAGATTAGTCCTTTGAATATTTCTTCTTGATCCTCCGTTCGCCTCCCATGGGAAGCCAACCCGAGTCTCAGGGGATACTATCTATACATAGGTGTATTTTGCGAATAAAATACAATTGCATATATTACAGTACAAACTTCGAAGCCTCTCAGTAGGCTCGTGAAGGCCTCATTCAATTCGCTCTTCACGGACAGGACCTTTTCAACCACCGTGCCCATCCGGGTACGATGTTCCTCTGAGACGGACGACTGCCACAGCATGTTCGTCAAGATATCCGGCGCCTCTGGGTCTCTGGAGGCTGCTGTAAGAGTACGGCCACCCTTTGAAGGGATTCGTTTATTCGTATCTGGCTTCATACTGGATTGCTCGGGGGCCCCATTGTTGTTCCCCGGACCCTGGGCTACCAAAGTATCACCTTCGGGTAATGTCTTCATCATCCCTTGCACCACTTGTTGGTCGGGGGAGACCCTCCGCGGTGACACCTCAAAGTAGTCCGCCCTATTGGACGGAGAGGCCGGTGGGGGCGTTTCGCTTTCCATCATCTCTGGGAGAAGGTCCCCCGAGGAAGAGGATTATTGAGGAAGACTGCATGTTGAACTGCAAAAAATATATATCCCAGGCATTATAAAAAAAGAATGGGACATGTTTAGAAACAACCTTGTTCACTTATGATGTGGCCTGAGGCTTGTCCTCGTCATGAGACTGCGCTTCGACGTCCTCCAAGCCCGAGCCACCAACCTGAGGCATCTTGCCTCGCTTAGGGGCCTGCTTCTCCCAATCTTCGGAGGCGGCCCTTCTCTTCCTAGGAGGAAAGGAGACAGTGCCCCCCCTTCACTTTGTCTTCGGATGAGGGGATTTCGATTCCTTCGGACACAATGTTCGATGCACCCTTGGAATAGGTGCCATCTTTGGTCCTCTCACTCTCTGCCTCGCCCTCCTTCACAGGCATCTGGTATGGTGCCAGGGCCAGCATCCTTGTTAGAACAGGATTCGCTGGGCCCTCGGGTAGAGGGTCCGAACACATAATTAGTTTCGCCTTCTTTGTCAAGCCCTGGAAGAAGATAGCTTTCTCAGTACCATATTACGGTATGCATAATTACAAAGTGTTCAGGAGCCAAGTGCTTACCGTGGTATCCGGACGGTTGCAGTTAAGGCCAGCATCTTCGGTAGTGTCCGGCCAATGTTTCCGCTTCCCGAAAAATAACTTCCACATCCCTTTGTGGGTGGTACCGAAGAAGTGTTGAAGGGTTTGTGGTCCTTCTGGATTAAGCTCCCACATGCGGCGAGACCTGCGCTGGCATGGAAGGATTCGGCGAACTAACATCACTTGGATCACGTTGACAAGATCGATGTCTCTCTCGAGGAGGGTTCGGATGTGGCTCTGTAAAGTCTGCGCTTCATCAATTGATCCCCAGTCCAGCCTCTTGTTGACCCATGATACAAGCTGTAACGGTGGGCCAGGGCAGAATGTGGTTGCATCTACCCACTTGGTGCTGTGGGGCTCCGTAACATAAAACCACTCCCGCTGCCAATGACTGGAAGTTTTGGTAAAAGAACCTTTTGGCCAAGGAGTGCTGGTGAGTTGGCTGATCGTAGCACCGCTGCACTCCACCTGTTCCCCATCGACTACCTTCGGCTTCACACTAAAGATCTTGAGCCATAAGCCGAAGTATGGGGGATTCCGAGGAAGGCCTCGCATGTAATGATAAATGCCGAGACGTGGAGGATAGAGTCCGGGGCTAGGTCATGAAAACCTAGTCCGTAATAAAACATTAGACCCCGGACAAAGGGGTGAAGAGCGAACCCTAGCCCCGGAGGAAGTGGGAGATGAATACGAACCTCTCGCCAGATATGGGGGTCGGAATAACCTGTCCTTGAGTAGGAAGCCTGTGGTGGACCTCCGCTGTCAAATATCTGGCTGCCTGAAGCTTTGTGATGTCCTCCTCCATAACGGAGGAAGCCACCCATCAGCCTTGGGATCCGGGTCTGGACATGATGGGGAGGCTTGAAACGATGAAATCGAACCATGGGTGCTAGAACTCGAGGTTGGGAAGGCTGAGGAGAGGTTTGAAATAAAAGACGGCCCTTGGTTCCTTTATAAAGGCAGCGGGTATTGAACGCCTCCTCTTAAGCCTAAGAACCTGCCTATTCCTAAGGAATCTTTCCCGCGGGACGGTTGGGTTACCCATGCTCGTATTGATGAAAATCCCGCAATTAGGGGACACGATCTCTGCTTTGACAAGATGTGTCAATGACGACCACGCCCCGAAACGTGGGACGGCGAGACGGGAAACGGTTTGAATTAATGACCGCGAAGCGTGACGTCACATTACTAAAAGTTGTCAGCAGATTGGATTCGTAAAATACAATACTCTCTACGGCTGTATGTTACAGGTCCGGACACGATCAATTCGTCCGAAGACTATTTTGGAGTTCGGAAGGAGGAACCCTCCTTGCAATGCCGAAGACAGCACTACGCGTCGGATACCTTGTCATCGAAGCCAGGTTCAGGGGCTACTGGGGGAGTCCTGGACTAAGGGGTCCTCGGGCGTCCGGCCTGTTAGCCATGGGCCAGACTGATGGGCTGTGAAGATACAAAGATCGAAGATTGCACCGTGTCCGGATGGGGACTCTCCTTGGCGTGGAAGGCAAGCTTGGCGTCGAATATGTAGATTCCTTTCTTTGTAACTGACCTTATGTAACCCTAGATCCTCCCGACGTCTATATAAACCGGAGGACTTAGTCCGGATAGGGGACTCATTATCATAGCCATACAAGCTAGACCTCTAGGGTTTAGCCACTACGATCTCGAGGTAGATCAACTCTTGTAATACTCATATTCATAAATATCAATCAAGCAGGACGTAGGGTATTACCTCCATAAAGAGGGCCCGAACATGGGTAACACCGTGTCCCTTGTCTCCTGTTACCATCGACCTTAGACGCACAGTTTGGGACCCCCTACCCGAGGTCTGCCGGTTTTGACATATGCGTCCTACAAGTAGCAGATTGAAGCAAATATTCACAATTATTCTAGTGTTTAATACAAGGAAAAGTCCCAATCCCTTTGCAAGCAATAGCACTTGGCACTTGGGGGCTAATGGATGGAAAAAGTTTCCTTTTATGAAGGAGTGACAGACAAATCCAGTTCATATTTTTTCAAATATAACCTGGCCTGTGAGGGTTCTAAGGTGAGAATCCTATTTACACTAGTGGTGGTAAGTCCTGGCTTATTCATGATGATTAAACCGGCCCTTGGGGGCTACAGGTGCAAAGTTGATCATTACTATCTGAAGTCCCGCCTTAACTTATTCAATTTAAGCCGGCCTTTGGGGGATACTGGTTTTGACTTTGCTACATATCTAACGCTACCTAAAAGTCTACAGCATATTCGATTCTATCATATTCAGTAGACTTGGGGGCTGAAGGAATATATCTAGCAAACAAGACAGAAGTTGATACCTCGTATTTCTGGTGCATGTGTTTCACCATGTCAATCTCCAGATCGCGGCTAGCGTGCATTTGGCTGAGATAACCAGAGAGTACTTCACTGATGCCCAGATGAGATTACTTGGCCATGTCAAATTTGACTTTGCACTTCTTAGTCAATTCCTCTTTGGTAGAGTGTTGCGCCAAAGCAGTAGGGTTCCCCGATTCGCGGAAACCAGTGCTGGTAATCAGAACTTCTTCAGTATTCGATTCTGGAGGCATGATTGGGCTTGGCGATTCGGCGCCCAAAGGATCGACAATTGTATGTTCAGTGGAGGCGCCAGGATTCTCTGGTGGAAGGTTATCGGCAAGCTCCTCCGGATGTTGCATGGAGGCTTCAGATATTGGTGCTTGCCTCTTTGGTTCATGAGTCTTGGGGTCATCGGCTAATTTGTTTATTTTAGCCTTTTTGCTAGGCTTTGCTATTCCACTTCAAGAGATTGAAAACGTCAATATATATGCAGGAATGTGAAATAACAAAAATAAGTATTTACCCAGGGGCAGTCTTGAAAGCCAGGAGCTGGGTCTGAGATGAATCACAAGAAGAGTGAGAGTTCCCCTGATAACTTAAGTCGGAAGGATTCAATGGTTGGCGAATAAGACCCGCCTTGGGATAAAAAGAGTTGGAATTCTAAAGCACCTCGTTCCGGTGTTTGCGTGGGGCTAGGGTGTTAGGTAACCCAGAGGAAAGTTCTCCACCTCCACTAGTCCGAGTTCTGCGCCAGTTCTCGTGCTGTTGTTGCGTCAAAATAAAGTTGGGATCCAAGTAAGTTAAAGGCGAGAAAACCTTACTTTCCGGTCACTTGCCAAATTTTCTGTCTTGGCAAAGGCTCTGAGTCAGGGGAAATAATAGTTACCTCTTCATCACCTGCCTGACTGGATTCCGCATCATACTAATGGTAATCAGTGTCAATAAGGTAATTGAAAAAAGAACCAAGAGAATCAAGGACTACCTCCGAGTCGTCATCCTCATCCAAGTTCAGCATGTCAGTGGCGGTTGACTTCTTATTCTTCTTCATAGCTTTCGTCTTAGCCCTAGCTTTCTTGGCTGCCTTCTCGTCATACTTCTTTTTCCAAAAAGCAGATCCAACCTACACAAGTTATAGTAAGGTTGGAGATTTGCAAGATATATGAACAATAAAGTGAAATAAATGAACCAGACAGACTTACATCCAGTGTCGGGTTGAGTGTGCATAAGAGATTCAACCCTACTCTGATGCAGCTCTCCAAGCTCTCATTGAGAAGGGTTTTGGTCATCTCATTGATCGCACTGTCAGTTAAGCTCGTTTTGTAGTAGCGCAACGGATCTTTGACATCGCCGGTGTAGGTTCACATTAAGCCGGGACGACGGCTCAAAGGTATTATCCTCCAAGCTACCCAATAACGGACCAAATCGACACCAGTCAACCCGTTTCGCAGTAGCGCTCTAACCTTTGTAGGCATAAGCTTGGCTCGCTCAGCAGTGGTGAGTCGCTCAGGGAGAGGGTGCCTTGGGTTGAGCCATTGGTCACGAAAACCCGGCAAGGGGTTCTCATCTGCAGGGGAAGTGTCTTGCAGTAGAACCAGGTCTGGTTCCTATCCTTGGGATGACTTGGAAGCTGAGCATAAGGAAAAATGGCATCTCTCCGCCACTGAATTGAGACTCCGCCAAGTTCTAAGCTGGGTCCATCAGTGAACTCATTTTGGCGGTTCAGATAAAAAATACTCTGTGAAGAATTCTATGCTGGGCTCCTCTGGAAGATATACTTCACAAAATACTTGGAAGTTGCAGATATTTGAGACGAAATTGGGTCCGATGTCTTGAGGGTGAAGTTGAAAGAAATGCAGAACATCATGAAAGAATTTTGACCCGGGTGGTGAAAAAACCCGGTTCACGTGATCAGTAAAAACAACAATCTCGTTATCTTGTGGCTGAGGTCTGACTTCATCTGGTTTTGGAACACGCCAATGAAGGACATTCTTTGTTGGCAAAAAGCCGATCTTGACATACTCCTGAAGCATTTCTTCCATGATGATGGACGGAACCCAGTTGCAAGACGTAACTGTCTTAGTCATGATTGAGGTGCACGACCTCAACAAGGCAGTTTAAGACATGATTAGACTGGCGGGCACCTGGTGGGTTACAAATTATTATTGAAACTGCCGTGAAGGGCTAATGGCTATGGATCTGCAATTCAGAAAATGAAGTAATTTCTAAAACCGGAGAACTGAATTATGAGGATGAATAAGCAAGCATGGTTAAGCCGGAGGATATTGCCGGAGTATACATGTTATGAAGCATTTGATGGCGGCCTAACGGGGCTTAATGTCATATGGCGAGCCATGGTTTATGGTATAAGCTGCCATAACAGTTATGCTACTTCTAATTTATCAGTAAATATTCGACTAAGTGCTGGACAAACAAGATTCTGCAGATTGATGCTATAATTTTGGATCTGCCGCAGTTTGGAAAAGAAGGATAAATTCTAAACCTAAAGATTGTGACGGCGGAGGAACTTATTTTCTTGATGATTCTCTGTGTAAACAGGACATTTCCTATGATTGAGAGGGGGTGTCAAACAATTTCCGCATGCTTCTAATACTATTTTCAGATTGAAATGAGTGCGCTACGGGGGAATGATGAAGAACGGCAAGAACACCGATGAACTACCCAACCCTAGTAAAGATCTGAGGCATGAGCAGAGGAGCACTTACATATGCAGATGAACAGCGACGGTGCATCGGCGTTCTCTGGTCTAATCAGGTTGATGCAACGGCCTGAGCTTGATGCAGCGGAGGAAGGTCGGTGTTGGCAGAGACTGGGTCTGTGGGGGTGTCGCGAGGAGGAAGACGAAGACGATGAGGTGAGGGGGCAAACGTGAAGACCAGGACCCCCTCCCTATTTATAATAGGATAGTTACAAGGCATGAGCGGGAATCGAGGAGGCCGAAATCATCATGTGGTTATGTCGGGAGGTTCATTAAAAGATAAGGATCTATTAAGATATTCTGGGCCTCGTACGAAATTAATGCAAGATGACATCATGGCGGGATAATATGATTCTGTGAGCTGACGTCATGGAGGGCTATAGCAGGTTCATGAAAATGGATGATGCAAGTTTTCTGATGAGTCAAGTATTGAATATTGATGTGAACAAGTTCAAATCAACATGGGGCCTAATGTTGGGGATATAACTATTGGATATGACCCGCCCAAGAGGGGCCGGGTCATGCCCCTGGCGGCGTAAGAAGAGAAGGCCCAAGAGGACTACGAGGATGGCGGTCCATAGAGCTAGCTTATTGACAGCCCAATACCCGGTGGTAAATTGAGGCCCATGGGTGTGAACTGCCATATTGTGTAACTTGAATAATAAGGCAAGCTTAGCAGTTACCGAGATGGACACATTGTGTATGAGCCGGCCGGGATTCTGTAAGTCGCCGAGCATCAACCTGTGTATATAAAGGGGTGACCCGGCGGCGGGTTAGGGCAAGAAAGAAGAGATCGAGAACTAGGTCAAGCGTATTCGCTCCCTGGTAATCAAAACCCAAGCAATACAACCCCAAACTGGAGTAGACCTTTACCTTGTTGCGAGGGGCCGAACCAGTATAAACTCTTTGTGTCCTTTTGTAGGATCGAAAGTATGTCTAGAGGGGGGGTATTTAGACTACTTGACCAAATAAAAATCTAGCCTTTTCCCAATTTTAGTTCTTGGCAGATTTTAGCTATCTTAGCACAAGTTAGCAATCTCCACACAATTCAAGCAAGCATGCAAAAGAGTATATGAGCATCAGAAAGTAAAGCATGCAACTTGCAAGAATGTAAAGGGAAGGGTTTGGAGGATTCAAACGCAATTGGAGACACGGATGTTTTTGTCGTGGTTCTGATAGGTGGTGCTATCGTACATCCACATTGATGGAGACTTCAACCCACGGAGGGTAATGGTTGCGCGAGTCCACGGAGGGCTCCACCCACGAAGGGTCCACGAAGAAGCAACCTTGTCTATTCCATCATGGCCGTTGCCCACGAAGGACTTGCCTCACTAGCGGTAGATCTTCACGAAGTAGGCGATCTCCTTGCCCTTACAAACTCCTTGGTTCAACTCCACAATCTTATCGGAGGCTCCCAAGTGACACCTAGCCAATCTAGGAGACACCACTCTCCAAGAAGTAACAAATGGTGTGTTGATGATGAACTCCTTGCTCTTGTGCTTCAAATGATAGTCTCCCCAACACTCAACTCTCTCTCACAGGATTTGGATTTGGTGGAAAGAAGATTTGAGTGGAAAGCAACTTGGGGAAGGCTAGAGATCAAGATTCATATGGTTGGAATGGAATATCTTGACCTCAACACAAGTGTAGGTGGTTCTCTCTCAGAAAATGTGTATTGGAAGTGTAGGTATGTTCTGATGGCTCTCTCCACGAATGAAGAGTGGGTGGAGGGGTATATATATCCTCCACACAAAATCTAACCATTACACACAATTTTCCAAACTCGGTGGGACCGAATGGTTAAATTCGGTCGGGCCGATTCAGCAAACCTAGTGACCGTTAGGATTTTCGATGGGACTGAGATGCAACTCGGTAGGACCGATATGGTTAGGGTTAGGGAATAACGTAATCTCGGTGTGACCGATTACACAAACTCGTTGGGACCGATTTTGGTAATAAGCTAACCAGAGAGTTGGTCAGGTAAACTCGGTGGGACCGATTCGCTCATCCCGGTGAGACCGAAAAGTTACAAAGGAAAACAGAGAGATTACAATCCCATCTCGGTGAGACCGATTTGCCTAGGGTTTGTGGCAGTGGCTATGACATTTGAAACTTGGTGGCGCCGGATAGAAAGAATCGATGGGGCTGAGTTTGACTTTTGGTTTAGGTCATATGTGGATGTGGGAAGGTAGTTGAGGATTTTGGAGCATATCACTAAGCATTTTGAGCAAGCAAGCCATTAAGCAACACCTCATCCCTCCTTGATATTATTGGCTTTTCCTATAGACTCAATGTGATCTTGGATCACTAAAATATAAAATGTAGAGTCTTGAGCTTCAAGCTTGAGCCAAACTTTTTGTCCTTATAATTTTGAGGGATCCACTTTCATCATCCATGCCATGCCATTCATTGAGCTTTTCCTGAAATATTAATCTTGGAATAATGTTAGCTCAATGAGCTATATGTTGTTAGGAATTACCAAAACCACCCAGGGATAGTTGCACTTTCAATCTCCCCTTTTTTGGTAATTGATGACTACATATAGATCAAAGCTTCAACAAATGACAATAAGAGTGAAAGATATTGTCGCTTTGAGAAGTATGTGAAAAGCAAGAGCTCCCCCTAAATTTGTGCATATCTTAAGATTTGCTTTGGACTGCAAATGCACAATGAGTTAGGATCATGGGTTACTCTTCCATGTCACATAAATCTTGGTGGAGTGCTCAAAATGATAAGAATTAAATACACTAGTCGTCAACCCGTGCATCTGCACGGGCTAGATATTTATTTATGTTGTATCCCTATTTTTTACAATAAATATACTTTTAATTTTAAAACACATAAAATAGTAAATATTAAACATGGTATATGTTTGTTATTCATGATTTCTTATTTTTCCAATCTCTAAATCTTGATGGTATAAAGAAGTAAACCAATCATGCAGAACAAAATCATATTATATCAAAGAGTTCCACCAGGAAAGAAGTGGTACCGAAGACATAGAGATAACATCAAAAGAAACTATTTTTTCTCTTTCTTAGATTGTTGTTGATTTTCCATTATAGATGGCATGGTTTTTTACTTATTTTTTAAATAATCTAATTTCTAAATATTCTTCTGTCGGTAAACTGGGGATTTCAAGCTACTAGAAATACACATATATGTGTACCTGAATTTGACAGAGATAATTGTGCGTGGATGAGATCTGTGTCACCTATCATGCATGCACAGAAGGCTTAATTTTAAGTATTACCTTCTAGCTAGCAGTATATTAATTACTATTGGAATTTCAACATATATATTTTTGTATTAATTGTTGTTATACTTCTGTGGAAAAAAATAAGACATGTGTACGCTTATATCACACTATGGGTCAAAGTATCAGCCGTACGCCTGATTAAGCAAGAAATTACTTGAAGCAACAAATTCGTGGCACATCCATATAGCAGATCAAACCCACTTGATTTATGCCTTAAGACACCTACATGTATACTCATGGAGCTGCCACCGGTGAGTACTTTCTGGTCATAAAGTCAAACATCCTATTATGATTACATCTGAACCTCAGCAGCTCACCTCGTGAGTCAGCGATTTGCTCATCCACATGTGAACACATCGAGCACCTTGTGGAAAAAATCTGTAGGTTCCCTTCTTGTTATGGCGGATTCCCCATGCCAAGAGCATACGTGAGAGGTGTGGGCTGCAAAATTAGGTAGATTCTCAGTATTCTCACACAAAATTGCAGACATGCTCATCTTCCTGTAGGAGACAATACGTCCATGGATTATCAACTATACTTGATTGCTGCTACTGAACATCAGGCGAAGTTGCCATCGGCCACACCGTCCTCCCCCAGTTGGACATCTTATATAATATTTACTTAGCGTAGCATGGCTAGTCAACTACTCGATCGTGTTATCATCCACAACTGCTTCCGTTCGTACTATCATTACGATCAATTCGTTACCCAAAACTGAACCAAGCTGTGTAAGGATGCTTATTTGATTGATACTTCTGTAGGTTCCCTTGTTGTTACGCATGCCTATAGTTTGTGAGCAGGCCCTGAAAATCAAAAGCAGCAGCATCAATCAGGGCGACAACAATCCACACATGATGTCTTGTTGGTATTGACGAAGACCCTGAAATTCGAAACCAGCAGCATCAAGCCAAGAAAAAATAAATGCATATCGACGTCAATGCAATGGAAAAAATTTCGCTTACCCATGTTGTTGCAAACCACACTCGGATCATGTACATATCAAACTATGCGAGATTAACGGTTAGGAGAATCAGAACGGACAGAAGGATTGGTCCTTACCAGCGGCGATTATCTTGAGCATTATTCATCTATCTCCTCCACCCACTATCCATCACTGCAACTGGTACATAGATGGAGGTAGGGTCCAGGATGCAGAATATAAGCCACGATTTCCCACTGAAAGAAGAGTTGATAGAACCGGGCGTGTGGTCGTCGCCGGGGAGGGCGACTGTGAGATCGGGCTTTTCTTTTCCTTTTCTTTTGATGACCTAGAGGAAGGAGAGAAGCAGAGTCGTGAGATATGGGGCTGGGAGAGTCAGGATATTTTCTCTTTTTGATGACCTACAGGAAGGATGGAATCGTGATTTGTTTTTATAACAGAATCGTGTGATATTGGGGAGGGAGAGACGTGGGATAATGAGACTTGGGAGAGAGGGGCGCATGTTGAGATCTTCATCTCTTTTTTTGAGGCATCATGTTGAGATCTTCATCTGTTTTTTTAGGATTGTTTTATTAACATGGTAATGTTTAGGGAGTTATCGGAAGATCCAAACAGTAATAATTTGGTCCCACCAGATGAACGGTTCCTAATTTCTAATTAACGTGGGAATTATTAGGGAGTCTGTAATTAGTATAAGTATAGATGCACTCATCACCAAGCAAAGTGAATGATCATATAAGGAGAAGTAAGATAATATCATCTAACAAGCATAAGTGTAGCTTATGATGAACCACATGATCATCAATGTCTCACAGATAATAGCATAGTATCTCAAGCAATCAAAAGCAACCAAAGTTCAACCAAGAAGACAACAGAGAACAAAAGCAAACTCTCTCTCTCGAATCCTATGATCTATACATTTTTCTCCCCCTTTGGCAACAAGTTACCAAAAAGTTCATAGAAAATGCATAGCACTAAAACGTCTCTCAGGCTTGGTCTTCAGGTGGTGGTGTCCGGAGAACTCCAAGAACGAAGGCTTCAGTCGAAGTAGATGGAGCTGCTGGGGTAGCTGCTGGAGCTGGTGGCACTGAAGTTGTAGCTGGTGCAGATGAAGTGGCTTTGGTATTTGTTACTAGCACTTTAGTTGATCTCTGAGCTCTAGGCACTCTGGCAAATGCATCAGTGGTTGTTCTGCCCTTCCTCTCCTGCATGTCATCCTGTAGCTGCTCCACAACTGACTGAATCTCAGTTACTTTGACATCTAAATCATAGAATTTTTGTTCCATGATTCTTTCCAGGCTCTCCTGATTTTGAGTTAGGGTGGCCAACACCTTCTCAATCCTCAGAGTTGATGCTATCAAATAACCAAGCTGGTCCTTCTTGCTTTTCAAAAAGTACTCAGATGTCTCCTCTTGAGTTGGCATCTTGGCAGCCTTCTCTTTCTTTGCTTTCTCCTTCTTTTCTTGAGCTTGTATTGATGATGGTTCATTCTCATTCATCACAACTTGATTGTCCTCGAAGTCTGGGTAGATAGGCAAGTGTTCCTTATCCAACAGGTATGTGCCTGTGCCCATCTTTGAGTTTATCAACTCCTGGATTTGTGGGGCATATCCACAACTTCTTTTCTGGTCAGCTGCAGTCCTCTTGATAGTCTCAACTATAAGGCTCATGACCTTGAACTTATGTGGCACATCAAATATATGTAGCAAGTTAATTGCATGGCCTCTGATCATTCTGTGATCACTATACTTGGGCAAGAGAGTGTGCCTAAGGATCCAATTGATTGTAGGCAGCCCTGACAGCAAGTGTTTTACTGACCCAAACTGGTGAGTCTCAAGATCATCTTCAGGAATCTCCTTGTACATGTTTGCCAATTAGTTGTGATCCATCTTCTTCTTGGCATAGACATCCAAGTCATCTTCTTCTTCCTTAGGAGCATTGATCAGATTTGCCCATTCTCAATAGTTGAGTGATACCTTGTACCTTCAGACATCCATACTATCCTGCCATCTGGATAGAAGTGTGATGTGGAGTAGAATTGCATTATGAGCTCTTCATTCCACTTTGTGAGCTTCTGCCCAACAAAGTCTGCAACTCCACAAGCATTGAACTTGTCAAACACACCAGGATAGTGTTCCTCATTTTCCTTGATATACTTCCAGTCGACCCACCTCATTTTACACACTATAGGCTTCTTGTCCAACAACACTGTCTCATAGAAGTCCTGTTGTTCCTTTGTGTGGAACCTGTAATCAACAGCAGTCCTTCTCCTGGTAGCATATGGATCTGTCTCTCTCCATAGACTCAACCCTGAGTCTCGCCTGATCTTCATGTTCTCAGCCACAGGATGAGCATCATTGTGGTCTGGAATCTTGGGTTTGAGCTTTCTCAGGACTTTTCCTTCATCATCTTCATCAGCAGCAACTTTAGGAACTGGGGCCTTGTTCTTCTCAGCACCTGGTATACTCCTGGTATTCCTCTTAGGTGCACTCTTGGGCTTGGAGGCTGCTTTGGGTGCTTCTTTGGGCTTTGATGTTGCAGCCCCTGACTTTATAGCATCACCCATCAGCTTCGGTGCCTTGGGTGCTGGTGGAGCAACCTCTTCTTCCTCTTCCTCTTCAGAATCTCTCATGATTGAGGATCTCCCAAGAACTCTAGCAGTGGTCTTTTTGATCCTCTCCTTCCTCTTCTTCCCTTCTGCAGCAGCCTCTTTGGGTTCAGATCCCAAAGGGACTTGAGTAGATGCTCTGGCCTTAGACATTGGAATTCTCTTTGCAGGAACCTTTTGCTTCATGCCTGGCTTGGTGGCAGCAGCAGTGCTATATTCCTTCTTAACCACTTTCTTTTTGGAAGTGGCCTCATCCTCAACTGCCACATAGTCTTCATCCTCAGACTCTGAAGTTTTCTTCTTCCTTGTTCTAGTGGCAGCTTTGGGCAAGTTGCTGGGTGAGGGAGTCCTGGATTAGGGGGTGTTCGGATGGCCGAACTATACCTTCAGCCGGACTCCTGGACTATGAAGATGCAAGATTGAAGACTCCATCCCGTGTCCGGAAGGGACTTTCCTTGGCGTGGAAGGCAAGCTTGGCAATACGGATATGAAGATCTCCTACCATTGTAACCGACTCTATGTAACCCTAACCCTATCCGGTGTCTATATAAACCGGAGGGTTTTAGTCCGTAGGATAACATACACATCAACAATCATACCATAGGCTAGCTTCTAGGGTTTAGCCTCCTCGATCTCGTGGTAGATCTACTCTTGTACTGCCAATATCATCAATATTAATGAAGCAGGACGTAGGGTTTTACCTCCATCGAGAGGGCCTGAACCTGAGTAAAACTTCGGGTCCCTTGTCTCATGTTACCATCCGGCCTAGACGCACAGTTCGGGACCCCCAACCCGAGATCCGTCGGTTTTGACACCGACATTGGTGCTTTCATTGAGAGTTCCTCTGTGTCGTCGCCGTCAGGCTTGATGGCTCCTATGATCATTGATAGCGATGCAGTCCAGGGTGAGACCTTCCTCCCCGGACAGATCTTCGTCTTCGGCGGCTTCGCACTGCGGGCCAATTCGCTTGGCCATCTGGAGCAGATCGAAAGCTACGCCCCTGGCCGTCTGGTCAGATTTGAAAATTTAAACTACACGGCTGACATCCGCGGGGACTTGATCTTTGATGGATTTGAGCCACTGCCGAGCGCGCCGCACTGTCACGACGAGCATGATCTAGCTCTGCAGTCGAACGGTGCCCTGGAGGCCGCATCCGCATCGGCTCCGACCCTTAATTCGGAAGCAACTGCGCCGATCAAGGATGGGTGGTTGGACGCCACCTCGGGGGCTGCAACCCCAATGGCGGTTGAGCCAATCACCAGCCCCGTACTCTGCGAGACCCGTGACTCCAAGGAGTCGGACTCCTCTCCGGACACCGAGCCCCCCGCGCCCTTGCCGATCGAATCCGGTTGGGCGCCGATCATGGAGTTCACTGCGGCGGACATCTTTCAGCACTCGCCTTTTGGTGATATCCTGAAGTCACTAAAGTCTCTCTATTTACCAAGAGAGCCCTGGCCGGACTATGGTCAGCAAGGTTGGGGTACAGACGATGAAGAAATTCAAAGCCCACGCACCACCCACTTTGTAGCCACTGTTGAGGACTTAACCGACATGCTCGACTTCAACTCCGAAGATATCGATGGTATGGACGCCGATGAAGGAGATGATGAAGAACCAGCGCCTACTAGGCCCTGGAAAGCCACCTCGTCATATGACATATACATGGTGGACACCCCAAAAGAGGGAGATGGCGATGGAACATCGGAGGATGACCCCTCCAAGAAACAGCCTAACCGCCAGCGTCAGCGGCGCCGCTCAAAATCCCGCCAAAACAAACACGGTGATTCCAGCACGGGAGATAATAATACTCTGGAAAGAGCCGAAGAAAACCCCCTCCAACAAGATTTAGCACAGGAGGATGGAGAAACCAGCCCTCATGAGAGAGCGGCAGACAGAGAGGTCGAGGACGATAATTATAGGCCTCCCTCCGAAGACGAGGCAAGCCTCGACGACGATGAATTCATCATGCCAGAGGATCCCGTCGAGCAAAAGCGTTTTCAACGCAGGCTTATGGCCACGGCAAGAAGCCTCAAGAAAAAACAACAATAACTTAGAGCTGCTCAAGATTTGCTAGTCGACAGATGGACTGAAGTCCTTGCGGCCGAAGAGCATAAACTCGAACGCCCCTCCAAGAGCTACCCAAAGCGCAGGTTGCTACCCCAATTAGAGGAGGAAGCACTTGATGCGGCCAACCGACCACCTCATGGTTGCGACAGAGAGGCCTTTCGGTCCTCCACTCAAGGCGCACCCCGTACCAAGGCATGGGAATATGCGCCGGACTTACGAGACATGTTGGAGGACAAGGCAAGGCAAACAAGATCGATCTATGGATCGCATGGGCGCCCCACGGCTCAAGACGGTAACCATCACACCGGCCACAAATTTGGCGGGGCCGAACATAGTAGACAAGGCTCATTGGAGCTACGTCACGATATAGCCCAGTACAGAGGCGCCGCACACCCACTCTGCTTTACAGACGAAATAATGGATCATCAAATCCCCGAGGGTTTCAAAGCCGTAAACATCGAATCATATGATGGCACAACAGATCCTGCGGCATGGATCGAGGATTATCTCCTTCATATCCACATGGCCCGCGGCGATGATTTCCACGCCATCAAATACCTCCCACTCAAGCTTAAAGGACCAGCTCGGCATTGGCTTAACAGCTTGCCAACAGGATCAATCAGTTGTTGGGAGGACCTGGAAGCCGCATTCCTCGACAATTTCCAGGGCACTTATGTGCGACCCCCAGACGCCGATGACCTAAGTCACGTCATTCAGCAGCCAAAGGAATCGGCCATGCAATTCTGGACACGGTTCCTAACAAAGAAAAATCAAATAGTCGACTGTCTGGACGCTGAGGCCCTAGCAGCCTTCAAACACAATATCCACGACGAGTGGCTGGCCCGGCACCTTGGACAGGAAAAGCCGGAATCTATGGCAGCACTCACGACACTCATGACCCGCTTTTGCACGGGATAAGATAGATGGCTTGCTCGTAGCAACAATATGACCAAGAACCCTGGTAATTCGGACACCAGGGACAGTAGTGGCAGGTCGCGTCGCCACAAGCAGAAGCGCCGCATTAACGACGACAATGCTGAGGATACGGCAGTTAATGCCGGATTCAGAGGCTCTAAATCCGGTCAGTGGAAAAAGCCATTCAAAACGAATCCTAGGGGCCCGTCCAGTTTGGACCGAATCCTCGACCGCTTGTGCCAGATACATGGCACCCCCGAAAAGCCGGCCAATCACACCAACAGGGATTGTTGGGTGTTCAAGCAGGCAAGCAAGTTACACGCCGAAAATGAAGACAAGGGGCTGCATAGCGATGATGACGAGGAGCCCCGGCCGCCGAACAACAGTGGACAGAAGGGTTTTCCCCCACAAGTGCGGACGGTGAACATGATATACGCAACCCACGTCCCCAAAAGGGAGCGGAAGCGCGCGTGGAGGGACGTATACGCGGTAGAGCCAGTCGCCCCAAAGTTCAACCCATGGTCCTCCTGCCCGATCACCTTTGATCGAAGGGACCATCCTAGTAGCATCCATCATGGTGGATTCGCCGCATTAGTTCTAGACCCAATTATTGACGAATTTCATCTCACTAGAGTCCTTATGGACGGCGGCAGCAGCCTGAACCTGCTTTACCAGGATACAGTGCCGAAAATGGGCATAGATCCCTCGAGGATTAAGCCCACCAAAACGACCTTTAAAGGCGTAATTCCAGGTGTAGAGGCCAATTGTACAGGCTCAGTGACACTTGAAGTGGTCTTCAGATCTCCGGATAATTTCCGAAGCGAGGAGTTAATCTTCGACATAGTCCCGTTTCGCAGTGGCTATCACGCACTGCTCGGGTGAACCACATTCGCTAAGTTCAATGCGGTACCGCATTACGCATACCTCAAGCTCAACATGCCAGGCCCTCGAGGAGTAATTACGGTCAATGGAAACACGGAACGCTCCCTCCGAACGGAGGATCACACGGCGGCCCTTGCAGCGGAAGTTAAAAGCAGCCTTTCCAGGAAATTCTCTAGTCTGGCCACCAAACGACCGGACATCGTCAAGCGCGCCCGGAGTAACCTACAACAAGACCGCCTAGCACGATCCGAGCAGGCGTAGCAATGCGTCCCCAACCCCAACCCTCGCAAAAAGGAGACGCCAGTACTTCGCGTACATAACTACGCTCTAGAGATACCATGGGCACAGGGGGAGGGGCACCATCACGGCACGCCCAAAACACGGCTTAAACCGTACCAGGGGCTGCCGATTTTTTAATTTTCTCTTATTTTCAGGACTTCATCCTTTGGAAGGCCTGTTCGGCAGTTCAATTGCCGCACAAACGATGCAAGAACCAGGGAAGCAGACAAGCCACGCCGCACTATGGAACTCCCAGGTGGTCTCTATCACGAGCAGTATACCCGTTCCGCATACTATTCCACAGCTTGCACCTGGAACGGACATATTAACTAGTCCAACCTTCCACTTATCGTGTTATTTGTATCATTCTTCTTTAATCGCGGCCCTTTTTAATAAACAATGCATAGCTTTCGTCTATTTTTGCATTACCTTTTTTTCTATATGTTCCTCAACGACATGTTGCACCCGTACACGTTGGTACGGCCAAAATACGCCAGGGGCTTTAGTACCCCTCAATATGGTGTGAGAAGTCCGAACACTTTAACAAAGTACAGCACCCCGAACTTATAGCATTATATGCATCGGCTCCGAATCATGTCTTGGGTCAATAGTTGGGTTTGCCCGGCTCCTATGTTTTGGTGCTTTACGTTCCACTATATCGGCTAAGGTAGCACTAGGAGAACCACTGCGATTGTGCCCCGGTTGAGCTGGGTCGAGCACCTTAGTGGAGAAAGCTAAAACTGACTGTCATGATGAAGCGAGAGCTAGTCCCTGTTCAAGAGGTTTTTTCGAGTCCCTAAAGACTTATGCCGCTTAGGGCGAGGAGCCAGCTCTGTCCGGCCAAGGCGTGGATAGCGCCACGAACTTGGACTTCCGAATACCAGGAGCTTCGCTGAAATTTAAAATTATAGAATTCTATGGCTAAGTGAGAGTGTTCACGCATTATAGTCCGATTGCCTTGTTCGTTGGGCTGAGCGCCTCCCTCGAAGGACCCAAACATGGGAAAAAGAGTGCCCAGGTTTATCCCCGAACACCCCAGCACTAGTGGCACGGGGGCAGAAGCCGACGACTCGCCATCTCTCAGAATTGATAAACAGCCGCACAGAAGGTAATATTTTAAATTCTAACAGCATTGCTTAGCGCATATAAACAAGTTTTCAGCGCACAGGACAAAACGACCAAGTTTCACTCAAAAATTACATCCCTAGAACATTCATCCGCCAGAAGGCGGGCACCCTTCAGAACATCCTTATAGTAAATCTCGAGCATGCGATGCTCTTTCCCCGGCGGTGGCCCGTCCTTCACCAGCTTCTCAGCATCCAGCTTGCCCTAGTGCACCTTAGCACAGGCAAGGGCCCTACGGGCACCTTCAATGCAGACGGAGTGCTTGATTACTTCAAGGCTTGGACAGGCCTCCACCAACCGCCGCACCAGCCCGAAATAGCTCCCAGGCAGGGCCCCTCCAGGCCACAGCCAAACAATGAGGCCCTTCATGGCTTGTTCGGCCGCCTTGTGGAGCTCGACCAGTTGCTTCAGCTGGTCGCTCAGGGGCACGGGGTGTCTGGCCTCAGCGTACTGAGACCAGAACACCTTCTCCGTCGAGCTGCCCTCCTCGGCTCGATAGAATGCGGCGGCATCGGATACACTCCAGGGAAGATCTACAAATGCTCCTAGAGAGCTTCGGATTCGGGTAAGTAACAAGTAACTCATGTTTATGTGTTTGCTTTGCATAAAGAATGCCTTACCCGCCGCTATCTTCTTCACCTCATCCAACTCCTGGAGGGTCTTCTGGGATTCGGCCTTGGTAGACTTGGCATTTTCAATAGCCACCGCGAGCTCGGACGCTCGCGTCTTTCAGTCAAGCTCCAAACTATCATGCTTTTCCATGAGAGCCTGGAGCTCTTGCCGCACCTTGCCAACTTCGGCCTCATACTTCTCCCGCTCGGTGCGCTCCGAGGCCGCCCTCCTCTTGGCCTCGAATAGCGCTTGCTTAAGGGTCGCCACTTCAGATGTGGCCCCTACAATAGCCACGATAATCATGTCATTCTTTGCAATTGCACCATTTTTATATATATTTAAACAAGGTATCTCTTACCTTCATTGTCCTCGAGCTGCTTCTTGGCACGACCGAGCTCTTGCTCGGACCGCTCGAGGTTCTGCTTTAACGTGTCCACTTCCGCAGTTAGTGCGGCGGACGCAAGCAGAGAAGCCTGCATACGCATATTGACTCCTTTTGTTAGACTCCTGCGAATTTTATTTGATCCTCTATTCGGCTTTTCTCTCCGAATGCCAAACAGAGCATCAGGGGCTACTGTCTATGCGGTACTATTATCTACACTTTCTTTACTTACCTCAAAGCCTGTCAAAAGGCTGGTACAAGCTTCAGTCAGTCCGCTCTTGGCGGGCTGAACCTTCTGGACCACCGCACTCATAATAGCGCGGTGCTCCTCGTCGATGGAGGCGCCTTGGAGCGCCTCCAACATATTGTCCGGCGCCTCCGGTTGGATGGGGGCCGTTGGCACAGTGGACTTGCTCCTCTTGGAAGGAGGTCCCCCGCCAGACTCTGGAACCTTTGAAGGTTCCGGAGCGGTGTCCGGCCTAGAGCCGGACTTGGAGCCCTGGGGGGTTTCATCCCCTTTGCTCCTAGAGTCCGGGAGGTCGCTTTGCGGCGCCTCCAGGACCACCTCCTCCCGGCTTGGAGCCTGTTGGGACAACACTTCGGTGTCGTCCGTAGGATGGGGGGAGGAAGCCATCGGAAGTGAGTTCACGTCCGACGAGTCCAGTGAGCCGCTCGACGACGCGTCAAGCCGGTCTTTGGGTGGGCTACATAAACATATTCGACATGAGGGAAAGCTGTGCAATAAACGAATACTATGAATTACTCTGGTACCCGGATACTTACGATCTGGCCAGGGGCTTGGCCCTAGGAGCCCACTCCTCTCCACCGCCGTTGGCGTCGGTGGAGCAGTCCGGAGGAAGGGTTTTCCCCTTCTTGGACCCTTCGGCCTCCCCAGTTGGGGCGGCCTTCCTTTTCTTCCCTTCCCCCGCTGGAGGGGGAGGGGTCTCTTCTTCCTCCTCCTCGTCTTCACGAGAGGAGTGCGTCTTGGATTCGTCGAATGATGAATCCGACACCTCCGGGCATCGGGCACTCTTTCGAGTCCCCGTGGCCTTCTAGCAGCTTCGCCAAGCGAGCATCCGCTGGGCCTTCGGGCAAAGGAGCCGGACAGTTGATCTGTCTAGAGGTCACCTGCCAATCCTGTCAAAGGTAAGGGAGTTTAGATCCCGCATAGAGTCAAACTATGAAAAAATGATGCCCTATAAAAGGAAAAAACAGCTTACCGCGAGCGCGTGACGCTGCGCACTGAATCCGCGATCCTCGGCGACAGATGCGGGAGCCTCGGCGCCCTTGAAAAGCACCTTCCAGGCATCTTCGTACGTCGTGTCGAAGAGCTTGCTCAGAGTTTGGTGCTCCGCCGGGTCGAACTCCCACAGGTTGAAAGCCCGTTGTTGGCACGGGAGGATCAAGCGGATGAGCATAACCAGGACTACGTTGACAGGTTTGCGCTTCTTGTCCACCAGGGTTTTGACGCATGTTTGGAGTCCGGTTAGCTCTCCTTTTTTACCCCACGACAGGCCCGTCTCTTTCCAGGACGTGAGCCGTGTTGGGGGTCCGGACCGGAACTCAGCGGGTGCGACCCATTCGGTGTCACGCAGCTCGGTGATGTAAAACCACCCTGATTGCCACCCCTTCAGGGTCTCCACAAAGGAGCCCTCAAGCCAGAGGACGTTGGCCATCTTGCCCACCATGGCGCCTCCGCACTCCGCCTGGCTGCCGCGCACCACCTTTGGCTTGACGTTGAAAGTCTTGAGCCAGAGCCCGAAATGGGGGCGGATGCGGAGGAAGGCCTCGCACACGACGATAAACGCCGAGATGTTGAGGACGAAGTTCGGGGTCAGATCGTGGAAATCCAGGCCGTAGTAGAACATGAGCCCCGGACAAATGGGTGGAGAGGGAAGCCCAGTCTGCGGAGGAAATGGGGGAGGAACACCACCCTCTCATGGGGCCTAGGGGTGGGGATGAGCTGCCCCTATTCGGGGAGCCGGTACGTGATGTCGTTAGACAGGTATCCGGCCTTCCTCAGCTTTTTGACATGTCCCTCCGTGACGGAGGAGACCATCCACTTGCCTCCCGCTCTGGACATGGCTGGAGAAGGTTGAGGTTGGGAGTGCGGACTTGGGCGCTGGAGCTCGAGTGCGTAAGAATGGATAGGCGAAGGAGGAAGAAGGCGTAGGTGAAAAGGTGGATCTTTATCCCCTTATATGGGTGGACGCAGCTACATGTCCCCACCAGCCTGATAAAACTCGCTTATCTCCAAGCGCCATAATCGATGGTGCCGTTGGGTTACCCATGCCCGTATTGATGAGAATCCCGGGATAAGGGCACATGATCTCTGCTTTAACAAGACGTGCCAAGGAAACCACCTCGCATAATGCGCTAAGATGGGACAGTAAAACGGTTCGAATAAAAGCTTGGCCGTGGTGTGATGTCACATAATGGAATACGTCAGCAGATTAGATTTTTGTAAATATTATTCTCTCTATGGCAATATGTGGAAACTTATTTTTCAGAGCCGGACACTATCTTTGTGTTCAAAATCTTCTATGAAGTATTTGGAGGAGGAACCCGCCTTGCAATGCCGAAGACAATATGTGCGTCGGACTCGTCGTCATTGAAGCCTAGTTCAGGGGCTACTAAGGGAGTCCTGGATTAGGGGGTGTTCGGATGGCCGGACTATACCTTCAGCCGGACTCCTGGACTATGAAGATGCAAGATTGAAGACTCCGTCCCGTGTCCGGAAGGGACTTTCCTTGGCGTGGAAGGCAAGCTTGGCGATACGGATATGAAGATCTCCTACCATTGTAACCAACTCTATGTAACCCTAACCCTATCTGGTGTCTATATAAACCGGAGGGTTTTAGTCCGTAGGACAACATACACATCAACAATCATACCATAGGCTAGCTTCTAGGGTTTAGCCTCCTCGATCTCGTGGTAGATCTACTCTTGTACTACCCATATCATCAATATTAATCAAGCAGGACGTAGGGTTTTACCTCCATCGGGAGGGCCCGAACCTGGGTAAAACTTCGTGTCCCTTGTCTCCTGTTACCATCCGGCCTAGACGCACAGTTCGGGACCCCCTACCCGAGATCCGCCGGTTTTGACACCGATGATGGGAGTGCTCCTGCTAGCATCATCTGAACTGCTAGAGGGACTAGTGCCCTCACTTAGGTGAACCTGCTCCTCTGACTTGTTCTGGTTGTCACTCTGATCAGACATATTGCAAACACTGATAGCAGACACTGTGAATAGATATAGATGAGATAGAGTGGATGAGCATCACAAAATGCAGAGGTTTTTGCAAAAGAATGAGTCAAAAACTTAGTTTTAGTTTTCCACAGAAAGCATTTCGGATCAACCGATTTGTAGGTGATACTAAAGCGGCTGTTGGAACATAAACTAGTGAACTCGGTCAGATCGAGTCACGGTTCAGTGGCACCGAGACTGCTAGGGTTTCACAAAGTCCTGAACTCGGTCACACCGATTTGCAATTCTTGGTCAGACCAAAAATTACATGTGCAATGGCCTGAGCCCAATCGGTGGTACCGAGTTCCACAACTCGGATGGTCCGAGATGGTTTCGGCGGAAACCTAACCCTAAATTTTCAATTCAACTCTAATCTACGGAGTGTTTTGACTGGATAAGATCATTTCAATCGTGGCAAGATTCATGGCAAACACAATGTGCTAGGAATCGAATTGAGGATAGCACAGTGATCAAGTTCATACCCTAGTTCGGCGATGAACTTGCTACGGCGGCAACAACGGGAATGATTTCTGTTGACGACGGTGGAGACCAGCGGCAGGAGGCAACTGGCGGCGAGGAGGACGATTCGGAGACCCAGGAGGCAGAGCGAGCTATGCGCGGGCGAAGGGGTTTTAGAGAAATTTCCAAAATTTTGCCCGTGAGTATATATAGCCTGACCATGTCGGTGTGACCGAGTGGAACAACTCGGTGGCACCGAGATTCATAACTGCAAGCAGTTACTGAAACTCGGTGTGACTGAAAGGTTCAAATCGGTTGCACTGAGATTGAAAACCTAGATCGACTTAGTGATCTCGGTATGACCGAAATGGAGGAATCGATCAGACCGAAAAGCACAAAGAAATTTTGGAAGTTAAGTCTATGACGAATCGGGGACTCCGAGTGCTCCTCACACAGAGTGGTTCGAATCTGACTTGATCAAATTTTGTGATGTAGCATGAATAGAGTTTGAGACGAGAAAAGCATAGATAGCTAGAGAGGGTTCTTAGGCATTCTTGTCCATCCACTTGGCAAAAGAAAAGAAAAACAATCAATCAAAACAACAAGTGGATGTCCTCGAATGAGTGAAATATGCAATCAACATGCTCACACAATAAAATGGCAACTGAAATATGTGGCAAAGCATGCACAACCAATTCCAGCATCTATCAAACAATTTGCGATGACTAGGTCATCTATATATGAGTATATTGACTTAGGAGTCAAATGAGAACATTTGATCATAGGTCATACTTATCGTTTAAGCACAAGTGGGGTTACCACTTTTACATAAAGCATTGTTGTGTTCACACCATTAGAGTTGCTTTAGCTCAATTCTTAGAGTAAAGCTCCCCCTAGATGTGATATCCCCCCTAAGAGGGATGAACTAACCTTGGGTTTTGTCGATGATGACTTCATGTAGATGTTGAAGATGTGGATGCTCAATGTTGATGTAGATCATTTGGAGCTATCCATTGGAGTGAGTTGCACTTTCAATACCTACACGGGTTAGTCCCACAAGGAACAAACAAGGATATCCATAGACATAGAGTGATGCACACACAAGATGATGTCTATGAAAGCTTTTAGGTTACCTTGTCCCTTGTCTTACCAACAAGAGGGTTTGTGACTCCTTGAACTAGTGCAAGATGTGGAAGTTGATTGCACTTGTTCTTGCCAAGATGATAAGAGTGAAGTATGTTGCCGGAGTCACCCTCAAGAATTCTCTAGTTCTTCTTCGGGATCCACACCATCTTGATGGGAACCCTCGGTGTTTTAGTTGTACTTGATGAACTGGAACTTGAAGTAGTCTTGGGAACCCACTTGACCAAGGCCTTAGGAGCTTCTTCAAATGCATCAATTTCCTCTTGAAGCTTGTCCTTGCCTTTTTGCTTGTGGTCTTGTGGTGGAAGATCATCTTGAGCTTGTGTCCCTTTGAAAGAAGTAGGATCATACTTCTCTTGTTGAGGAACAAACTTCGTCTTGGGGTATTGATCTTCTTCCCACTCAACTCCATTGGCATTGAACTTTCATTCAAAACCAACACCTTGATTCTTCCGGTGCCTTCCTTGCTTGCGTACAATTTCCTCGAATTGCTTACTTTCGGCAAGGCTCTTGTAAACACCTTTCTCTATAATTCCCTTCAATAAGCTATTTTCTTGCTCAAGTGTAAATTGGCTAAGAGAATCATTAGTGGAATCTAGAGAACTACTAGAAGCAACAATATTGGATTTAGCATGATTATTGTTACTACTAGAGGAAGAATCTTTCTTGTTCTTGTTACTAGACTTGACTTGAGGCATGTAAGTGGATAAGAGTAAATGCTTGGCAATGTAAGAAGAACTTTTCTTATGAAGATCATCATTGATTGCTTTTAAGAACTCATGCTCTTGCTCAAGGTTGAGCTTTTCAAAGCGCAATTTCTCATGAGTCCTTAAAAGTTCTCGATGATCTCCTAAGATAGTTTCATGAGCTAACTTAAGAGTGTTTAGTTCTTTAGTTAGAGACTCAATCTTCTCCTTATCATTGTCATTCGTTTTATCTTGATTAGCATGATTAATTGATGTTTCATCATAGTATTCATCACTAGAGTTGTCAACAAGTAAATCATCATCACCTAACAAGTCATCTACATCACTATTGAAATCAACATACTCGGGGTGTGATACCTTTGGGCCTTTAGCCATGAAGCATGTTCCAACTCCTTCATTTGGTGAGTCAAATATGTCGTAGGAGTTGGTTGTCACAAGTGCTAGACCGGCAACACCTTCATCTTGAGTATATTTGGAGTCGGAGTGATAGCTTCTCTCGGAGTGGTTGTTGGAGTCGGAGCCGGATACCCATTCACCAACATGAGCTTGATGTCTTCATTTTGTGTAGCTCCTTGATGACTTGTCCTTTCTTTCTGAATCCTTGCTTCTCCGTGAGGGTCTTCGTTCATAACGATCATCTCTACTCCTTCTTTCTCTAGATGGTGATTCTTCTCTTCTACTTCTTCTCTTGGGAGAATCTTCTCTTCTCTTGTAGGGGGGCGTACACTCATTGGAATAGTGTCCCGGCCTTCCACAATTGTAGCAATTTTTCTCTCGACTAGAAGATCTTTTGTCATTGTAGGACCTTGACTTGGAGCTTCTCTCTTTGCTTCTACTCTTGTAGAACTTGTTGAAGTTCTTCACCATTAAGCTCAATTCTTCATTGAAGGTTTGTTTCTCACTTGATGATGTGGGGGCTTCACATGAGGCTTTGTAAGTACCACTTGATTTGTTGTGAAGTTCCTCTTTATCCTTGAGTGACATCTCATGAGCAACAATTCTTCCGATGACGCCCGTTGGCTTGAGATCTTTGTAATTGGGCATCATTTGGATCAATGTACACACGGTATCATATTTTCCATCCAAGGCTCTTAGGATATTCTTGATGATGAATCTATCGGTCATCTCTTCACTCCCTAAGCCGGCAATCTCATTTGTGATAAGAGCAAGCCTAGAGTACATTTCAGCAACACCTTCACCATCCTTCATTTTGAACTTGTCAAGTTGACTTCACATCCAATTTGGATTCCTTGACGGAGTCGGTACCTTCGTGCATATCAATCAAAGTATCCCAAATTTCCTTGGCATTCTCAAGACGGCTGATTTTGTTGAATTCTTCGGGGCACAATCCATTGAAGAGGATATCACAAGCTTGAGCGTTGTATTGCAGCATTTTCAACTCTTCCGCGGTAGCTTCACGGTTCGGTTCTTTCCCATCAAAGAATTCACCTTGCAAGCCAATACACACAATAGCCCAAACGGCGGGGTTATGTCCAAGAATATGCATTTTCATCTTATGCTTCCAACTAGCAAAATTGGTGCCATCAAAGTAAGGACCTCTACGGTGATAATTTCCCTCGCTAGACGCCATACTCTCCTAGGTTGTGAAACCAAGGCTATGATCACCGAAAGCTATGGAAATCAAAGCAAATGGAGACCAAAGCTCTGATACCACTTGTAGGATCGAAAGTATGTCTAGAGGGGGGGGTGATTAGACTACTTTACCAAATAAAAATCTAGCCTTTTCCCAATTTTAGTTCTTGGCAGATTTTAGCTATCTTAGCACAAGTCAAGCAATCCCCACACAATTCAAGCAAGCATGCAAAAGAGTATATGAGCAGCGGAAAGTAAAGCATGCAACTTGCAAGAATGTAAAGGGAAGGGTTTGGAGGATTCAAACGCAATTGGAGACACAGATGTTTTTGTCGTGGTTCCGATAGGTGGTGCTATCGTACATCCACGTTGATGGAGACTTCAACCCACGGAGGGTAACGGTTGCGCGAGTCCACGGAGGGCTCCACCCACGAAGGGTCCACGAAGAAGCAACCTTGTCTATTCCATCATGGCCGTCGCCCACGAAGGACTTGCCTCACTAGCGGTAGATCTTCATGAAGTAGGTGATCTCCTTGCCCTTAAAAACTCCTTGGTTTAACTCCACAATCTTGTCGGAGGCTCCCAAGTGACACCTAGCCAATCTAGGAGACACCACTCTCCAAGAAGTAACAAATGGTGTGTTGATGATGAACTCCTTGCTCTTGTGCTTCAAATGATAGTCTCCCCAACACTCAACTCTCTCTCACAGGATTTGGATTTGGTGGAAAGAAGATTTGAGTGGAAAGCAACTTGGGGAAGGCTAGAGATCAAGATTCATATGGTTGGAATGGAATATCTTCACCTCAACACAAGTGCAGGTGGTTCTCTCTCAGAAAATGTGTATTGGAAGTGTAGGTATGTTCTGATGGCTCTCTCCACGAATGAAGAGTGGGTGGAGGGGTATATATAGCCTCCACACAAAATCTAACCGTTACACACAATTTTCCAAACTCGGTGGGACCGAATGGTTAAATTCGGTCGAACCGATTCAGCAAACCTAGTGACCGTTAGGATTTTCGGTGGGACTAAGATGCAACTCGGTAGGACCGATATGGTTAGGGTTAGGGCATAACGTAATCTCGGTGTGACCTATTACACAAACTCGTTGGGACCGATTTTGGTAATAAGCTAACCAGAGAGTTGGTCAGGTAAACTCGGTGGGACCGATTCGCTCATCTCGGTGAGACCGAAATGTTACAAAAGGGAAACAGAGAGTTTACATTGCAATCTCGGTGGTACCGATCGCTCATCTCGGTAAGACCGAAACGTTATGAAGGGAAATAGAGAGATTACAATCCCATCTCGGTGAGACCGAGATCCCTATCGGTGAGACCGATTTGCCTAGGGTTTGTGGCAGTGGCTATGACATTTGAAACTCGGTGGCGCCGGATAGAAAGAATCGGTGGGGTCGAGTTTGACTTTTGGTTTAGGTCATATGTGGATGTGGGAAGGTAGTTGAGGATTTTGGAGCATATCACTAAGCATTTTGAGCAAGCAAGCCATTAAGCAACACCTCATCCCTCCTTGATAGTATTGGCTTTTCCTATAGACTCAATGTGATCTTGGATCACTAAAATATAAAATGTAGAGTCTTGAGCTGCAAGCTTGAGCCAAACTTTTTATCCTTAGAATTTTGAGGGATCCACTTTCATCATCCATGCCATGCCATTCATTGAGCTTTTCCTAAAATTTTAATCTTGGAATAATGTTAGCTCAATGAGCTATATGTTGTTAGGAATTACCAAAACCACCCAGGGATAGTTGCACTTTCACCTTTGTCCCGATTAACCCCTTCAAGCTAACCTAGTTGCGATGGCCCCATGACTAAGTCATTTTTGCTTGGGCATCTGCCGTGTAAAATCCACGACACAAACTATAAGTGTAGCATATGATCATATCAAGTTTATTGCAATCGTTTTTTGCATGTCAAGTATCTGTTCCCATGACCATGAGATCATGCAATTCACTGGCACCGAAGGAGTACCTTGTGTGTATTAAACATTGCAATATAACTGGATGACTATAAATATGCTCTACAGGTATCTCCGATGGTGTCTGTTGAGTTGGCATGGAACAAGACTAGAATTTGTCACTCCGTATGATGGAGAGGTATCTCGGGGCCCACTCGATAATACAACATCACAATGAGCTTGCAAGCAATGTGAGTAAGGAGTTAGTTACGGGATCTTGTATTACAGAACGGGTAAAGAGACTTGCCGGTAACGAGATTGAACTAGGTACGGAGATACCAACGATCGAATCTCGGAAAAGTAACATACCGATGGACAAAGGGAACAGCATACGAGATTAGCTGAATCCTTGGCATTGAGGTTCGACTGAAAAAGACTTTCATAGAATATGTAGGAAACAATATGGACATCCAGGTCCAGCTATTGGTTATTGACCATAGAGGTGTCTCGGTCATGTCTGCATAGTTCTCGAACCCGCAGGGTCTACACACTTAACGGTTGGTGACGATCTAAGTATAGTTGAGTTATTATGTTGGTGACTGAAGGTTGTTCGGAGTCCTGAACGAGATCCCAAACATGACGAGGAACTCCAGAATAGTCCGGAGGTGAAGATTGATATGTAGGATGAAGGGAATCAGATTCTGGAAGTGTTCCGAAAGGTACCAGGTTATCGCTGGAAGATCAAAAATGGTTTCAGGGGGGGAGTGTTGGGGGTCTCATGGGCCAAGGGAAGGGGCACACCAGCCAACAAGGGGCTGGGTGCCCCCCCTCACCTCTCAGCCCAGTCGGCCACAAGGGAGATGGGTGCCCCCAAGGCAACTGCCCCCTTGGCTTGGGAGACAAGGCACCTAGGGGTGCCTCCCTAGGGGAGGCTGATAACCCACAAGTATAGGGGGTCGCAATAGTTTTCGAGGGTAGAGTATTCAACCCAAATTTATTGATTCGACACAAGGGGAGCCAAAGAATATTCTCAAGTATTAGCAGCTGAGTTGTCAATTCAACCACACCTGAAAACTTAGTATCTGCAGCGAAGTGTTTAGTAGCAAAGTAATATGGTAGTAGTGGTAACAGTAGCAAAAGGTAATGATAGAAAAAGTAATATTTTTGGTGTTTTGTATTGATAATAACAATAGCAATAGAAAAGTAAATAAGTGAAAGACAATATATGGAAAGCTCGTCGGCAATGGATCGGTGATAGAGAATTATGTCGGATGCGGTTCATCATGTAACAGTCATAACCTAGGGTGACACAGAACTAGCTCCAATTCATCAATGTAATGTAGGCATGTATTCCGAATATAGTCATACGTGCTTATGGAAAATAACTTGCATCACATCTTTTGTCCTACCCTCCTGTGGTAGCGGGGTCCTAGCGGAAACTAAGGGATATTAAGGCCTCCTTTTAATAGAGCACCGGACCAAAGCATTAACACATAGTGAATACACGAACTCCTCAAACTACGGTCATCACCGGAAGTGGTCCCGATTATTGTCACTTCGGGGTTGCCGGATCATAACACATAGTAGGTGACTATAGACTTGCAAGATAGGATCAAGAACTCACATATATTCATGAAAACATAATAGGTTCAGATCTGAAATCATGGCACTCGGGCCCTAGTGACAAGCATTAAGCATAGCAAAGTCATAGCAACATCAATGTCAGAACATAGTGGATACTAGGGATCAAACCCTAACGAAAGTAACTCGATTACATGATAAATCTCATCCAACCCATCACCGTCCAGCAAGCCTACAATGGAATTACTCACGCACGGCCGTGAGCATCATGAAATTGGTGATGGAGGATGGTTGATGATGACGATGGTGACGGATTCCCCTCTCTGGAGCCCCGAACAGACTCCGGATCAGCCCTCCTGAGAGAGTGTAGGGCTTGGCGGCGGCTCCGTATCGTAAAATGCGATGAATCCTTCTTCTTTATTTATTTTTCTCCCCGAACACGGATATATGGAGTCAAGGTTGAGGTCGGTGGAGCTCCAGGGGGCCCACGAGGCAGGGGCGCACCCCCCACCCTCGTGGCTAGGGTGTGGGCCCCCTGGCGTTGATTCTTTGCCTTTTTTATTATTTCTAAAAATACTCTCCGTGGAGTTTCAGGTCATTCCGAGAACTTTTGTTTCTGCACATAAATAACACCATGGCTATTCTGTTGAAAACATCGTCAGTCCGGGTTAGTTTCATTCAAATCATGCAAGTTAGAGTCCAAAACAAGGGAAAGTGTTTGGAAAAGTAGATACGACGGAGACATATAAACTCCCCCAAGCTTAAACCTTTGCTTGTCCTCAAGCAATTCAGTTGACAAACTGAAAGTGATAAAGAAAAACTTTTACAAATTTTGTTTGCTCTTGTTGTTGTAAATCTATAAAGCCAGCATTCAAGTTTTCAGCAAAGATTATGAACTAACCATATTCACAATAACTCTTAGGTCTCATGTTTACTCATATCAATGGCATAATCAACTAGCGAGCAATAATTATAAATCTCGAATGACAACACTTTCTCAAAACAATCATAATATGATATAACAAGATGGTATCTCTCTAGCCCTTTCTGAGACCGCAAAACATAAATGCAGAGCACCATTAAAGATCAAGGACTGACTAGACATTGTAATTCATGGTAAAAGAGATCCAGTCAAGTCATACTCAATGTAAACTAACAGTAATGAATGCAAATGACAGTGGTCCTCTCCAACTGGTGCTTTTTAATAAGAGGATGATGACTCAACATAAAAGTAAATAGATAGGCCCTTCGCAGAGGGAAGTTGGGATTTGTAGAGGTGCCAGAGCTCGATTTTTAAATAGAGATGAATAATATTTTGAGCGGTATACTTTCATTGTCAACATAACAACCAAGAGATGGCGATATCTTCCATGCTACACACATTATAGGCGGTTCCCAAACAGCATGGTAAACTTTATACTCTTCCTCCACCAACAAGCATCAATCCATGGCTTGCTCGAAACAACAAGTGCCTCCAACTAACAACAGTCCCGGGGGAGTTCTGTTTGTAGTTATTTTGATTTGATTTGCATAAAGCATGGGACTGGGCATCCCGGTGACCAGCCATTTTCTCGTGAGTGAGGAGCGGAGTCCACTCCTCTTGAGAATAACCCGCCTAACATGGAAGATACGGATAGCCCTAGTTGATACATGATCTATTCGAGCATACAAAACAGAATGTTTATTTGAAGATTTAGAGTTTGGCACATACAAATTTACTTGGAACGGCAGGTAGATACCACATATAGGAAGGTATAGTGGACTCATATGGAATAACTTTGGGGTTTATGGGATTGGATGCACAAGCAGTATTCCCTCCTAGTACAGGTGAAGGCTAGAAAAAGACTGGGAAGCGACCAGCTAGAGAGCGACAACAGTCATGAACATGCATTAAAATTAATCAACACCGAATGCAAGCATGAGTAGGATATAATGCACCATGAACATAAATATCGTAGAGGCTATGTTGATTTTGTTTCAACTAGATGCGTGAACATGTGCCAAGTCAAGCCACTCGAATCGTTCAAAAGAGGATACCACCCTATCATACCACATCACAACCATTTTAATAGCATGTTGGCACGCAAGGTAAACCATTATAAGCTCCTAGCTAATTAAGCATGGCATAAGAAACTATAATCTCTAATTGTCATTGCAAACATGTTCATTCATAATAGGCTGAATCAGGAATGATGAACTAATCATATTTACAAAAACAAGAGAGGTCGAGTTCATACCAGCTTCTCTCATCCCAATCAGTCCATCATATATCGTCATAATTTCCTTTCACTTGCATGACCGAATGATGTGAATAATAATAACAGTGCACGTGCATTGGACTAAGCTGGAATCTTCAAGCATTCAATTCAAGAGAGAAGACAAGGTAATATGGGCTCTTTTGTCAAATCAACAATAATGCATATAAGAGCCACTTTAACATTTTAATTATGGTCATCTCCTATCGACCCCCAAAGAAAGGAAAAGAAATAAAACTATTTACACGGGAAAGCTCCCAACAAGCAAAAGAAGAACAGGAAATCTTTTTGGGTTTTATTTTTAATTACTACTACAAGCATGGAAATTAAAACTAGCTAAAAGCTACAACTAATTTTATTGGTTTTTTAAGGTTTATCAAACACACAAGAAGAAAGCATAAAAAGGAAATAAACTAGCATGGATGATACAATGAAAAAGTATGAGCACCGACAACTAGCAATGAGTGTGTGAACATGAATGTAACATCGGTGAGAAATACGTACTCCCCCAAGCTTAGGATTTTGGCCTAAGTTGGTCTAATGCCACGGATGGCCTGGCGGTATCCAAAGTTGTAGTTGGGGTCGTACTGAGATGCAGCAGTCATTGCATCGTGGGCTGCAGCTTGGAGGCAAGCCATCTCAGCCCTCCTCTTATACTCTTCCGCCTCCTCTCTGGTTATAAAATATCTCCCTTTTGCCTAAAAGTCAAAGAAAGTAGAAGCGGGGAGAGCGACGTGATAGGTGCGTCATCTGTCAAAGATTAGTCAGTACTGGAGGAACTGATCGTTCCTCTCAACAAAATGATGACGAACCATAGCCTCATAATCCAAATAAGCAGGAGGCAACTCAATATCATCCTCACGTGTGGTTGTACCAAGAAAATTAGCTATACAGGTTGCATAAATTCCACCAAAGAAATCTCCATTAAATCTATTATGATGCCACCTACGTGCAACAATGGCTCCCAAATTATAAGATTTATCTCGTAACACAGCACTCCTAAGAATACTGAGGTCGGGGACACACATGTGACATGCTTCATCTTTACCATTTATGCACCTACCTATGAAGAGAGCAAATAATGTATAGCAGGAAAATGAATGCTCCCTATGGTAGCTTGTGCTATATCTCTAGATTCCCCCACAGTTATACTAGCAAGAAAATCTCTAAACTCATATTTGCGAGGTTCACTAGTACGACCCCATTGTGGAAGTTTGCAAGCAGTGGTAAAATCCTCTAAGTCCATAGTATAAGAATTTTCATAAATATCAAACAGGACAGTTTGAGAATTGCGTGAGGATGAAAATTCAAACCTCCTCACAAAGGAACTAGTGAGATAGTGGTACCTATGGCACTTTTCCTCCTCGAAGGTCACAAGATCAGCGTTACGCAAATATGTGTTAAATTCTTCCTTAATTCCTGCTCGATCCATGAAGTCCTCTGAAGGCCATTCACAAGGCCACACTGGAGCGTCCCTTGGTGGCTCATCATTAGCATCACGCATTGCAAGCCTGGGTCCTTGTTTCCTTGAAGAACCACCTTGGTACATTTTCCTAAACATATTTCTTCTTCTGAAAAAATTCTGAAATTTTTAGTGACTTCAAAATAAAAGTTAACCAAACTCAACAAAATTGATAGCAACTAGTCCTACAAGTGCCTAGAGCCTATATCATGCATTAAAACTACTTGGAACCATATAAATTTGACATGCAAGCTCAAGAACATGGTATCCTAGGCAGCACAAATTTGCAATGAATAAAGCACTAGAATAAAAACTAATTGGACCAATGCAGGAGTCACATACCAAGGAACAATCCCCAAAAGCAGTTTTGTGAGAGGTGCTTTGAGCAAGGAGATCAAAAATCGCAGCAAAATGAGCTTGGACTCAGGTTTGAGCTGGTTAGTGGTGTTTGTGGGAGGAAGAAGAAGTGTGTGGATGCAGGAATAAGTGGAGGGGAGACACCATGGGCCCGCGAGGCAGGGGGTGCGCCTAGGGGGGTGGGCGCTCCGTGGACCCTCGTGGCTAGGTGCTTGCTCCCCCTATTGTGTTCTCAGTGCCAGATATTCCCAAATATTCCAGAAAAAAATCATATTTAAATGTCAGGGCATTTGGAGAACTTTTATTTTTGGGGTATTTTTATATTGCACGGATAGTTCAGAAAACAAACAAAAATTACTATTTTTGCTTTATTTAGTATAAATAACAGAAAGTAAAAAGAGGGTACAGAGAGTTGTGCTTTCTAACTTCATCCATCTCATGCTCATCAAAAGGAATCCACTAACAAGGTTGATCAGGTCTTGTTAACAAACCCATTCTGACTAACATGGAACCGGAGAAATTTCGAATAACACTAGGTTACCTCAATGGGGATAGGACATCCCCAAAAATAAGAATATCATATTTCTTCTTGACAGTAGGTAGGGGAAATTCAAAACCTCCAAAAATAATCGATGGAATTTTTCCAATAGAATTGATACTGTGGACTTGAGGTTGTTTCCTAGGAAAGTGTACCGTATGCTCATTACCATTAACATGAAAAGTGACATTGCCTTTGGTGCAATCAATAACAGCCCTTGCAGTATTCAAAAGGGTCTTCCAAGAATAATAGACATACTATCGTCGGGAATATCAAGAATAACAAAGTCCGTTAAAATAGTAACATTTGCAACCACAACAGGCACATCCTCACAAATACCAACAGGTATAGCAGTTGAATTATCAGCCATTTGCAAAGATATTTCAGTAGGTGTCAACTTATTCAAATCAAGTCTACAATATAAAGAGGGGAGCATAACACTCACACCGGCTCCAAGATCACATAAAGCAGTTTTAACATAGTTTCTTTTAATGGAGCATGGTATAGTTGGTACTCCTGGATCTCCTAGTTTCTTAGGTATTCCACCCTTAAAAGTATAATTAGCAAGCATGGTGGAAATTTCAGCTTCCGGTATCTTTCTTTTATTAGTGACAATATCTTTCAGATATTGAGCATAAGGATTCATTTTAAGCATATCTGTCAAACACACACGCAAAAAGATAGGTCTAATCATTTCAGCAAAGCGCTCAAAATCCTCATCATCCTTTTTCTTGGATGGCTTAGGAGGAAAAGGCATGGGTTTCTGAACCCAAGGCTCTCTTTCCTTACCGTGTTTCCTAGCAACAAAGTCTCTTTTTATCATAATGTTGATTCTTTGATTGTGGGTTATCAAGATCAACAGCAGGTTCAATTTCTATATCATTATCATTGCTAGGTTGAGCATCAACATTAACATTATCACTAGTTTCATGTTCATTACCATATTATGTTTCAGCATCAGAAATAGAAATATCATTGGGATTCTCAGGTGTGTCAGCAACAGGTTCACTAGAAGCATGCAAAGTCCTATCATTTTTCTTTTTCTTCCTCTTAGAAGGACTAGGTGCATCTATATTATTTCTTTGAGAATCTTGCTCAATTCTCTTAGGGTGGCCTTCAGGATACAAAGGTTCCTGAGTCATTTTACCAGTTCTAGTGGCCACTCTAACATCATAGTCATTATTCTTACTATTCAATTCATTGAGCAAATCATTTTGAGCTTTAAGTACTTGTTCTACTTGAGTGGTAACCATAGAAGCATGTTTACTAATAAGTTTAAGTTCACCTTTAACATTAGCCATATAATCACCCAAGTGTTCAAGCATATCAGCATTGTGTTTTAATTCTCTACCAAAATAAGCATTGCAGTTTTCTTGTTTAACCATAAAGTCATCAAACTCATCCAAGCATGGGCTAGCAAACTTAGTAAATGGGATTTCAGCCTTATCATATCTATAGAGAGAATTTACCTTTACTATCTGTGTCGGGTTATCAAGACCATGTGTTTCTTCAATAGGCGGTAAATTAAGACCATGTATTTCTTCAATAGGAGGTAAATTCTTAACATCTTCATCTTTAATACCCTTTTCTTTCATAGATTTCTTTGCCTCTTGCATATCTTTAGGACTGAGAAATAGAACACCTCTTTTCTTCGGATTTGGTTTAGGAATAGGCTCAGGAGTTGGCTCAGGAGCTGGCTCATGAAGTTTCCAATTATTTTCTTTTTTAAACATATTATTCAATAGAATTTCAGCTTCATCCGGTGTTCTTTCCCTGAAAATAGAACCAGCACAACTATCCAGGTAATCTCTGGAAGCATCGGTTAGTCCATTATAAAATATATCAAGTATTTCATTTTTCTTAAAAGGATGATCAAGCAAAGCATTAAGAAATTGGAGAGGTCTCCCCCAAGCTTGTGGGAGACTCTCTTCTTCAATTTGCACAAAATTATATATATCCCTTAAGGCAGCTTGTTTCTTATGAGCAGGGAAAAATTTAGCAGAGAAGTAATAAATCATATCCTGGGGACTACTGATACGTCTCCGTCGTATCTAATTTTCCAAACACTTTTGCCCTTGTTTTGGACTCTAACTTGCATGATTTGAATGGAACTAACCCGGACTGACGCTGTTTTCAGCAGAATTGCTATGGTGTTATTTATGTGCAGAAACAAAAGTTCTCGGAATGACCTGAAAGTTCACGGAACATCTATTCAGAAAATATAAAAATCCTTGCAAAAGATGAAGACCAGGGGTCCCACCACCTGTCCACGAGGGTGGGGGCGCGCCTGCCCCCCCCCCCCTAGGGCGCGCCCCCTACCTTGTGGGCCCCCTGGAGCTCCTCCGACCTCAAGTCCAACTCTATATATTTGCTTTCAGAGAGAAAAAATCAGAGAGAAGAAATCAGAGAGAAGAAATCATCGCGTTTTACGATACGGAGCCGCCGCCAAGCCCTAAAACCTCTCGGGAGGGCTGATCTAGAGTCCGTTCGGGGCTCCAGAGAGGGGAATTTGTCGCCATCGTCATCATCAACCATCCTCCATCACCAATTTCAAGATGCTCACCGCCGTGCGTGAGTAATTCTATCATAGGCTTGCTGGACGGTGATGGGTTGGATGAGATCTATCATGTAATCGAGTTAGTTTTGTTAGGGTTTGATCCCTAGTATCCATTATGTTCTGAGATTGATGTTGCTATGACTTTTCTATGCTTAATGCTTGTCACTAGGGCCCGAGTGCCATGATTTTAGATCTGAACCTATTATGTTTTCATCAATATATGAGAGTTCTTGATCCTATCTTGCAAGTCTATAGTCATCTATTATGTGTTATGATCCATTAACCCCGAAGTGACAATAATCGGGATACTTACCGGTGATGACCATAGTTTGAGGAGTTCATGTATTCACTATGTGCTAATGCTTTGTTCCGGTACTCTATTAAAAGGAGGCCTTAATATCCCTTAGTTTCCGTTAGTACCCCGCTGCCACGGGAGGGTAGGACAAAAGATGTCATGCAAGTTCTTTTCCATAAGCACGTATGACTATATTTGAAATACATGCCTACATTACATCGATGAATTGGAGCTAGTTCTGTGTCACCCTAGGTTATGACTGTTACATGGTAAACCACATCCGGCATAATTCTCCATCACTGATCCATTGCCTACGAGCTTTCCATCTATTGTTCTTTGCTTATTTACTTTTCCGTTGCTATTGCTATCATCATTACAAAATACCAAAAACATTACTTCTGTTATCATTACCTTTTGCTACCATTACCACTACTATCATATTACTTTTCTACTAAATACTTTGCTGCAGATATTAAGTTTCCAGGTGTGGTTGAATTGACAACTCAGCTGCTAATACTTGAGAATATTCTTTGGCTCCCCTTGCATCGAATCAATAAATTTGGGTTGAATACTCTACCCTCGAAAACTGTTGCAATCCCCTATACTTGTGGGTTATCAACTACGCACACAACCAGGATCAAGAGAATTAAACCATATCTTATCATCACCCTTTAATGAGAATGGAAATATTTTAAGGATATAAAAGTAGCGAGTTCTCTCATCATTAGTGAACAGGGTGGCTACATAATTTAATTTAGTAAGATGTGCCACAATAGTTTCAGATTCATAACCATAGAAAGGATCAGATTCAACCAAAGTAATTGTATCAGAATCAATAGAGAATTCATAATCCTTATCAGTAACAAAGATAGGTGAAGTAGCATAAGCAGGACCATATTTCATTCTAGCATTCAGAGTTTTTTGTTTAAGCTTAGCTAGTAATTTCTTAAGATCACTTCTATCATTGCAAGCAAGAAAGTCTCTTTTAGTTTCTTCATCCATAACATAGCCCTCGAGCACAACAGGCAATTCATATTTATTTGGAGAGCCTTCATCATTACTTTCATCAGTATTATCAGTTTCAATAATTTCATTATCTCTAGCCCTAGCAAGTTGTTCATCAAGAAAATCACCAAGTGGCACAGTAGTATCAAGCATAGAAGTAGTTTCATCATAAGTATCATGCATAGCAGAGGTGGCATCATCAATAATATGCGACATATCAGAATTAATAGCAGAAGCAGGTTTAGGTGTCGCAAGCTTACTCAAAACAGAGGTGAATCAAGTGCAGAGCTAGATGGCAGTTCCTTACCTCCCCTCGTAGTTGAGGGATAAATCTTGGTTTTTGGATCTCTCAAGTTCTTCATAATGATAAGCAGATATAAATCCCAAGTGACTCAAAGAATAGAGCTATGCACCCTGGCAACGGTGCCAGAAAATAGTCTTGATAACCCACAGGTATAGGGGATCGCAATAGTTTTCGAGGGTAGAGTATTCAACCCAAATTTATTGATTCGACACAAGGGGAGCCAAAGAATATTCTCAAGCATTAGCAGCTGAGTTATCAATTCAACCACACCTGGAAACTTAGTATCTGCAGCAAAGTTTTTAGTAGCAAAGTAATATGATAGTAGTGGTAACAGTAGCAAAAGGTAATGATAGAAAAAGTAATATTTTTGGTGTTCTGTAGTGATAATAACAATAGCAAAGGAAAAGTAAATAAGCAAAGAACAATATATGGAAAGCTCGTAGGCAATGGACCGGTGATAGAGAATTATGCCAGATGCGGTTCATCATGTAACAGTCATAACCTAGGGTGACACAGAACTAGCTCCAATTCATCAATGTAATGTAGGCATGTATTTCGAATATAGCCATACGTGCTTATGGAAAAGAACTTGCATGACATCTTTTGTCCTACCCTCCCGTGGTAGCGGGGTCCTAGCGGAAACTAAGGGATATTAAGGCCTCCTTTTAATAGAGTACCGGACCAAAGCATTAACACATAGTGAATACATGAACTCCTCAAACTACGGTCATCACCAGAAGTGGTCTCGATTATTGTCACTTCGGGGTTGCCGGATCATAACACATAGTAGGTGACTACAGACTTGCAAGATAGGATCAAGAATTCACATATATTCATGAAAACATAATAGGTTCAGATCTGAAATCATGGCACTCGGGCCCTAGTGACAAGCATTAAGCATAGCAAAGTCATAGCAACATCAATGTCAGAACATAGTGGATACTAGGGATCAAACCCTAACAAAACTAACTCGATTACATGATAAATCTCATCCAACCCATCACCGTCCAGCAACCTTACGATGGAATTACTCACACACAGCGGTGAGCATCATGAAATTGGTGATGGAGGATGGTTGATGATGACGATGGCGACGGATTCCCCTCTCCGGAGCCCCAAACGGACTCCAGATCAGCCCTCCCGAGAGAGTTTAGGGCTTGGAGGCACCTCTGTATCGTAAAACGCGATGAATCCTTCTTCTTGATTTTTTCTCCCCGAACACGAATATATGGAGTCAAGGTTGAGGTCGGTGAAGCTCCAGGCGGCCCACGAGGCAGGGGGGGGGCGCCCCCCACCCTCGTGGCTAGGGTGTGGGCCCCCTGGCCTTGATTCTTTGCCAGTGTTTTTTATTATTTCTAAAAAATACTCTCCGTGGAGTTTCAGGTCATTCCAAGAACTTTTGTTTCTGCACATAAATAACACCATGCCAATTCTGCTGAAAACAGCGTCAGTCCGGGTTAGTTTCATTCAAATCATGCAAGTTAGAGTCCGAACCAAGGGCAAAAGTGTTTGGAAAAGTAGATATGAGGGAGACGTATCAGAGGCTGTCCCTAGGGTGCCCCTCTTCCCCTAACCCCCTATATATAGAGGTAGAGAGGAGGGAAGCCACACCCATTCATGCCACGGCGCTGCCCTTCCTCTCCCTCGTAGTTCCTCTCCTTCTCCGCCAGGCTTGGCGAAGCCCTGCTGAGACTCCACCACCACCACCATGCTGTTGTGCTTCTGGAGAACTTGAGCTACTACTTCACCATCGCTCACTGGATCGAGGATGTGAAGGCGTCATCAAGACGTACGTGTGTTGAACACGGAGGTGCCGTCCATTCGGCATTTTATCGGGAGTTCGTGAATGGATTGTGATTGGATCACGAAGAAGTTTGACTACATCAACCACGTTTCTCAATTCTTCCACTTAGCGATAGATCCAATCTCTGGTCTCGTAGATGTGCATCTCCTAGATTGATCTTGGTGAGCGTAGGAATTTTTTTGTTTCCCATGGAATGTTCCCCAACAGAAGTGTTAGGTAGTCGATGTTCATGAGACACCACTAAAGGAAGAACAACACGACACATCATCAAAACATTGGATGGTGATGAACTTCACATGATTACCAATAACATGACTTCTCACATGTCCTCAAGAATAATTAGAACTACTCCCGAATAATAATATTGTTCATGATCAGAGGAAATAAATATGTGGTCAACAATCTGAACATATAGATCTTTGATGACCCACAAGTATAGGGGATCTATCGTAGTCCTTTCGATAAGTAAGAGTGTCGAACCCAACGAGGAGCAGAAGCAAATGATAAGCAGTTTTCAGTAAGGTATTCTCTATAAGAACTGAAATTATCGGTAATAGATAGTTTTGTGATAATGTAATTTGTAACGGGTGACAAGTAATAAAAGTAAATAAGGTGCAGCAAGATGGCCCAATCCTTTTTGTAGCAAAGGACAAGCCTGGACAAACTCTTATATAAAGGAAAGCACTCCCGAGGACACATGGGAATTATCGTCAAGCTAGTTTTCATCACGTTCATATGATTCGCGTTCGGTACTTTGATAATATGATATGTGGGTGGACCGGTGCTTGGGTACTGACCTTCCTTGGAAAAGCATCCCACTTATGATTAACCCCTATTGCAAGCATCCGCAACTACAAAAGAAGTATTAAGATAAACCTAACCATAGCATGAAACATATGGATCCAAATCAGCCCCTTACGAAGCAACTCATAAACTAGGCTTTAAGCTTCTGTCACTCTAGCAACCCATAATCTACTTATTACTTCCCAATGCCTTCCTATAGTCCCAAACAATGGCGAAGGGTCATGTAGTCGACGTTCACATGACACCACTAGAGGAAAGGCAACATACATCTCATCAAAATATCGAACGCATACCAAGTTCACATGACTACTTATAGCAAGGCTTCTCCCATGTCCTCAGGATCAAATGTAACTACTCAAAAATCATATTCATGTTCATAAGCAGAGGGGTATTAATATGCGTAAAGGATTTGAACATATGATCTTCCACCGAATAAACCAACTAGCATCAACTACAAGGAGTAACCAACACTACTAGCAACCCACAGGTACCAATATGAGGCTTTGGGACAAAGATTGGATACAAGAGATGAACTAGGGTTTGAGATGAGATGGTCCTGGTGAAGATGTTGATGGAGATTGACCCCCTCCCGATGAGAGGATCGATGGTGATGATGATGGTGATGATTTCCCCCTCCCGGAGGGAAGTTTCCCCGACAGAACAACTCTGCCGGAGCCCTAGATTGGTTCCGCCAAGGTTCCGCCTCGTGGCGACGGAGTTTCATCCCGTAAGCTTGCTTATGATTTTTTTTCCAGGATGAAAGACTCCATATAGCCAAAGATGGGCATGAGAGGGATGCCAGGGGGCCCACGAGGTAGGGGGCGCGCCCAGGGGCCCCCACCCTCGTGGATGGTGGGTGGCCCCCCTCTGGTACTTCTTCCTCCCAATATTTTTTATATATTCTGAAACGTGCTCCCATGAAGTTTCAGGACTTTTGGAGTTGTGTAGAATAGGTCTCTAATATTTGCTCCTTTTCCAGCCCAGAATTTCAGCTGCCGGCATTCCCCCTCTTCATGTAAACCTTATAAAATAAGAGAGAATAGGCATAAGTATTGTGACATAATCTGTAATAACAGCCCATAATGCAATAAATATCAATATAAAAGCATGATGCAAAATGGACGTATCAACTCCCCCAAGCTTATACCTCGCTTGTCCTCAAGCGGAAGCCGAAATCGAAAAATATGTCCACATGTTTAGAGACAGAGGTGTCGATCAAATAAAATACGGACATGACGGCATCATGATCATTCTTATAAACACAATTCTGATCACGGGATCAGAATAATATTCTGATCACAACCTGACATGCCCCGCTAGTAGTACGTTGAACTTCCCTGTGAACTAGGTTGAACTTCCACCAACATTGCCGAAATGGGGCTTGCGATATACAGTTGGAAAGCTATGGACACCAATATCATGACCCAACTTAAATTTTTGGCAAAATATAAGCGGTTTAAGAGCAGTTTTGAAAACCGTTTTTTCTTCGCACAAAAAACGTGAATCGTATTTTCGATCGCATTTCTAAACCGTTTATTGGAATGAGGCATATAATATGGCATTGGAAAGCTGCTGCAAACCTCTCCTTCCACATGTTGAAAGTTTTTCTCTAATTCCCTATGGTTAAAGAGTAATTTGAAAAAACATAAAATTTCGTAAATCGAGCAGCTAAGTTCGTTTTTTCGATGTTATTTCTAAACGGCTAATCCAATGGAGGCGTATGATATGGCATTGGAAAGCTTATGAAAATGCGCTACTTTTTCATCTTGAAAGTTTTTTTCTAATTTTGAATGGTTTAAGAGTAATTTAGAAAATGGTCCAAGTCCTACCGAGTTCGTATTTTCGAGCTAATTTTTAACCATGTGTCCGAATGCATCAAATGATATGGCGTTGGAAATCTTGAACAAATGCGAAACTTTTTGGTATGTATTGTTTCTCCCAATTCTTTACGGTTTAAGTCAGTTTCGAAAATGGTGAAAAGCGCATTTTCACTGTAATTTCTACAAACTTTATCGGAATTGTGCAAATAATATACCGTTGAAAAGCTACGGAAAATACAAAACTTTTTCAAGTTGATGGTTTTCTCTGATTCTTAGCCGTTTTCAAGTAATTTTGAAAACGGCGTGATCATTCGTTCTGCCTCTATCGCGAAACAGATTCTTCGAAAATGCACCGCGTGAAGAACCTAAACTTCTCAGCATATCTACCTGAACTTCACTCTGTTTTTGACGTGCTTTTTTTGCTCGCAGATCTCCATCCACTACTCATAGTTCTCCATCCACTCCCCGGAATTCAACGAGTGATATACCAACTGTCTAGATCGGCCGGGGCAACGCCGGCAAGCAGAATATCCAGGGGGCAGAAGTGGACGCTCGAGGCTGGCGGTTGGTAGTCGGAGAGGTGCGGCACGGTGGGAAGGAGGTGAGGCGAGGAGAGGGGTGAGCGGAATCGGTTGCTTGATCTTGCACGGGAAGGTCCAAAGGCGCTCGGGATGGCCAGATCCGGCAGGGCGCATCAAGGGAGGTCGTGGATGGTTGGATGCACCAGCGGCGCGGCGCAGGGAGGCCATGGATGGCTGGATCCATCGGTGGCGCGTCTCGGGGAGGCCATGGCTAGCCAGAATCCAGAGGTGCTGGCCATGGCGGAGAGGAGGTGTGAGGCACGATGAGTGGCGCGGGGAGGCGGGGCTCCGTCGGTGCGTGGTGGTCTCCCCGATGTTCCTGGCATCTTGCTTGGTTTTGCAGGTCATAGATCTGGGCTTGGAGATGCTCGATTTTCTCGTGAAGCTTGCAGATGGTCTCCCCGATGTTCCTGGCATCTTGCTTGGTTGTGTTGGTGAACTCCGTGATCATTATGTGATTGGTGTCGAGTCCACGTCCCACCATCTTCTGACACTTGAAAACTTGTTGCGCCATTGCTTCGAGTCTTGTCTCCACGCTTCCGGTCCTCCTTGGTCCCTCAACATCACGGATGTGCAGCAACCCCTCACGCATCTCAATGGTTTGAGGGTGTTGCAGCACCACCACGAGGTAGGGGTTGATGACCTTCTCGAAGATCTAGATCTGTCAAAAAAATAGCTCGAAACAAAGACAGAAGATATTTGCGTGATACGGTGGTCAAAACTTTCGGGAGACTATATAATGATTTTTTACCGAGCAAAAGAATTATCGTGCAAGAAAACGGAGTACGGAGAGCACACGAGGTGCCCACGAGGCAGGGGGTGCACCCAGTGGGTAGGACGCGCCCTCCACCCTCGTGGATGCCTCGTATCCTTCCCAGACTGCTTCTTATTTTCCTATCTTCTAAAATATTCCAAAATGGAGAAAAATTGCTATTAGACTTGTTTTGGAGTCGGTTTACTTACCGTACCTCATACCTATTCCTTTTCGGAGTCTGAAACATTCTGGCAAGTGTCCTTTATTTATTCCTCCGGGGTTATGGTTTCAATAACATTAGTTTCAACATTTATAGGATTACCTGAGATATAATGTTTGATTCTTTGACCGTTCACCACCCTCGGATTTGTGCCTTCGAAGTTGTTGATTTTTATGGCACCGGAACGATAGACCTCCTCGATGACATAAGGACCTTCCCATTTAGAGACGAGTTTTCCTGCAAAAAATCTTAAACGAGAGTTGTATAATAATACGTAATCACCTACATTAAACTCGCATTTTGGTATCCTTTTATCATGCCATCTTTTAACTTTTTATTTAAACAGTTTGGCATTCTCATAGGCCTAGGTTCTCCATTCATCCAATGAGCTAATGTCAAAAAGCCTCTTCTCACCGGCAAGTTTGAAATCATTATTGAGCTCTTTAATGGCCCAATATGCCTTATGTTCTAGTTCGAGAGGTAAGTGACATGCTTTTTCATAAACCATCTTATACGGAGACATACCCATAGGATTATTATATGCAGTTCTATAAACCCATAATGCATCATCAAGTTTCTTGGACCAATTCTTTCTAGATCTATTAATAGTCTTTTGCAAAATTAATTTAAGCTCTCTATTACTCAATTCTACTTGACCACTAGATTGTGGGTGATACGGAGATGCAATTCTATGATTAACATCATACTTAGCAAGCATTTTACGAAAAGCACCATGAATAAAATGTGAACCACCATCAGTCACTAAGTATCTAGGGACTCCAAATCTCAGAAAAATAACATCTTTAATCATCTTAATAGAGGTGTTATGATCAGCACTACTAGTTGGAATAGCTTCTACCCACTTAGTAACGTAATCAACAGCAACTAAAATATGTGTATACCCATTAGAGGAAGGAAACAGTCCCATATAATCAAAGCCCCAAACATCAAATGGTTCAATAACAAGTGAATAATTCATAGGTATTTCTTGACGTCTACTAATATTACCAATTCTTTGACATTCATCACAAGATAAGACAAACTTACGGGCATCTTTAAAGAGAGTAGGCCAATAAAAACCGGATTGCAATACCTTGTGTGCAGTTCTATCTCCAGCATGGTGTCCTCCATAAGCCTCGGACTGACACTTGCGTAGGATCTGTTCCTGTTCATGCTCAGGTACACAACGTCTAATAACACCATCTACCCCTTTTTATAAAGGTGTGGGTCATCCCAAAAGTAATGTCTTAAATCATAGAAGAACTTTTTCTTTTGTTGGTATGTGAAACTAGGTGGTATAAATTTAGCAACAATATAATTAGCATAATCCGCATACCATGGAGTAGTACGAGAAGCATTTATGACAGCGAATTGTTCATCAGGAAAGCTATCATCAATAGGAAGTGGGTCATCAAGAACATTCTCTAACCTAGACAAGTTGTCTGCAACGGGGTTCTCACCTCCCTTTCTATCAATAATATGCAAATCAAATTCTTGAAGCAAGAGAACCCATCTAACAAGTCTAGGTTTATCATCTTTCTTTTACATAAGATATTTAATAGCAACATGATCAGTGTGAACAGTTACTTTAGAATCAACTATATAAGGTCTGAACTTATCACAAGCAAATACAACTGCCAAAAATTCCTTTTTAGTAGTAGCATAATTTCTTTGGGCACTGTCTAGAGTTTTACTAGCATATTGGATAACATTTAATTTCTTATCAACCCTTTGTCCTAAAACAGCCCCTACAGCATAATCACTAGCATCACACATAATTTCAAATGGTAAATTCCAATCAGGTGGCTGAACAATAGGTGCATAAATCAAGGCTTTCTTAAGTATTTCAAATGCTTCTACACAATCATCATCAAAGACAAAAGGAACATCTTTTTGTAAGAGATTAGTCAGAGGCCTAGAAATTTTAGAGAAGTACTTAATGAACCTCCTATAAAAACCAGCATGACCAAGGAAACTTCTTATACCTTTAATGTCCTTAGGACACGGCATCTTTTCAATAGCATCAACCTTAGCTTTATCAACTTCAATACCTCTTTCAGAAATTTTATGCCCCAAGACAATACCTTCATTAACCATAAAGTAACACTTCTCCCAATTCAAGACAAGATTAGTTTCTTCACATCTCTGCAAAACTCGATCAATGTTGCTTAAGAAATCATCAAAATAAGTTCCATAAAGGGGTAGGAGGCCACACGCAAGTCCCTCGTACCTACACAAACAAATAAGAACCTCGCAACCAACGCGATAAAGGGGTTGTCAATCCCTTCACGGTCACTTACGAGAGTGAGATCTGATAGAGATAATAATGGTAAGATAAATATTTTTGGTATTTTTATAATATAGATTGAAAGTAAAGATTGCAAAATAAAATAGATTGGAAACTTATATGATGGAAAATAGACCCGGGGGCCATAGGTTTCACTAGTGGCTTCTCTCAAGATAGCATAAGTATTACGGTGGGTGAAAAAATTACTGTCAAGCAATTGATAGAAAAGTGAATAATTATGAGAATATCTCGGCATGATCATGTATATAGGCATCACGTCCGCGACAAGTAGACCGACTCCTGCCTGCATCTACTACTATTACTCCACACATCGACCGCTGTCCAGCATGCATCTAGAGTATTAAGTTCATAAGAACAGAGTAATGCCTTAGGTAAGATAACATGATGTAGAGGGATAAACTCAAGCAATATGATCTAAACCCCATCTTTTTATCCTCGATGGCAACAATACAATACGTGTTGTTTCCCTTTCTGTCACTGGGATCGAGCACCGCAAGATTGAACCCAAAGCTAAGCACTTCTCCCATTGCAAGAAAGATTAATCTAGTAGGCCAAACCAAACTAATAATTCGAAGAGACTTGCAAAGATAACCAATCATGCATAAAAGATTCCAGAGAAGAATCAAATATTGTTCATAGATAGACTTGATCATAAACCCACAATTCATCGGATCTCGACAAACACACCGCAAAAAGAGTTACATCGAATAGATCTCAAGGAAGATCGAGGAGAACTTTGTATTGAGATCCAAAGAGAGAGAGTAAGCCCTCTAGCTAATAGCTATGGACCCGATGGTCTGAAGTAAACTACTCACACATCATCGGAGGGGCCATGGAGTTGAAGTAGAGGCCCTCCGTGATCAATCCCCCTCCGGCGGAGCTCCGAAAAAGGCCCCAAGATGGGATCTCTTGGGTACAGAAGGTTGCGGCGGTGGAAATAGGGTTTTGTGGTGCTCCCGGATGTTTTGGGGGTATGTGAACATAAATAGGAGGAAGAAGTAGGTCGGTTGAGCCACGAGGGGCCCACGAGGGGGGAGGGCGCGCCCCCTGCCTCGTGGACACCTCGTCTGTTTCTTCACGTCCACTCCAAGTCCACTGGATCATGTTTGTTCCAAAAATCACGCTCCTGAAGGTTTCATTCCGTTTGGACTCCGTTTGATATTCCTTTTCTACAAAACACTGAAACAGGCAAAAAAAACAGCAATTTGCACTGGGCCTTGGGTTAATAGGTTAGTCCCAAAAATAATATAAAAGTGTAAAATAAAGCCCATTAACATCCAAAACAGATAATATAATAGCATGGAAGAATAAAAAATTATAGATACATTGGAGACGTATCAAGCATCCCCAAGCTTAATTCCTGCTCGTCCTTGAGTAGGTAAATGATAAAAACAGAATTTTTGATGTGGAATGCTTTCTAGCATGTTCTTCAATGTATTTTTCTCTATTGAGGCATGAATGTTCAGATCCAAAAGATTCAAGATAAAGGTTTATTATTGACATAAAAATAGTAATACTTCAAGTATGCTAATCAAGCAATTATGTCTTATCAAAATACCATAGCCAAAGAAAACTTATCCCTACAAAGTCATATAGTTTGGCTATGCTTCATTTCTTCACACAAAATGCTCCCATCATGCACAACCCTGATGACAAGCCAAGAAATTGTTTCATACTTAGCCTTTTCAAACTTTTTCAACTTTTACGCTATATATGAGCACGAGCCATGGACATAGCACTATGGGTGAATAGAATATGATGATTGAGGTTGTGTGAGAAGACAAAAAGGGAGAAAGTCTCATATTGACATGGCTAATCAATGGGCTATGGAGATGCCCACCGACTAATGTCAATGCAAGGAGTAGGGATTGCCATAAAACGGATGCACTAGAGCTATAAATAAATGAAAGCTCATCAAAGAAACTAAGTGGGTGTGCATCCAACTTGCTTGCTCACGAAGACCTAGGGCATTTGAGGAAGCCCGTCATTGGAATATACAAGCCAAGTTCTATAATGAAAATTCCCACTAGTATATGAAAGTGACAAAATAAGAGACTCTCTATCATGAAGATCATGGTGCTACTTTGAAGCACAAGTGTGTAAAAAGGATAGTAACATTGTCCCTTCTCTCTTTTTCTCTCATTTTTTGTTTTTTTGTGGGCCTTCTTTTCTTTTTCTTTTTTATGGCCTCTTTTTTTCGTCTGGAGTCTCATCCCAACTTGTGGGGGAATCATAGTCTCCATCATCCTTTCCTCACATGCGACAATGCTCTAATGATGATCATCACACTTTTATCTACTTACAACTCAAGAATTACAACTCGATACTTAGAACAAAATATGACTCTATGTGAATGCCTCCAGCAGTGTACCGAGATTGCGATGAATCAACAGTGACATGTATGAAAAATTGAGCATGGTGGCTTTGCCACAAATACGATGTAAACTACATGATCATGCAAAGCAATATGACAATGATGATGCGTGTCATAATAAATGGAACGGTAGAAAGTTGCATGGCAATATATCTTGGAATGGCTATCGAAATGCCATAATAGGTACGTATGGTGTCTGTTTTGAGGAAGATATAAGGAGGCTTATGTGTGCTAGAGCGTATCATATCACAGGGTTTGGATGCACCGGTGAAGTTTGCACCAACTCTCAATGTGAGAAAGGGCAATGCATGGTACCGAAGAGACTAGCAACGATGGAAGGGTGAAAGTGTGTATAATCCATGGACTCAACATTAGTCGTAAAGAACTCACATACTTACTGCAAAAATCTACAAGTCATCAAAACCAAGCACTACGCGCATGCTCCTAGGGGGATAGATTGGTAGGAAAAGACCATCGCTCGTCCCCGACCGCCACTCATAAGGAAAGCAATCAAAGAACACCCCATGCTTCAAATTTGTCACACAACATTTACCATACGTGCATGCTACGGGACTTGCCAACTTCAACAAAAGTATTCATCAATTTCACAATTACTCAACTAGCACACCTTTGAATGATGAGCATGATTGCAATGTTGTTAGTATGAATTCATTGACTATTTATGATGCTAATGATATGCAAAGCCACAAGCTTGGGGATGCTATGTTTGATGAAGATGATATTTTTTGTCCCCCAAGATTTGATGAGCGAATTTATTATGATGAAAGAATGCCTCCTATTTATGATGATTATATTGATGAAAGTAGATTTGGAGAGGTCATGACTTTATTTAGTGATGAATCCACTATTTCGGAAGAGGTTCCAATTGATTATGAGAACAAAGTTGCTATATATGATGATTATTGTGATGACTTGTATGCTATAAAGAATAATGATAACCATGAAACTTGTCATCATGATTTTAGTTTTCAATTGGATTATGCCTCACATGATAGTTATTTCGTTGAGTTTGCTCCCACTACTATTCATGAGACTAAATTTGCTTATATGGAGAGTAATAAAAATTATATGCTTGTAGATAATGAAAAGAATGATTTATGTGATGGTTATATTGTTGAATTCATTCATGATGCTACTGAAAATTATTATGAGGGAGGAATATATACTTGTAGGAATTGCAATAATATCAAGTTTCCCCTCTATGTGCTTAAAATTTTGAAGTTATGCTTGTTTTACCTTCCTATGCAAGTTGATTCTTGTTCCCACAAGTTGTTTGCTCACAAAATCCTTATGCATAGGAAGTGGGTTAGACTTAAATGTGCTAGTCATATTCTTCATGATGCTCTCTTTATGTTTCTATTCTTATCTTTTATGTGAGCATCATTGAAATCATCATGCCTAGCTAGGGGCGTCAAACGATAGCGCTTGTTGGGAGCCAAACCCAACTTTATTTTTGTTATTTGATTTTTCCTCCTGTTTAGTAATAAATTAATCATATAGCCTCTGTTATGATTGAGTTTTTATGTTTTAATTAGTGTTTGTGCCAAGTAGAACCTTTGGGAAGACTTGGGTGAAGTCTTTATGATCATGCTGTAAAAAACAGAAACTTTAGCGCTCACGAGAATTGCTGCCATTTTTTACTGGAGAGAGATATTTAGTTAATTCTTTTTGCAGATGATTAATAGACAAATTACTCAGGTCCACCAATTTATTTTAGAATTGTATGAGTTCTATAAGTGGTCGAAACCTACAGATTACTACAGACTGTTCTGTTTTTGACAGATTCTGTTTTCTATGTGTTATTTGCTTATTTTGATGAATCTATGAGTAGTATCAGAGGGTACGAACCATAGAGAAGTCAGAATATAGTAGATATTACACCAATATGAATTTATAATGAGTTCATTACAGTAACTTGAAGTGATGTTTTGTTTTCTTTCGCTAACGGAGCTCACAAGTTTTCTGTTAAGTTTTGTGTTGTGAAGTTTTCAAGTTTTGGGTAAAGATTTGATGGACTATGGAATAAGGAGTGGAAAGAGCCTAAGCTTGGGGATGCCCAAGGCACCCCAAGGTAATATTAAAGGACAACCAAAAGCCTAAGCCTGGGGATGCCCCGGATGGCATCCCCTCCTTCGTCTTCGTTCATCGGTAACTTTACTTGGAGCTATATTTTTATTCACCACATGATATGTGTTTTGCTTGGAGCGTCATTTTATTTTATTTTGTTTTGCTTGATGTTTGCATAAAGTACCAAGATCTGAAATTCTTAAATGTTATAGAGCCTTCACATAGTTGCATAATTATTCGACTACTCATTGATCTTCACTTATATTATTCGGAGTAGTTTGTTGTTTGCTCTAGTGCTTCACTTATATATTTTAGAGCATGGTGGTAGTTTTATTTTGAAGAAATATATTAACTCTCATGCTTAACTTATATTATTTTTAGAGTCTTAAATAGCATGGTAATTTTCTTAAATAATCCTAATATGCTAGGCATCCAAGAATAGTAAAAACTTTCATATAAGTGCATTGAATACTAAGAGAAGTTTGATATTTGATGATTGTTTTGAGATATGGAGATAGTGATATCAAAGTTGTGCTAGTTGGGTAGTTGTGAATTTGAGGAATACTTATGTTGAAGTTTGCAAGTCCCGTAGCATGCACGTATGGTAAACATTGTGTAAAAAATTTGAAACATGAGGTGTTATTTGATTGTCTTCCTTATGAGTGGCGGACGGGGACGAGCGATGGTCTTTTCCTACCAATCTATCCCCCTAGGAGCATGCGCGTAATGCTTGGTTTTTGATGACTTGTAGATTTTTGCAATAAGTATGTGAGATCTTTATGACTAATGTTCAGTCCATGGATTATACGCACTCTTACTGTCGGTGTCAAAACCGATGGATCTTGGGTAGGGGGTCCCGAACTGTGCGTCTAAGGCGGATGGTAATAGGAGGCAGGGGACATGATGTTTTACCCAGGTTCGGGCCCTCTTGATGGAGGTAAAACCCTACATCCTGCTTGATTGTTCTTGATAATATGAGTAGTACAAGAGTTGATCTACCATGAGATCGAAGAGGCTAAACCCTAGAAGCTATCCTATGGTATGATTGTATGTTGTCCTACGGACTAAAACCCTCTGGTTTATATAGACACCGGAGGGGGCTAGGGTTACACAAGGTCGGTTACAAAGGAGGAGATATACATATCCGTATTGCCTAGCTTGCCTTCTACGCCAAGTAACATCCCATCCGGACACGAGACAAAGTCTTCAATCTTGTATCTTCATAGTCCAACAGTCCGGCCAAAGGATATAGTCCGGCTGTCCGGAGACCCCCTAATCCAGGACTCCCTCAGTAGCCCCCGAACCAGGCTTCAATGACGTCAAGTCCGACACACATTATTGTCTTCGGCATTGCAAGGCGGGTTCTTCTCCAAATTTTGAATGTTCGTTAAGTAGTGTCCAGCACCATAAATGTTGGACTTCTCGGCTTCTGCGCCCAATAAGGGTTATCTTCCACGCATCGAATGAATACGAGGAGCCAGGGCATTTTTATATTCGCCCCCTAGCCAGATAAATCTATTAAAGGGATGGGGATTCTTAGATCCAATCCATACCATCCTCCCACAGCGAGAATCCATCGGAGCGTGCTTCGGAAAAATCCACTCCACCATGGCCGACCACCGCAGCTCCTCTCTCGCCCCCGTAGCCCTAAGCCCGGTGATTGGGAGAGGTGTTCTGTCTCACACAGTCGATTAGTTGAACTGCAGACTCAGGGATTTCTCCCTCCAGCGTATATGGTTCCCGTCCGAGCCGGGCTCGCCACCTACAATGGCGGGGAGCAAGCAGAGAGCTTCCCCAGCCCCTCTATAGGGGAGCGGGTGTGCCTTATTCCTTACTTATTAAGGGGACTCGGATTTCCAATTCATTCGTTCCTCCGCGGGCTCCTGGAGTTTTACGGCCTCCAACTGCATAATCTCACCCCTGCTTCCATATTACACATCGCCGGCTACGTCGCCCTTTGCGAGTTATTCCTGGGCTGCGAGGCTCATTTCGAGCTATGGAAAAGGTTATTTTGCCTTGTCCCCCGCACATAGAAGGGGTCACTCACTACTGGGAAAAGGCATGCTAGTGGCACACCAGTTTTGCCTACTAATGGCGCACTACTGGTGCGCCACTAGCATCACACCATTAGAATTAAATTCTAATGGTGCACCACTGGTGCGCCATTAGTATCTGGTGTTCTAATGGCGCACCACGTAGTGCGCCATTAGTATAGCCCACAGTGCGCCATTAGAATGCCTCCCAGGGGGCCATATGTACCCATGTGCTTTGGCATACTAATGGCGCACCAGTGGGTGATGCGCCATTAGTGTGATTATCATAGTGCGCCATTAGTGTCTTGTGTGGTGCGCCACTAGTATGAATATTAGGGATTTTTTTCATTTCTGATATTTTCACAGGTTACAAAATATATTATTGTACAGAATTTAGACAACAGCACACAGCAACAACAGATTCATCAAATACAATAGAAGATTAGTCTCCGAATACAATTCATCATATTATTCTCCGAATTCAAAAGACCGAACAAAGATAGAACATTACAAGTCTCGAGACCGCGAGTAGCGAGTTTGTCTTCACATTACAAGTCGACATCGATCATCTAAACTACCATCACATAGAAGAGAGATGCGGTCATCACGATGAGCATCATCGCGATGAAACTGGTCTTCATCCGGTTCCTTCAATGCTCCCTCCTCTCTCCCGCTAGATAGCGGGCGTATCTAGATTCCGCCTCCGCCCTAGTGGTGTACCCTTTGTAACTGTTATCGCTGAAACAGTGAACCTGTCTCCGACACTCCTCCCAGTCGTCGTAGACTCCGGGAACCTTACCCTTGTACACGACATACGACGGCATCTCTATGCACAAGCCAAACAACAGACAATACATAAGCAATATATAAGTATGCAACAAAAGGATCGGAAGAGAAAAGCAAGACATTAATAGCATGATTCATGGTCCTACTAATAAATAGCATCGATTACATCTAAGTTGAACGACTGTCCAAACCAAATAGACATACAAGTTCATTAAAGTTTAATTACAACATGAGCCAATCAATGTTTCAGAACTACACATAGCATCACTACTGTCGACTCGACTCATGGGACCGGAGCATGGATGAAGCCGTCGTCTGTCATGATGGTCATGAAATCACGGGCATTGTCAGCCTGCATTTGTAGCGTTCCGTCTATCTCACTATTGGACGGTTGATATCTGAGGTAGAACTGCCTCGAGGTATGAAGGACATCTTGATGGATGATGTCCGCAAACTCCGACTGGATGCGAAAGAATTCTTGTCTGATGTCCGCATCCTGGATTGCCGACAAGCTCGCGGCCCAATCTTTGAGATTATCTAGTAGCAGAAGGTGATGATGGTCCCTTACGATCGCCTGCATGTGATGGAGGGCGTAGTAGGCATCCTTCTGACCGCTAGGCGGCTGCTTGACACAGCAGAACGTCATATTGTGGGCAAACACGTGCTTGCCGTACTTACGAACTACCCTGGTGAAGGTGCCTCCAGATTTGGCGTAGCCGGGGAGAACATCATCAAGAACTTTCTTGATATTTGTGTAGTCTATCTTGGAGTCACGGTTCGGGTCGAGATACGTGGCCATGGAATATTTCGGGCTTAAGAGGATGAGTGTGCAATGTGTGTCACTGCACAGAACACGGAATGCTAGAAAAAAAGAACGACCAAAATCTAAGAAATCATATGTTACGTGGCGGTTAAGGGATGACTTACTCGGGAAAGTAAGCCACGAGTAAGTTATCCTTATCTGGGTTTGCCAGAATGATGCCTTCGAGGTGTGAACTCGTGACTTGGCGGTCCCCAGCGCTGCCCAAGAGCTTGGCACGCATGTAGAAGGGGTCGACTATCATGATGTCCAGGGTCTTGTCTCTAATGATCTGCATCTCCATACTCAGCAAAAACAGCCAAACGAAGGTGTAGTGCAGTGGATGAAGGTTAAACATAGCAAAGATGTCATCAAACCGCAGGACAATCGTACCCCCGATGGCGCCATCCACAAAGCCCTTGCCCTCTGGCACCTTGGCCGTGAAAATCGGGTATGCCACATCATTCTCTCTGAGACGCTGCTTCTCCAAAGAAAGAACACTGTCATGCAGACTCCGCATAGCACCGGTTGCAGCATTGAGCATATTTGTCAGTAGCATCGCCCTACCCGCCACATGCACCCTCCTCGAGATATCCTTAGGTGAAGGTGGCCCGTCCTGAGCACGGATCGTACTCGGTGCCGGCTGGCTCGCACCCTTGTTACTCTTTCTTTTCCGTCCCTTCTTCTTCTATTGTAATGGGACCGAGTTCTGCTCACAGACCGCCTTCTTGAGTGTGTTGGGGCTGATAATATTTGGCACCTCGGCTATCTGAGGCTCGGTGAAGTCGGCAGCTGGAGGCGTCTCCTGAGAACTGAACGCCAGACGACGCCTGTTGCAACTGGGTTTCTCCACCGTACCAGCTAGACCGCGGTTGTCTTGGTTGGGTTCTTGAGAAAGAGGCCCGCAGAACTCGTCATCGTACCCATGTTCGGCAAAGTACTTATCGGCGTTGCTAAATGTACGGTCGTCGTCGTTGTCGTCGTCGTCCAGATCCTGTGCCATATGCATGTTCGGATCCTGTGCCATAGGGATGTCCGGCATGTCCGATAGCATTGCGGCGGTCTTGCCATGGCTTGGCGTCGGCACGACTTGCGGTGTTGTCTTTGGGGTGGTGTCCCTCGCCCCCAAGCGAATCTGGCTCTTCGGCCAAAGCAGGGCCTGCTTAGGCAATCGCTGAGGGTCATCAGATCATCTTCCTCGGCCCCGGCGGGTTGAATCGGAGGTAACAACTCGTCGCAGCCTGGCAGCACCTGAACCAGTTGAACCCTATACACGGTGGGTGGCATCGGTTTACCGTGGAACACTGGGTTGCCCGGTTGAACGATTTTTCCCTTGGCGACATCGACCAACTCGTCATTCACGAAGTGCAGGAGAGTGCACGGAACATCGATGGCGCCCTGCGAAAACATGTAGGGCGGCAGGGATGCCCAGTCAAGGGCAAGGAGATGAAGTCCTCGACCGAGAGGCTTAATTAGTTATCGTGATGATGGCGTCGAGCTCGGCTAATGTTGAGGCACCGCCAACGGCGGGCATGCAACTGACAGAGGGGCCGCTTGCAGGCGAGGTGCCGGCTGGCGTACACCCAGGTGCATTAAGCTCCAATGTCGGCCGTGCCGGCGTCGGAGACACCAATACCGCTGCCGCCAGAGACACCAATGGCATCGCCTGCGCGTTGTGCGAGTTGCTGGCCGTGAAGCTGGGAATCGGGGGCGGCCCCTTCACTTGTGCCTTGAGTGCTTCAACCTCGCGCAACTGGCTTTCCAAGCTGGTCTTTTTCTCCTTTCGCCCACCAGCGGTATAGTATGATGACCATTTTGTGGACAAGCCTTTGCCGGCCACACGACCAGCTGATGACGGCTTAGTGAGCTTGTCCTTGTTTTTCATTACGTTCAACGCCCTATTTAGAGTGTTGTCCCAAGCAGGGGTGCTCTGAGACGACCCCGCGCTACTGCTTTCAGTCTCCTTCGCTAGAACAAGCTCAAGCGCCCTGGTCTGCGGATCCGTGGTAAGCTCCTTTGTTATCGGGTCCTCCTTGTACTGGGCCCTAACATAGTTCCTGGTCTGCTTGTCACTGTTGTATTTCTTTAAGCGGGGCGGTAGGCCTTGCTCGGCACGCTCCGCGTCCTCCTTGTCCCATATAGGCTCCGCCACTCTGTAACCGCCGGGACCAAGTTTGTGTTCCCCTAAGTTCAACTCCCGCATTTCTTCCCCCCACTGACTTGATTCGGAGGTTGCACTGCTCTCGCACTTGATCTTGAACTCCTTGTAGTCCTCTTCGCTGATCGAAGGATTTTTCGCCTTGATCTTCTCATAACTATCACCTTTCTCAATCACTCTCTTCACCGCGCTTCCCCAAGTAGACAGGGCCGTGCTCATCCTCGTGAGGGCGGCATTGTTCACTTTATTCCCTGAGAGGCGTGTGTTTTCAAATTCAGCGGGGAACTTGTATCGTTCGTGCAGCTTCGTGAAGAGGAGGTTGAGCAAATTCCCTCGATCCTTATGCCTAAGGTTCTCGGTGTTGATCGAGATGGTCCTCTGGAGAATGCACCCGAGCTGAACCGAGTACCCCTTGAATATATGTTTGGGCTCCATTGGATGCCCGTCGGAGTCCACTTGAGTAAATTCCTCCTTGACGGTGCGGAGCGCGTTCGGGCGCCGGTCCTTCCGTTGCTTCTTCGGTTGGCTGCCATCTGTGCGTGCGCCGCCATCATCAGTGGTGGCATCCTCGGCGGCACCATCAGTGGTGTCATCCCCGACGCCACTAGGGGTTGTGGTAGTCAAGATCGGTGAATTCCGCGGCATCCTCATAGTGGTGAGGTTGTTCCTCCATCTCCTGGGACAGCTCCCAGAATTGCTTGCAGCCCAAACCGCCGGCCTCATCGTTGTGGGCCATGTTTCGCTCTAAATAGGAAAAAAGTTTGGTCAAAAAGTTGGTTATTGTCAAGGAACAAGATCATGGTCTCATCATTTAGGGTTTGTCGACACCGAGGCATCCTAAAAGCTAAGCTTTTATCATTTAGGGTTTGTCGACGCCGAGGCACCCTAAAAGCCTAAGCGTACATCATTTAGGTTCTCATCGACACCGAGGTACCCTATAGAAGCCAAGGTTTCATCATTTAGGGTTTGTCGACGTCGAGGCACCCTAAATGCTAAGTTAAGTTTTCATCATTTAGGGTTTATCGATGCCGAGGCATCCTAGGTTGGGCCTAATCACTTGGCACTAATCACTTGGCTCTATTTCCACCTATGTAGCAAGAATGGCGGGGCAGTTGATCCTACTTAACTAAGTACTAAGATACCCCGGCCCATGCATTAGTCGCAAGTACCCCATATGTCCTATTTTTAGCAAAGTCATGCTAAAATTCACGGAAAATTTCAGCATGACCTTTGCTGAAAATAGGACATATGGAGTACCCGAATTTTCCGGAACGGAAGTTAATCGACATTCCGGCAAACTCAAGGGCCTCTCGGGGTACCTGCAATATCATTATCCCCGCATAATGAAGTCGCCAATGGGTCATTTTAGAAGATCACAAGTAGCATCATCACAAGTACAACATCATCTATAGCTTTATATTAACAAAGCATCAGCACATATACAAAAGACCACTTATGCCAACAGTATGGTTTATATCAGATTCAGAGTTAGAAACAGGAAAAACTGGTGCTTCAAAGCCTACTGGACACAATTTACATCTATCAGTACGGGATGTCCTAACTAATTTCAAGTGTTCACAGGTGAACTTGTACCATGGATGAGCCTAGTGCTTCATTAGTCAACTGAACAGAGATAACAGGGCATAACACCATACATAAAGTGATGAGCATACATACTACTGTTCAAGCAAATTAACTGAATAGTATTGTGTCAAGTTCAGTTTGAAAATTCAGTTACTGCTTGAGTGATTTGACACCAAAAATTACTCCCAAAAATTACAATGACTGTATATATTCACTGTACAGGCTGTCAAGTTCTATTTCAGCTCAAGTTTCATTACAACACAAACACTAATTCATCTGCTCATAGAAAAATTAATAATCAAAATCAAATTACAATAGGGGTCCCAGGTTTGACCCCATGATACGTGCTATCCTGAGATTATTCCTCTTCTGAACAAACCATCATGCATCATTTTCTAACCAAGGCATAGCTCAGGAAAACCACTTGCTTTGACCAGAACTAGCTGATTACCCCAAGTCTCATGGTAAAATTAGCAAGGCAGAGCATTGCTCTTACATGACCATAGCAAGAATGACACACTACATATAATCTGGTGAGATAGCAACAGCAATCTCAAAAAAAGCGGAGACATCATACATACCACTTGAGCATCGCCCACAGACATGCAGGTACATCACCCACTATTATTGCCTGTAAAAAGGCCTAATATCCACTAGTATTGCCTATTGATCATATTTGTCACTAAAACAAACGCTGCCACGGTCGAGGGGAGGGAGGGAATGGGGAATGGTGGAGAGAGGGAGGAAGGAGGAAGGAGGAGAGGTACCTGGTCGCCGGAGGGGTCAGGGTCGGGGTCGGCGAAGGGGTCGGGATCAGGGTCCGAGCTCGTCCGGGTCCTTGCTCGCGGCGGTCGAAGGAGAGCATGGGCCGGTAGCGGAGGACGGCAGGGGCAGGCGGGGTGGGTGCATCGGGGCCGCGCTCGCCGACTGCTGCAGGGGCTGGAGGAGGCCCTCGCTCGTCGGAGGGAAGAGGAGAGGAGAGGAGCGGGCGGCGCGCACTCGACCGATCCCGTTCGGAGGGCGGCGGGGGTGGAGTCCCGCGGGGGTCGGGGCGGCGGCATCGGGGCAGCGCAAGACCACAGCGGCGGCGGCGGCACCGATGGCGTGCAGGCGCGGCGGACGGAGGGGGCGGAGCAAGGGGGCGGCAGCGTACGGTTGGGGTCGAGTGGGGGATCTGGCGAGGGAGGGAGGGAGGCCACAGTGCGAGGGGAATAGGTGGAGTGGGGGGGGTAAGCAATGGCGCACCTCCCCCAAGTGCGCCATAAGTACGACGATTCTAATGGCGCACCTCCCCCTGGTGCGCCATTAGAATTCTGTTTTAATTACTAGCCCGACTGGTCAGGTTATATTCCACCTAACCCTATCTCCATTAGTACACGCCCACTAGCCCGATTGGTCACCACGCAGCACACACACTAGGAGGTCCTGGGTTTGATTCCCAGGCTCCCCAATTTTTGTTTTTATGCATTTAAAATGTTGTTTGATATTTATTTGTGTTTCAATATGTTCAAACTTGTTTAAATCATAACAATAATATATTTTTTATAAAAACAGTATTAATTTTTTAAAAAATATCATCAAATTTGTTATTTGAAAATATTTATGAAGATGAAAAAAAATCATCAAATTTACTATTTGAAAATATCATCAAATTTATTATTTGAAAATATAATC
>NC_041384.1:677430100-677442885 GCF_002162155.2 Triticum dicoccoides | reverse complement strand
GGGAGATGGTGCGGGGGGTGCTCGGCGGCGAGGGGGACCGGATCTAGCAAGGTGGGACAGCGATCGAGATGGAGGGGGGCCGAGATCGAGTGTCCATGAAATTTAAAACATTCATGAGTTCAAAAAGTGCCCATGAAATACAATCGAGAAATGAAGGCTACGATTTAAATACAATCGATCTTAGCTAGCTATCTGTTCACAATCTTCTTGCCCTTCTTTTTCGCAAATGGAGTTCTTCTACGGAACGGACGTCCTTTAGGTAGGGTGGTCCTGCTTCTTCTTGTGGTGTATGCTGCTACTTCATCGTCGTCGTCATGTTCGATCTTCGGGTCGCCGTACTTGTCAAAGTCTTGCTCATTGGCTACTCCATCCATTCCAATGATCTTCCTTTTGCCTCTCCTCACGACAACACAACTGGCTTTGACGGGTCGGTAATGAAAAAGCATTAGTCCACTTGGTAAGCCAGTATCCATGGCTCATTTTTTGCGGTGACGTTTGCGCCCGCGATCTTGGATTTAGCTTCGGGTATAACCATGCTGGTGAAATACCGGTCTTCTTTTAGGACGCTCTTGGCCCATCTGACACGGAACATCGGGACCTTCTCTCCAGCGTAGCTCAGCTCTCAGATCTCCTCGATCCTTCCGTAGTATCTGTCCTTGTCGTTACCGGTGTAGGATTCCATCGTTACCCCGGAGTTCTGAGAACCATCGCTCTTCATGTCCTTGTCCTCGGTGTAGAATGTGTAGCGGTTGATATCGTACGCCTCATAGGTCATCAGTTGTGCTCGGCGCCCTGTGACAAGGCGAATATGAGGTGAAAAACTGCTCGATCTCCTCCTGACTTAGAGTGAAGCACGCGGGAGGGTAGTCATTTCCGGTCTTCTTGGCCTTTTTGCCTTTGCGACGACTTTCCGTGTCCTGCTTCGCCTCATCATCATCATCATCATCATTAGCGTGAAGCTCCTCCCTGATGCCCATTGATTTCAAGTCTGCCCTTGCTTTCGGCCCATCTTTGGTCCTCTCTGGCATGTTGAGCAGGGTACCAAGCAGACTCTCGCACACGTTCTTCATGATATGCATGACATCAAGGCTGTGAGGCACACGGTGGATCTTCTAGTACGGCAAGTCCCAGAAAACAGACCTCGTTTTCCATACCTTCAGCAGCAGCTCTGGCGCCTTTCGCTTCTTTCCCGGCTCTGGCGCCTTTTGCTTCTTTCCCGGCAGTGGGCAATCTTTCCAATTTTGCAACAGCTGGTCTATTTCCTTGCCGCTCCTCGTACACAGGCGTCTTCGGGGTTCAGTTTCACCATCGAACAGATCCTTCCGTTTCCTCCACGGGTCATCGTTGCGAAGCCACCTTCGATGTCCCATGAACATAGTTTTTGAAGACCCGGGATATCTATCTAGCTGGTGATACGTTGTGTCATCCATGCACCTGACGCATCTAGAAAATCCGTGGACCACCTGCCCCGTGAGATATCCGTAACCGAGATAGTCGTGCACCGTCGTGAGCAGTGCGGCTCTCATAGGGAAATATTCTTTCTCTGCGGCGTCCCACATATTGGCTGGCATTTTCCACAGTGTGTCTAGCTCCTCTTTCAGCAGCCCCATATAAAGATTGATGTCGTTCCCTGGTTGTTTCGGCCCTTCAATTAGCATACTCATGTGAATGTACTTCCTCTTCATGCACAACCAGGGGGAAGGTTGTACATCCACACAAACACAGGGGGAATGACTCAGCATCTTGTCTTTTTTATTTACCTCCGGATCATTTGCATCATCTTCTCACTTCTTCTCCTCCCTATCCGCATGCCAACGCAGGAGCTTTGCTACCTTAGGGTCCGCGAAATACCGCTGCAGACGAGGAGTGATTGGAAAGTACCACACCACTTTTCGAGGAGCTTTCTTCCTCTTCTTGTATCGAGTGACGCCGCACACCGGACTATGGTAGACTCCGCGTGCTCGTCCCAATAAATGATGCAATTGTTCATGCACACATGGTATTTCACGTGCAGTAAATCTAGAGGACACATGATTTTCTTCGGCTCCTCGAAACTGGTCGGGCACTTGTTCCCCTTGGGAAGACGTTCGTGCCAGAATGACATGTTCTCGTCGAAGCATGCGTCGGTCATTTTGTGTTTTACCTTCATCTCCAGAGCCATGATCATTACTTTCAGGCGGGTATCCTCGGGCCTGCATCCTTCATACAATGGAGTAACCGCGTCTATCTCCAGTTTATCCAGCTTGGCTTTCTCTCGGGCGGCAGCTCTTGCGTTATCCATCTGCTTGAGAAGCAGCTCTTGAATATGAGGGTCCTGCACCCAGCCCATCGATGGTCCATCGTCGTCTGCTCCGCCGGCATCTTCATCTTCATGATCATGCCCTTCGTCTACTCAGGCATCTTCTTCATCATCATGTCCGACATCTTCTACATGGTGACTGTGTACAGCATCACCTCGTGATCATGTCCTGGAGATTCTTCGTCTTCTCGTCCGCCCGAGCCGCGGTGGTTGTCTTGCTGCCCTTCCTCGTTTCTTGCCCGGCCCCCATGGACGACTTCATAGTAATCTTCATCACCTTGCCACTGACAGCCATCCATGAAACCACGCAAGAGCAGGTCGTCCCGCACCTGCCCGGAATCCGGGTCCGCAATAAGGCTCTTCAGCTTGCATCTTCGACACGGACATCTTATCTCCGTCTCGTTCTTTTGAAGCATCTCGGCCTTCGCGGAGCTCAAAAACCTATTCACGATGCCTTCGATCATCGTGCGGACCATGGTCGCCTGCGGGGTAGAGCAAAACAATGTTTTAGAACCAAGAAAAAATTTGGCATGACTTTCCCTAAAAATAGGACCAAAAAGAATGCATAGTGCCAAAATTCTCGCCGAAACAGAAATGAATCAACATTCCGGCAAAATATTGGCAACTATCGCATTTCAAATACCGGTACCTGCAAACACAAACATATATGCAACACCACAAACATATGCAACACCACGAACATACATAGATCAAGCTAGGCCACAAAAAGTGCATGTGCACGTTGTTAGAGAGGGAGAACAACATAAAGATAGCTTTCCCCCTTACTTACCTATCAAAAAAGGTAATTTAACCACTTAATTTGGATGAATCTATGGTGCAAATGAGGTGAGGAGGAGGAGGCAACCGAGACAAGCTTGGAGGAGGAGGTGGAGAATGAAGTGGGGAAAGTGAGTGGGTAGGTGGGTTATCCAAAATATCTTGTTGGTCCCAGGTTACTAATGGCGCACCACCTGCAAATGCGCCATTAGTAACCCTGGTTACTAATGGCGCACCTGCTGCTGATGCGCCATTAGAAGTTTTGCAAAAAAAATTCTAATGGCGCACTATGCTACAGTGCGCCATTAGTAGTTTTGCAAAAAAACAACAGTAGTGGCGCACTGTGTGGCCGGTGCGCCATTACTAGTTAGCACTAGTAATGGCGCACCATGCGGTGATGCGCCATTAGTATGTTTGGAAAAAAATTGTTACTAGTGGCGCACCATGTGCTAGGTGCGCCATTAGTGTCTTCCACACTAATGGCGCACCACACATGGTGCGCCACTGCTATATAGTAGTGGAGCACCACATGACAGGTGCGCCATTAGTGTCCATTCCATCTATAGCCATTTTCCTAGTAGTGACTTTATCAAGTGGGCGGAGCCGAAATATGGCGCATCACCGAAACCGGATACCTGTCTGGTACTCCAAAGAAGATGTCCGAAGACTGGCCTTCGGAGTGGTTTTATATGGAGGACGTCCCCCTTCTGGACCCTGTTCGGCAAGGTCTTCCTGAGTTCAACAATGCTCCTCTGAAGAAACGCCGAAGCTGGCGCCCATGGAGCTCCCAGGAGGAAGACAATGGAGAAGTCCTTTACCTGATGAACCGGATTAAAGCACTGGCTCAATCAGGATTGACAGTAATCGAGGTTATGTCAATATGCATAATGCGTGGAGTGCAGCCACTTCAATATCGAGGGCACCCCCTGTGGTGTTTTAACGGGGAAGATGATGCCACCCGTTGCGGGCGTAAGGGTCCGGACTCCGCTGCTGCTTTAGCAAAAATTATGTCTGAGTTGTTCAAGGGAGAGGAAGAGGAGTTCATCCGCATCAAGCCACGGGATGGATTCTCCATGTAAAACCCTCCAAGCTGGGTGAGTTATATCTCCTTACTCCCATTCTTCCCGCATTCTTTGTTGTAGGTACTCACCTTGCCATTTTACAGCAGGAACTGCGAAAAGCCATAAGGGAGGTCAACAGCCCATCTCCACAACCAGAGGACCCTGATCGGGCCCTTGGTCCCGGACTCGAAGAAGATCCGAACATATTCGTGGAGCTGGTAGACAGGCAGTTCTATCAATTGAGCTGTGATGACGCCATGGTGGCTATTACGGCCGACTATCCCGGACTGCTCCCTGCGTCGCACGTAAGAAAAACCAAAATCCCAACTCCAAAAACTAGGATCCCATTTTAGACACTTCACCTACCATATACATATGGTATTTTATAGGGAAGGCATTCGGGACGCCGTGCCGAACCCGCAGCAACTTGCCAACAAGAGACACCGAGGCCGGGTAGGCAAAAAAGGAAGGCGGTCAGGACGGAGACGCCGGTGCAGAGGTATGACAAAAAAACCCGCTCTGTGGTTGTCATCTTTCTCAAAATGTAATGACGTCCATGTTTCTTAAATAGAAAAACCGCTCGCCGGAATATGTCTATCGAGGCTGCCGATCATGCTTCCACCAGTCGGGCTCCAAGGCCGGACATAGAGGAGGAAGCCGACATGGGGCGGACGCCGGATACTCCTCCTACAGAGGATGCGGATAGACTGTCCGCTACAAATTCAAAAGTGGAGAGCGCCATGAATCATAGGCATCGTTGGGCCATACTCCATGATGCTTGCTTCTCACCAGAGGCATTCGATGCCTTCAATTCTGGAGATGCGTACCTCCGTGCTGCTCAAAATGGTCTAGCCAAAGCCATGGACCAGTATGTAAGGGATGTACGGGTAAGCAAATCTGACGATTATATGTATCAGTAGCCCCTGAGACTTGAAACAGTTGGCACAACTGATTTAAGGATCATTTATTGTGCAGGTTCTTACCGAGAAGAATACTCGACTGTCACAGGAGCTGGAGGAATGCAAGACTCAACTTCAGGCCGCCGTTGCCGCATTGAAGGAACCTGAAAAGTCCCCAACTGGTAACATTTGTTTCAAAGAATGATAGGTACCATATAGCATGCAGCATGGCTGCAGATCTAACAATAGATATTGCAGATGACTCCAGAGAGAATCCGGAGGACCAGCATGTCATACGACAGCTAAAGGCTAGCGAACGCGTGCTGACTAAGGTCAGCCGGGAGAAAAACAATCTCCAAGACGCCAATACTAAGCTGACCATAGAATTGAAAGATGGTCGAGCTCAGCTTGCGGACTCCGAGAAGGAGAATAAGCGGCTTCGACGCGACATTTTCAGTAAGTGCTTGAACGAACCCTTAAAAGGGTGTGGCGGAGAAGCCGTCTAACAGAGTTATGTCTGCAGGTCTACTGATGGGTCGTCCCGTGGAGGAGATGGCCGGGTCTGCGGGTGATCTTCTACCCGAGCTCTCACAACTGCACGAACAAGTTCGGCAGGTGATGCAAGGTATTGCACAGGCCTTGTGGCCATCCGTCTCCCTACCAGCAGGCATTGGAGAGCTTGCGGAGAAGCTCAAGGGAGCACGGCAGCGCTTCCGATTATGGAAGATATCGGCCTACCGTCAAAGTGCCAGGGAAGCCTGGGCCATGGTGAAGACGCGGTATACCAAGTCTTATCCAAACCACATGGCCGAGGTCGGACCTGTGGGGCCCGATGGGAAAGAGATCCCCGTTAGCTTAGTGTATGGGCAAGTAGAATTAGCCGCAAAGTATTCCCAATAGGATTGTAGGCTAGACAGCCTATTGGATGGTATAGAAGAGGAATTTAGTCAGTCTACATGACTATGTAATTAAAGTGACATGTATAATGCCTTCTAGCCGCGTTGTAAATCATTTGTCATAGCGGACCTTTTCGCTTCAACCTCGGGACCCTATAGTCCGGAGTGTATCTGAATACCCGCTCAGTTATATAAGAACCGAGGTATGCGTTGAAACCAGGCATAGGGGTCATTACTGCTTGAATAGACCAGTACCCAACTAGTTATGTTATATTACATGGGTAGTAACACACATCTTCTAGGGAGAATAGTTCTGTTAAGGGTTCCTTTCCCTGGGTACGCATGCCCTAAAGTGCATGTCCAGACTATGAGAGGAGATGCAGGCAAAAACATCTGGGGGCACATATGGAAATAAATAAAAATCATCTTTTGTTCACCGACCAAATATTCCCTTAAGAACGCTAGCTTTCGGCTTCACCCAGTCTGAGGTACACATCCGGCTGACCCGACAGTAACAATCGCAGAGGTGCTCCCCTTATGCCCTAGCCAAATTAACGGGAACGTAGGGCATAAATACAAGAGCCAGCCAACCCAGCTTGGCCAAAACTTAAGTCATATCGATGCCTATAATGACGAAGAAAAGGTACATGCGGAAGAATAACACATGTGTGGGGCATGAAGCCCAGATAAATAATTAAGCTTCTGTGTAAGAAGCCCCCAGGTATAATGAGCGCGGTTAGCGCGTCAATAATGTGCAAGCAAGGCACAAGTTGGCCCTTGAAGGCCTTGAGAAAGAACAAAAGAAAGAAAGAGAAAAAAGACAGATAATGTATATGCAAAAATGGACAGAGGAAGGAGACGAACATAGAGTCCGGCACTAGGCGTAGAATCTTCGGAGCTTGGCTGCGTTCCATGGGTTCGGCTCAAGTCGATTATTCGATGCATCCCGCAGACGGTACGCTCCACCGGTCAGAACTTGATCAATAATGAAGGGACCTTCCTATTTGGGCTCGAGCTTGGTCTTTTTCTTCTCCGGCAAGCGTAGAACTAGCTCGCCAACGTTATAAGTTTTGGCCCGTACTTCTCTGCTTTGGTATCTTCGAGCCTGTTGCTGATAGAATGCGGAACAGGCTTTTGCCACATCGCGCTCCTCCTACAGGGTGTCCAGACTGTCCTGCCGATAGCTCGGCTTCTCTTTCTTCGTACATGTGCACTCGAGGTGAGTCATGAATTATGTCGCGGGGCAGAACCGCCTCTGCGTCGTACACCATAACGAAGGGTGTGTGTCCAATAGTACGATTCGGCGTGGTCCGCAGCCCCTAGAGTACGGAGCCGAGCTCCTCTACCCAGTGCATGTTAGACTCCTTTAAGGACCGCACTAATATGGGTTTGATGCCGCTCATGATAAGACCATTTGCTCGCTCAACTTGGCCGTTGGTTTGTGGGTGATAGACAGAAGCGTAATCGAGCTTGATGCCCATTTTGCTGCACCAAAGTTTTACCTCGTCGGCCTTAAAGTTCGTGTCATTGTCAGTGATGATGTTGTGGGGGACGCCATAATGGTGTACAACCCCGGATATGAAGTCTATCACCGGTCCGGATTCGGCCGTTTTAACAGGTTTGGCTTCTATCCATTTGGTGAATTTATCCACCATGACCAGTAAGTATTTTTTCTTATGGGTTCCCCCTTTAAGGGGTCCAACCATGTCAAGCCCCCAGACCGCGAAGGGCCAGGTAATGGGGATTGTTTGAAGGGCGGTGGGTGGCATGTGGCTTTGGTTTGCAAAAAGCTGGCAACCAACGCAACATTGGACCAAGTCTTGTGCATCTACCCAGGCCGTCGGCCAATAGAAACATGTATGGAAGGCCTTGCTTACAAGGGCCAAGCCTGCAGCGTGGTGGCCGCCGAGTCCGGCATGAATTTCTGCCAAAAGTTTCCGCCCTTCCTCTTTGGAGACGCACCTTTAAAGGACTCCGGTAGTGCTTTTTTTATACAGCTCTCCCTCATGGACCCTGTAGGCTTTAGATCGCCGCACTATGCAGCGTGCCTCATTTTGGTCCTCGGGAAGTACTTGCCTAGTTAGGTAGGCCAGGAATGGTTCTGTCCATGGGGCGATGATGGCCATTATTACGCGGGCTGAAGGTGTTATTTCGGTGGCAGAGCCTACGATTATGTCGGAGTGTTCGGTATCGAGCATTTTGGTCGGGTCCAGGCTATTTTTACCAGTGTCCCCTTCCCATACCACAGATGGCTTAAACAACCTTTCCAAAAAGATGTTGGGGGGATCGCATCGCGTTTTGCGCCGATGCGGGCGAGGATATCCGCCGCCTGATTGTTTTCCTGGGCCACATGGTGAAATTCGAGCCCCTCGAACCGAGCTGACATCTTTAGGACGGCGTTGCGATAGGCCACCATCTTCGGATCCTTGGCATCAAAGTCTCCATTTATTTGGGATATTGCGAGGTTCGAATCCCCATGCACCTCCAGGCGTTGAATACCCATGGAAACTGCCATCCGGAGACCATGTAACAGGGCTTCGTATTCGGCTGCGTTGTTGGAGTCTGTATACAGTATCTGTAGTACGTATTGAACTATATCTCCGGTTGGGGACGTCAGGACGATGCCAGCCCCCAGACTAGCCAGCATTTTGGAGCCGTTGAAGTGCATGATCCAATTGGAGTATGCGCCGTAGTCTTTAGCGAGTTTGGCTTCCGTCCATTCGGCAACAAAGTCGGCCAATACTTGCGATTTAATTGCTCGCTGGGGTTTGTATGTTATGTCGAATGGGAGGAGCTCAATGGCCCATTTGGCAATCCGGCCCGTGGCGTCGCGGTTGTTTATAATATCATTAAGTGGCACTTCCGAGGCTACTGTAATTGAACACTCTTGAAAGTAGTGTCACAGCTTCCGGGATGCCATGAATACCGCATAGGCTATCTTTTGATAATGTGGGTACCGTGATTTGCATGGAGTGAGGATAGTGGATACATAATATACCGGCTTTTGAAGGGGGGATTTATGTCCGTCTGCTTCTCGTTCGACGACGAGCACTGCGCTTACAACCTGATGAGTTGACGCAATGTACAACAGCATTGGTTCGTCGATGTTTGGCGCGGCTAGGATTGGGTTGGTTGCCAATATGGCTTTTATTTCTTCCAATCCGGCTGTGGCAGCGTCCGTCCACTCGAAGTATTCGGTGCACCGAAGGAGGTGATAAAGGGGTAATGTCTTTTCTCCTAAGCGGGAGATAAAGCGGCTTAGAGCCGCCAGACATCCGGTTAATTTCTGGATTTGTTTGAGGTCTGTTGGGATAGCCAACTGTGACAGAGCTCAGATTTTGGCCGGATTTGCTTCAATTCCTCTACTGGAGACAATGAAACCTAGGAGCTTTCCGGTTGGTACGCCGAAAACGCATTTTTCCGGATTGAGCTTGATGTCGTATGTTCGGAGGTTGTCGAATGTGAGCCTCAAGTCGTCTATTAGAGAGTCAACGTGTTTGGTTTTGATGACCACATCATCTACGTATGCCTCTACTGTTTTGCCGATCTGTTTCTCCAGACATGTCTGAATCATGCGCTGGTACATTGCGCCAGCGTTTTTGAGCCCAAAAGGCATTGTGTTGAAACAGAAGGGGTCGTATGGTGTGATAAATGTCGTTGTGGCTTGGTCGGACTCCGCCATATTGATTTGGTGGTAGCTAGAGTATGCGTCGAGGAAACACAACGAATCGTGTCCTGCGGTAGCATCGATAATTTGATCAATGCGGGGGAGGGGGAAGGGATCCTTTTGGCAAGCCTTGTTGAGGTCCTTGAAATCGATACATAGGCGCCAGGATTTGTCCTTCTTTGGTACCATCACCAGGTTTGCTAGCCAGTCCGGGTGTTTTATTTCTCTAATGAATCCAGCCTCCAATAACTTGGCTAGTTCCTCTCCCATAGCTTGTCTCTTAGGTTCAGAGAAACGCCGAAGAGTCTGCTTGACCAGCTTGAATCCCTTTAGAATATTGAGGCTGTGCTCGGCCAGCCTCTGTGGGATTCCTGGCATGTCTGATGGGTGCCAGGCGAATATGTCCCAATTCTCGTGCAGGAACTCTCATAGTGCGGCGTCCATGGCGGGTTTTAACTGTGCCCCGATGGAGGCTATTTTTGTAGGGTCCATTGGGTGGACTTGGAATTTGACTATTTCATCCGCTGGTTTAAAAGAGGTGGACTTGGATCTCTTGTCAAGTCTCACGTCGTCCCTGTCCACTGTGGAGTGTAGTGCAGTTAATTCCTCGGCCTAAAGGGCTTCGGATAATGCCTCGAGGGCCAATGCAGCTGTTTTGTTTTTGGTGCGGAGTGCTGTGTTCGGATCACTAGCAAGAGTGATGATTCCGTTGGGCCCGGGCATTTTGAGCTTCATGTACCCATAATGGGTATGGCTTGGAAGATCGTCAACGCCTCCCGCCCTAAAAGGGCGTGGTATCCACTACTGAACGGGCCACTTGGAATGTAATTTCTTCGGACCTATAGTTCTCCGGCGTGCCGAATACCACATCTAGTGCGATTTTCCCTGCACAGCGTGCTTCCCGACTAGGGATGATTCCTCTGAAGGTTGTGCTGCTTTGCTCAATGCGGTTCTAGTCTATTTCCATTTTTTGAAGAGTTTCCTCATAGATGAGGTTCAATCCACTGCCGCCGTCCATGAGTACTTTGGTGAGTCGAAAGCTGTCCACAATTGGACTGAGGACCAGTGCAGCTGGTGCTCGGGCTGTTCGCAATTTAGGTTCGTCACTGGCATTGAAGGTAATAGTCGTGTCACTCCATGGATTTATTGCTGCCACGTGGCAGATTTCGGCAAGGCTGCGGAGTGTTCGCTTGCGCCTATTATTTGATGTAGCGACCCGACCCGAATGGATCAAGTCTACTGTGCTCCGGTGTCATCCCTGGATCAGTAATGCTGACACCACACAGTACATCGAAGGATTTATAGCAGAGTGGCAATCACACACTTATTACATCGTTGTCTCAAAGGGAACTTATTACAATAAATATGGCTTTAGGCCATCTAATAACGATAACAGCGGAAGGCTCGGAAGATAAATGGGTCCATCAACTCCAACGGCATCACTGAGTATAGAACCAAGACCTAAAAGCACCTTACTCGTCGTCTGAAAAGTCTGCAACATGAAAGTTGCAGCCCGAAAACGGGTCAGCACATGGAATATGCTAGCAATGTAACACATAGAGAGTAATGGAATGAAACAGCTATACTATATGCATATATGGCTGGTGGAAAGCTCTATGGTTACAGTTTTGCGTAAAGCCAGTTTTTCCCTACTGCAAAGGAATAAATTTATTTAACTATCATGGTAGTTGTTAAACATCGAGAATGGTTGACAGCATTCCGATCCCAATTAAGTAATTAAAACCCAACAACATTAATTAGAAGTAACGTGATGAGATTCACATGATATTCATGTACTAGATACTCAAGTTGTCCATAACCGAGGACACGGCTAATCATGATTAGTTTGTTACACTCTGCAGAAGTTTGCGCACTTTTCCCCACAAGACTCGATCGCCTCTGTTTGGTTTCTCGCACTACAGGGTGTTTGAGAAACAGATGACCGAGACATAGTCTTTCAGAAGCGCTAGCACCTTACGATTGGGTAGACCGTACCACCTACATCCCCTACATCTGCTAGTCTACCACTGTAAGAGTTCGCACAACTTAGTCAACTATGCCAGAGCCCATAATGGCTTGTGGCCGCACACGGAAGTTACTAGCATGAATGATCTTATGATCCCTTTGAGCCTGGGCGGCGGTCCAAAATAAAACAGGCAAGTCCTGATAGACATCAGGTGCCTCAATCCACCCAGATGTGTGTTTAAGTTGCCACCTTAGATAAACCCTTAATTATCAATCTCACATCTGTCATGGATATCACTCACCCAATCCACGTCTACTAGCATAGCATGGCATAATAAGCAAACATAGAAGTAACTCCCAAAGGTTTGATAATAATACAGGTAATAGGTACTACCTCATCTACTTCCCATCCCACAGTTTAGTTAGATCCTAACCATGCAATGTGTGAGGATTGATCTAATGCAATAAAACTGGGTTGCAGAAAAGGTATGATCAAAGTGTTACTTGCCTTGCTGATGATCCGCGAGACCTAGGGTTTCGAAGTAACAAGCGGCACAATCCGGGTGATCTATCGCAGACAAACAACAAGCACACAATAAGTACTCATCTAATGCACAGGTAAAACTCGAACAAGAGAACAAACCAGAAAATTCAACTTAAGAACTCCGGTTGCAAAGAAAGAAAGAACCAAACAAACGACGGAAAAAACAAACGGCGGAAGAAAGCAACTCGGTTCTAGCAAGTTGAAACTAGGTCAAATTTTACTGTAGCAAAGGCTTGTTCAAGTTGATTAGACAGAACGGTGGTTTCAAGACGAAACTCCAGGCGCTTGAATCACCTGATTCCGATAAACGAGCGGGAAGAAAGACTAGAACGAAGATCGGATCTGAGATCGCGATCGCGGAATAAATCCGACGAAAAGAAAGAGATGAACGGTTAAACGAACGGGCGTCGTTAACCGGGAAAAATCGGTGATCACATTCGTTGGGACGAATGGTCCGAAAGAAGAATGAAACCCGATCTAGGGTTTTTCGGAAAAGAAACCAAAAAGAAAAACCGGAAAGAAAACAAAAGAAACGGAACGGTTCTTTTAAGAAAAACCGAACCGGGGAAAGAAAAAGAGGCGCGGCGCGGGGCTACCTCCGGCGAGGCTCCGGCGAGGGGCTCCGGCGGCGGCAGCGCAGCTAAGGCGGCTATAGGCGGCGGTGGCTTGGGGCTTGG
>NC_041384.1:677421434-677429495 GCF_002162155.2 Triticum dicoccoides | reverse complement strand
GGGGGTATTTATATAGGTGGGGGGTTTCTTGGGGGAGGGGGCAAGCAATAGGAGGGGGGTTAGAGTCCTACTAGGACTCGGCCTAGGGGCGGCGCAAGGCAGGCAGCGGGGCTGGCAGCTGCGCCTGGCGCATGGGGCGGCTGGGCCGGCCGGCTGGGCCCTTGGCCCAGGCGGGCGCTGCGGTCTCCTTTTTTTTAAACGGTTACGCGCGCAGAAAAACAAAAGAAAAGAAAACTAAACGAACTCCAAAAAAAATCTAAAGTAAATTTTCCCCGACTCCTAAAAATGAGTCGAACAAAATGAACTTTTCTCCGGGCCTAAAATGCAATTTTTGAAAACGCACATTTTTCCCTATCCAAATAAAAAGCAAACAAAACTCCGGCAAAACCAAAATTTGATTTATTCATTAGATCTTCATTTTTCCTAACTATGGGAAAGTCATATTATTCCCTCTCTCATTTTTTTGATATTTGGAAAAATAATTGAAGATGAAATAAATAAATCAAATGATCCTCTTTTCAAATTTGAGAAAACTCTCAAATATGAAAATAACGAAATCTCCAACTCTCTCCGAAGGTCCTTGAGTTGCGTGAAATTTCTAGGATCGACCAAAATGCAAGAAAATATGCTATGCATGATGATCTAGTGTATAACATTCCAAATTGCAAATTTGGGATGTTACAAACCTACCCCCTTAAAATGAATCTCGCCCTCGAGATTCGGGTTGGCTAGAAAATAGGTGAGGGTGGTCCTTGAGCAAATCTTCTTCTCTTTCCCAGGTGGCTTCATCCTCTGAGTGGTGGTTCCACTGAACTTTGCAAAACTTGATAACCTTGTTGCGGGTAACTCTGCTGGCATAATCGAGAATCTTGACTGGCTTCTCCTCATATGTTAAGTCATCCTCCAACTGAATCGCTTCAAGCGGTACTGTATCTCTTAGCGGTACCTCCGCCATCTCGGCATGACATTTCTTCAGCTGAGAAACATGGAATACATCATGAACTCCTGACAGCTCCTCTAGTAATTCCAACTTATAAGCGACTTCTCCCATACGTTGCAAGATCTTGTACGGTCCAACGAAGCGCGGTGCTAATTTTCCCTTAACTCCAAAGCGCTTAACTCCTCGAAGTGGGGATACTCGAAGGTAAACTCTGTCTCCAGTTTCGTAAACTGTCTCCTTGCGTTTTGAATCTGCGTAGCTCTTCTGCCTGGACTGGGCTACCTTGAGCCTATCACGAATCAACTTAACTTTCCGTTGAGACTCCTTAATCAAATCTGGTCCAAAGAATTGACGGTCTCCAACTTCGTCCCATGACAACGGTGTCCTGCACCTCCTTCCGTATAAAGCTTCGAAAGGTGCCATCTTCAAACTGGTTTGGTAACTGTTGTTATAAGAAAACTCCGCATACGGCAAGTTATCGTCCCAGCTAGATCCATAATCTAGTGCACAGGATCTCAGCATATCTTCCAAAATCTGATTGACTCTCTCGGTCTGTCCATCTGTCTGTGGATGAAAAGCTGTGCTGAACTCTAGTCTGGTTCCTAAAGTTTCATGCAACTGATTCCAAAATTTTGAGGTAAATTGAGTTCCTCTATCTGATACGATACTCCTCGGAACTCCATGCAAACAAATGATCCTAGTCATGTATATCTTTGCCAACTTAGCACTGGTGTAAGTGGTCTTAACTAGAATGAAATGTGCTACCTTTGTCAAATGATCAACTACTACCCATATTGAGTCATAGCCTGCTTTCGTCCTGGGTAGTCCTGTGATAAAATCCATGCCTATCTTATCCCACTTTCATTCGGGTATCGGCAATGGTTGTAACAATCCTGTTGGCTTCTGATGCTCTGCCTTTACTCTCTGACATACGTCAAAAACTGCTACATATGCTGCAATATTCTTTCTTCCTTCCGGTCCACCAGAATGTTTCCTTCAAATCCAAATACATCTTGGTATTCCCTGGGTGAATCGAATACGGTGAATCATGTGCCTCATGCAAAATCAACTTCCTGGTCTCCGGGTCATTGGGCACATAAACACGGTCCTCAAACCATAAGGTATCATGCTCATCCTCACGAAATCCCTTTGCTTTTCCTTCGCTCAATTTCTCTTTTATAGCAGCAATCTCCTTGTCAGATTTCTGAGCTTCTCTGATCTTATCCATCAATGTTGACTGAATCTCCAATGTTGCTACATAGCCTCTCAGAACTATTTCCAAACATAGCTCATGAAGGTTTTCTGCTAACTCCTTTGGTACTTCTCCCGTCACTAGGGTGTTGACATGGATCTTACGGCTCAATGCGTCAGCTACCACATTAGCTTTTCCGGGATGGTAATGCAATCTCATGTCATAATCCTTGATGAGCTCCAACCAAATCCTTTGTCTGAGGTTCAACTCCTTCTACGTGAAAATGTACTTCAAACTCTTGTGATCCGTGTACACCTCACAATGATTTCCAATGAGGAAATGTCTCCATGTTTTCAATGCATGCACTACGGCTGCTAACTCCAAATCATGCGTGGCATAATTCAACTCATGAGGCTTCAGTTGCCGTGAAGCATACGAAACAACTCTTCCTTCATGCATAAGCACTGCTCCAAGTCCTCGGCGTGAAGCGTCGCAATACACCTCATAATCCTTGGTCTGATCTAGCAAAATCAATACTGGTGAGGTAACCAAGCGTTTCTTCAACTCCTGGAAACTAGCCTCACACTCCTCAGTCCATTTGAACTTAGTATCCTTCTTCAACAATTCAGTCATAGGCTTTGCAATCTTTGAAAAGTTCTCAATGAACCTCCGGTAGTATCCTGCGAGTCCAAGAAAACTCCGGATCTCTCCAACTGTCGTTGGTGATTCCCATTCGGTTGCGGTATCAACCTTTAGTGGGGTCAACTGCTATACCTTCTCTTGATATAACGTGTCTGAGGAATCCAACTTCCTTCAACCAAAACTCACATTTGCTGAATTTGGCGTATAACTGGTGTTCCCTTAGTTTCTCCAAAACCAAACGCAAATATTCCTTATGCTCCTCTTCATTCTTTGAATAAACCAGGATGTAATCAATGAACACTACGACGAACTTATCCAAAAACTCCATAAACACTTTGTTCATCAGGTTCATAAAATAGGCAGGTGCGTTAGTCAATCCAAATGACATAACGGTATACTCATACAGTCCATATCTTGTGGTGAATGCTGTCTTAGGTATGTCCTGCTCTCGAATCTTATAATGGTGGTACCCTGATCGCAAATCGATCTTGGAAAACACTTTAGTTCCTTGCAAATGATCAAACAGATCATTAATCATTGGCAGTGGATACTTATTCTTGATGGTTACTTCATTCAATCCTCGATAATCAACAACCAACCTTAATGATCCATCCTTCTTTTCCACTTGAAGTACGGGTGATCCCCAAGGCGAAGAACTTGGGCGAATGTAACCTTTATCCAATAACTCCTTAATCTGATTCTTAATTTCCACCAAATCCTTTGCTGGCATCCGGTACGGTTGCTTCGATATTGGGCCTGTACCTGGCAATAACTCAATCAAAAACTCAATGTCTCTATCCGGTGGCATGCCTGGTAATTCCTCAGGAAATACATCAGGAAAATCCTTTACCACTGGTACTTCTTCTTGCACAACTCCTGTTAGGCAGTTTACTTGTGTCCTGTTTGGCACATGCCGGGATACATACTTGATCCTTCTTCCTTCTGGTGTGGTAAGAAAAATTGACTTACTAGCGCATTCAATGTTTCCTTCATACTTTGATAACCAATCCATGCCTAATATCACATCCAATCCTTGAGATTCCAATACTATTAGGTCTGAGGGAAACACATAGTTACCAATCCTTAATGGTAACCGATCACACCATCGTCTAGCCATAAGCTCCGCTCCTGGTGAGCTTACTAACATGGGTGACCTAAGGGCTTGGGTTGGCAGGTTATATTTATCCACAAATCCCCTTGATATGTATGAATGCGATGCACCAGTATCAAAAAGTACGAGTGCGGTAAATGACTTAACCAGAAACTTACCGATTACTGCATCAGGCTGATCTTCAACCTCCTCCACATTAATGTGGTTCACCTGTCCCCTATTGAAAGGGTTCGGCTTCTTCCCAGAGCTTCCATTGCCATTTCCATTCTGGCCTTCGGGACATTCATTGGCATAATGTCCGGTCTTGGAACACTTGAAACAAGTGACTTGACTCAGATCTCTCTTTGTTGGGGTCGATGGGGTGGTACGGTTCTGGCCGTTGCTTCCTCCATTCCCATTACCATTCTTGTGGCCATTATGGTTGTGCGAACTACCTCCTCCATGGGTATGCTGAAACTGAAATCCCGGTTTAGGGGTAAAACAGGGCTTCTGCTGGGCTCCAGAGTTATACTTCCCCTGTCCATACTTCCTCTTACGGTTCTCAATCTGCTGTTGCTTTCCTTCAATCATGATGGCACGATCTACCAACTCCTGGTAGTTGTTGAAACTCGCTACCATCAACTGCATACTTAGTTCATCATTCAGTCCTTCCAGAAACTTCTCCTGCTTAGCTGCATCCGTAGCTACGTCATCTGGGGCATAACGTGCTAACTTGCTGAAATCGTCAACGTACTAGCCAATTGTCCTTCCTCCTTGGCGTAAGTTGCGAAACTCACGCTTCTTCATGGCCATAGCTCCTGCTGAAACATGAGCAGTGCGGAAAGCTTGCTGAAACTGATCCCATGTGACAGTGTCAACTGGGTAAGTGGCTGTGAAATTCTCCCACCATGCTGCCGCGGGTCCGTCAAGCTGATGTGCGGCAAACTTCACTTTCTCACCATCTATGCATCCTGCAGTGGTCAACTCCCTTCCCATCTTGCGAGCCAATCGTCTGCTACTATTGGCTCGGTGCTACTGGAAAACACCGGCGGATTCAGCCTAAGGAAACGGGCTAAGTGGTCAACAGGTGGTGGTGGTGGTGGGTTGTTGTTGTTCCCCTGATTCTGATTCTGAACTAGCAACTGCATCAGGGTGTTCTGCTGCTGGATCAACTGGGTGAGCTCCGGCGGAAAGGCAAATCCGGGGTCACGTCTCGGAGGCATCTGAGGGTTTGGAAAAGATGAGATGTAAAGATAGAGGGGGGTCTAAAGAGAAAAGCACTACCCCAATGCGCATGAGCAAATGCACACAAAATCACTTCATTCAATCAAACAAGGGCTTACAATCGGTCTAAAACTATCGCAAAAGTGCTCGACTATGATGTTTACATGGGGGAATAATACTACTATCTGGTGGTCATCTAGAAATTTGAACCGGTGGAAGACTCCATGATATCTGCTCCAGCTTCGTCTTCAAAGTCGGGTTCACTTGGATCCGAATCGGTGTCGTCGATGATGATGTAGTTGTCCGGACATGCGACGTACTCATCTTCCTCCTTGGATGCTAACTTCCTCTTGAGTTCTTCAATCTCCTGCTTAAGATCGCCATTGTGTCTTGCTAGAGCTACGATCTCGTCCATGTAGTCCTTGCGTGTAGACTTCAGTTCTCCTTCTAGCTCGATGATCCTTGCCTTTGCATTCTTCAACTCTATCATATCATTGCACATCTGGTTCTCGTGGCATCGAATGTGCTGGTTTAACTCCTGGATGAAAGATGCAATGGATCTATCCTTCTTGGTGCTGACTAACTCCCATTGTTTGTCTCGTCGTCCGCAAATCTGGTAGATAGTGTCCTTGAGGTCTTCTTGATAAACTTCTCCAATGCGTCCCATGGTGATATGAGCTGCCATGCTCCTTCCCAGACTCCAGGTTGGTGCATTGAAAACACTATCTATGGGCTTCGTGATTGGTGCGAATGTCCTTCCCGGAACGTGAGCTTGAATCTTCCAGCGCTCCTCTTCAGGCAGAGTGGCGTTGAAGGTTCCCGTGAAGCTTGGTATTCCAATGTTCAGGTACTTGGTGACTTCCTTCAAGTGAAATCCAAATGGTGTGCCTTCATCCGGTTGAGCATACTTAATCTTCGCGTTCGTCATCCTAAAAGAGTAGAAAAGATGAGGAGTTAGAAAATGAGAAGAGAATGGTGATCTATGGCTTTAACTTAGTGGTCGTGTCCTACAGTCAGCGTGTGTTCTGATACCATCTCTGTAGCGACCCGACCCGAATGGATCAAGTCTACTGTGCTCTGGTGTCATCCCTGGATCAGTAATGCTGACACCACACAGTACATCGAAGGATTTATAGCAGAGTGGCAATCACACACTTATTACATCATTGTCTCAAAGAGAACTTATTACAATAAATATGGCTTTAGGCCATCTAATAACGATAACAGCGGAAGGCTCGGAAGATAAATGGGTCCATCAACTCCAATGGCATCACTGAGTATAGAACCACGACCTAAAAGCACCTTACTCGTCGTCTGAAAAGTCTGCAACATGAAAGTTGCAGCCCGAAAACGGGTCAGCACATGGAATATGCTAGCAATGTACCACATAGAGAGCAATGGAATGAAACAGCTATACTATATGCATATATGGCTGGTGGAAAGCTCTATGGTTACAGTTTTGCGTAAAGCCAGTTTTTCCCTACTGCAAAGGAATAAATTTATTTAACTATCATGGTAGTTGTTAAACATCGAGAATGGTTGACAGCATTCCAATCCCAATTAAGTAATTAAAACCCAACAACATTAATTAGAAGTAACGTGATGAGATTCACATGATATTCAAGTACTAGATACTCAAGTTGTCCATAACCGGGGACATGGCTAATCATGATTAGTTTGTTACACTCTGCAGAGGTTTGCGCACTTTTCCCCACAAGACTCGATCGCCTCCGTTTGGTTTCTCGCACTACAGGGTGTTTGAGAAACGGATGACCGAGACATAGTCTTTCAGAAGCGCTAGCACCTTACGATTGGGTAGACCGTACCACCTACATCCCCTACATCTGCTAGTCTACCACTGTAAGAGTTCGCACAACTTAGTAAACTATGCCGGAGCCCATAAGGGCTTGTGGCCGCACACGGAAGTTACTAGCATGAATGATCTTATGATCCCTTTGAGCCTGGGTGGCGGTCCAAAATAAAACAGGCAAGTCCTGATAGACATCAGGTGCCTCAATCCACCCAGATGTGTGTTTAAGTTGCCACCACAGATAAACCCTTAATTATCAATCTCACATCTGTCATGGATATCACTCACCCAATCCACGTCTACTAGCATAGCATGGCATAATAAGCAAACGTAGAAGTAACTCCCAAAGGTTTGATAATAATACAGGTAATAGGTACTACCTCATCTACTTCCCATCCCACAGTTTAATTAGATCCTAACCATGCAATGTGTGAGGATTGATCTAATGCAATAAAACTGGGTTGCAGAAAAGGTATGATCTTACTTGCCTTGCTGGTGATCCGCGAGACCTAGGGTTTCGAAGTAACAAGCGGCACAATCCGGGTGATCTATCGCAGACAAACAACAAGCACACAATAAGTACTCATCTAATGCACAGGTAAAACTCGAACAAGAGAACGAACCAGAAAATTCAACTTAAGAACTCCGGTTGCAAAGAAAGAAAGAACCGAACAAACGACGGAAAAAACAAACGATGGAAGAAAGCAACTCGGTTCTAGCAAGTTGAAACTAGGTCAAATTTTACTGTAGCAAAGGCTTGTTCAAGTTGATTACACGGAGCGGTGGTTTCAAGATGAAACTCCAGGCGCTTGAATCACCTGATTCCGATAAACGAGCGGGAAGAAAGACTAGAACGAAGATCGGATCTAAGATCGTGATCGCGGAATAAATCCGACGAAAAGAAAGAGATGAACGGTTAAACGAACGGGCGTCGTTAACCGGGAAAAATCGGTGATCACGTTCATTGAGACGAACAGTCCGAAAGAAGAACGAAAACCGATCTAGGGTTTTTCGGAAAAGAAACCGAAAAGAAAAACCGGAAAGAAAACGAAAAGAAACGGAATGGTTCTTTTAAGAAAAACCGAACCGGGGAAATAAAAAGAGGCGCGGCGCGGGGCTACCTCCGGCGAGGCTCCGGCGAGGGGCTCCGGCGGCGGCGGCGC
>NC_041384.1:677395080-677421213 GCF_002162155.2 Triticum dicoccoides | reverse complement strand
GGAGAGGGGGGGTTATGGGGGTATTTATATAGGTGGGGGGTTTCTTGGGGGAGGGGGCAAGCAATAGGAGGGGGGGTTAGAGTCCTACTAGGACTCGGTCTAGGGGCGGCGCAAGGCAGGCGGCGGGGCTGGCGGCTATGCCTGGCGCACGGGGCGGCTGGGCCGGCCGGCTGGGCCCTTGGCCCAGGCGGGCGCTGCGGTCTCCTTTTTTTTTAAACGGTTACGCGCGCAGAAAAACAAAAGAAAAGAAAACTAAACGAACTCCAAAAAAAATCTAAAGTAAATTTTCCTCGACTCCTAAAAATGAGTCGAACAAAACAAACTTTTCTCCGGGCCTAAAATGCAATTTTTGAAAACACGCATTTTTCCCTATCCAAATAAAAAGCAAACAAAACTCCGGCAAAACCAAAATTTGATTTATTCATTAGATCTTCATTTTTCCTAACTTTGGGAAAGTCATATTATTCCCTCTCTCATTTTTTTTTGATATTTGGAAAAATAATTGAAGATGAAATAAATAAATCAAATGATCCTCTTTTCAAATTTGAGAAAACTCTCAAATATGAAAATAACGAAATCTCCAACTCTCTCCGAAGGTCCTTGAGTTGCGTGAAATTTCTAGGATCAACCAAAATGCAAGAAAATATGCTATGTATGATGATCTAGTGTATAACATTCCAAATTGCAAATTTGGGATGTTACATTTGATGCGAAGGTTTCGAAGACTGTTAATACCGTATTGTTATCCCCGGGATGGTGCTCTATGGCATCTGGGATGAGAAGATACTCACCACTTTTGGCCACCTGCTGGAGTACCCAACATGCTCTAAGGCTGTGTGTTGGTATGGTATCCGCTGTACTATGAATTTTGCAGGGTCCGTTGAGCCATCCCTTCAATACAGTTCCACGCCCTGTAGAGGGTTTTTGCTTCTTTGTAATTAACTCGGGTGTCTTATGATAGTGCACCCTTTTACTTCGGACTGGGTGTATATTTGGAGTCGGATTATCCCAAAATTTCGTTTCGGTTTTCCAGGCGCTTTCCATCGCACAGTACTTTCTCACTATGGACGCCAAGTCAGCGAAGCGTGATATGTCACGGCGACTTAAGGCGTTAAAGATTCCCTTGTCCGTGCAATTATTGCAGAAAAATGAGACCGCATCTTCCTCGCGACAGTCCTTAACCTTGTTCATCACAAGGAGGAATCTGGCCCAATAATGATGTACTGTTTCATGGGGCTCTTGCCTGATGTGGGAAAGATCGTTTATGTCTGGGTGGGTGGGTGGATTTGAGTCCGAACCCTTACCCGATCTGAGACCCAGGGGTCGAGGAGTTTCCAATCTTGGAAGTTCAGATTCCGGGATGTTGCCCGATAAGTCGGGCCCGCTGCCTGACTCTAGGTTCAGGGCTTGGGTGATGTCCTCCCGTAAACGGGTATCCGGCTCGGAGAGCTCAGGAATCCGGACATGTCCTCAGGATAGAGGAAAAATCGCCGCATTGTTCCTCCACCACCGCAATATGATGGGTGACTGGTGGAGATTTAATCTCCCTTTGATCGGGTTTAAGCCCAATCTGATCATAGTCCGTAGCGACTCCCAGGGCGGCGATGGGATCCAAGAGCTCGTTTAAGGAAGAGAGCTCCATTGGATCCATCTGCTCGGCAAATTCCAAGCCGACGTGGAGGTTGTTTTCGATGACCCGAGAAGTCATCATCGGTGCAGCAGCCGAACGGGCGGTCATGTTGAAACTGCCTAGCCGGAGAGTTTGGCCGACAACCAGGGCTCCCCCGGTGGTAATGTTGGTTTTAACAACGAGACAAGGCATCGTTCCTTACGGCGACGGCACAGTGCAACTCTCAATGAAAGCACCAATGTCGGTGTCAAAACCGGTGGATCTCGGGTAGGGGGTCCCGAACTGTGCGTCTAAGGCGGATGGTAACAGGAGGCAGGGGACACGATGTTTTACCCAGGTTCGGGCGCTCTTGATGGAGGTAAAACCCTATGTCCTGCTTGATTGTTCTTGATAATATGAGTAGTACAAGAGTTGATCTACCACGAGATCGAAGAGGCTAAACCCTAGAAGCTAGCCTATGGTATGATTGTATGTTGTCCTACGGACTAAAACCCTCTGGTTTATATAGACACCGGAGGGGGCTAGGGTTACACAAGGTCGTTTACAAAGGAGGAGATATACATATCCGTATTGCCAAGCTTGCCTTCTACGCCAACTAAAGTCCCATCCGGACACGAGAAGAAGTCTTCAATCTTGTATCTTCATAGTCCAACAGTCCGGCCAAAGGATATAGTCCGGCTGTCCGGAGACCCCCTAATCCAGGACTCCCTCACTTACCCTTCCATCATTGCTAGCCTCTTTGGTACCGTGCATTGCCCTTTCTCACATTGAGAGTTGGTGCAAACTTCGCCGGTGCATCCAAACCCCGTGATATGATACACTCTTTCACACATAAACCTCCTTATATCTTCCTCAAAACAGCCACCATACCTACCTATTATGGCATTTCCATAGCCATTCCTAGATATATTGCCATGCAACTTTCCACCGTTCCGTTTATTATGACATGCATCATCATTGTCATATTTCTTTGCATGATCATGTAGTTGACATCGTATTTGTGGCAAAGCCACCGTTCATAATTTTTCATACATGTCGCTCTTGATTCATTGCAATCCCGGTACACCGCCGGAGGCATTTATATAGAGTCATATCTTGTCCTAGTATCGAGTTGTAATCTTTGAGTTGTAAATAAATAGAAGTGTGATGATCATCATTAATAGAGCATCGTCCCAAAAAAAGAGAAGGCCCAAAAAAATATGAGAGAAAAGAAGGGACAATGTTACTATCCTTTTACCACACTTGTGCTTCAAATTAGCACCAAGATCTTCATGATAGAGAGTCTCTTATGTTGTCACTTTCATATACTAGTGGGAAATTTTCATTATAGAATTTGGCTTGTATATTCCAACAATGGGCCTCCTCAAGTGCCTTAGGTCTTCGTGAGAAAGCAAGTTGGATGCACACCCACTTAGTTTCTTTTGTTGAGCTTTCATACATTTATAGCTCTAGTGCATCCGTTGCATGGCAATCCCTAATCCTTGCATTGACATCAATTGATGGGTGTCGGTGTCAAAACCGGCGGATCTCGGGTAGGGGGTCCCGAACTATGCGTCTAAGGCGGATGGTAACAGGAGGCAAGGGACACAATGTTTTACCCAGGTTCGGTCCCTCTTGATGGAGGTAAAACCCTACGTCCTGCTCGATTTATTCTTGATGATATGGGTATTACAAGAGTTGATCTACCATGAGATCGGAGAGGCTAAACCCTAGAAGCTAGCCTATGGTATGATTGTATGTATATGATCTATCGACTAGCCTGGCCTCGGTTTATATAATGCACCAGAGGCCTAGGATAACAAGAGTCCTAGCCGAATATGCTGGTGGGGAGGAGTCCTTGTCTTGATCGCCAAGTCTTGTGGAATCTTCCTTGTATGCGGCAGCTGTCCGAACTGGCCCATGAGTATACGGCCATGGGGATCCTCGGCCCAATCTAACAAATTAGGAGACGACGTGGTGAGTACCCCCTAGTCCAGGACACCATCAGTAGCCCCCTGAACCGGTCTTCAAGTTGGGGACGCTCCTTGGTACTTCCGAACTATTCTTCGTCTTTGGTCGTCGGTCTTGAAAATTGGTTCAACAAATCTTCTCATCTTCGATCTTGAGGATCGCCGAAATGCATTAAACGAGTTTACGCGTCGGGTATCCGAGGAGCCCCTTTAAGTTTCCGGCCTTATCAATGCCTTGTTATTTTTATGCCACACCTCGGGTTTGAAGTTGTTCCCGGGAGGCAGTGTCCTCTTGTGTCCGAGCTCTAACGCCGGACTGCATTCGAGGTATCTTTTGTAGCCGAGCACCAATGTCAGACTGCTTCCGAGCTCTAACGCCGAAATGTATCTGAGCTCCAACGCCGGACTGTGTCCAAGCTCCAACGCCGGACTATATCCAAGATGTCGTAGATCATCTTGGTCCAAAAATGTTGAAGGAGTTTAGCCGAGCTTAATGCTGGAAATGCTCTCTATGGAGCCAGCCACTAGCGCCCGAGCTTTATGCCGGACTGCTTCTGAGGTGGTGCACCACCCCGACTATGGGCCAATTTTTGTCAATATTTTTTATTGGTGCAATTTATTCTCTGCCGAGATATATAGCCAGTAACCCTTAACATGTGTATCGATTTAAAACCCGAGATGCACTTGAAGGATGGTGTAAGACCACTAATCCCAGTAGCCACTGAGACTCAGGTTGATTTGCAAAATCGGCATGAGGATCAAGTCCTAGCTCGGGAGAATACTTAGGGATACAAAAAGTGGCGTGCTCAATCCTCGAGACTCAGGTTGGGTGCGGCCGACCAACCTGAGGATCATAATCTCCTCGGAAACTATATTGCACTTTAAAATTTTTTGCATTGGACAGGCAATGCAGTAGCCCCTGAGACACTGGTCGGGTGGCAACACCAGATCAGGGGATCGATGTGCCCCTTTAATATTTGTAAATAATAAGCCCGAAGCCCAGTAGCCCCCGAGCCTTAATGCGGGCACGGGTGGCCGAATTAAGGATCGATATCCACAGTAAAATCACAAATTATGTGTAATGACTCTATGTATCCAAGTACTTTACATCATTAATGCTCGGATCCCCATTGTACAAAACTTTGTTAACCGACCATCGGCTTCCACCTCCTCGGCTAGTAGCCGAGGAGTGTTTGTCCTACTTTATAAAGAATTTATGAGGGCAAAGATTTACGACAAACAAGGCAATCTGGCCATATGGTTTTATAAACAAAGGTACGTAGAGAGATATGTTATATTACTGTTTAACATAAGAAATGTCTTCCAAAGAAAATAGTCCCGCTATCGGTTCCTTTCTTTGGGTTGGCATGCTAAGCATGATCATGAAACCTCAGCTCTAATGTAAGAGCAAAATGTCGAGGATTTAGTTTGGGAGGCCAGTTAATAGCCCCCGGTAGTGTTTGGCGACAGTCGAGGTCAAGCCGTAAACACTTACGCCAATGTTATGAATGGCCAGTCATTTAACGTCGTCATCGGATTGCTGACCAGTTTACGCTTATTGTGACAGTCAGTTTTCGGCTTTCTCCATTGAGGTGCTTAACCATGTGAGCTGGAAGCACAATCGCAGTGGTTCTCCCTTTGCACACCTAGCAGAACAAAGCGGAACGTAGGAGGCAAGCGCAGGAGCTGGGCAACCCAACTATTGACCGAAGACACAATTTGAAACCAATGCATATACAGTGAGATCCGAGAATGTTTTTAGCGAATCTATAAAGGTGTTCGGCATTGCACTGTGAGACTTGTGCTAGAAACACACAAATAGTTTAAAAGTGCCATAAACTTGGAAAACCAAAAAAACGTCAGTAAAAACTTGACGTCCGAACAAGATCAAGTGTTTGGTGCCAATCCGAAAATTGGGGAAAAAATTGCGCTTCTGTCGTGCATTAATATTACACATCCGATCTCAAGACTTCAAGCGGGTCAGCCTACGGCTGCAGCCTCCTATCCCGAAGGCGGAGTGCTTCTCGTTAGACCAGTTTAGCGAACTAAACTCGAGCGTTCACTAGAGAGAAAATGGGTTATCCGGCTATTGACCACACACTCACGTCGAAAAAGGAGTGATAGAAAAATACTTTGCAACGACCAAGAAGAAAACACATTTACTATAAAATAGCTCATATAAATTTTAAGAGCCCCCAAGTGACTTGGGTAAAAGAATTTTATGTATAATGATTGTATGTACCGAAGTACTTATATCATATCTTTGTTCAACCGAACTTTAAACGTGTCTTAACCGACCGTCGGCTTCTCCCTCTTCGGTCAAGGACCGAAAAGTGTTATATACTCCACCTGTCAATAATATCGATAGTGTTTCCGATAACCAGGCAACCGGGCCATAAGGCTGTAACAGACAAAGCGCGCTCAGGGAACTTATGCTATATTACAGACGAAGTGTAAGAAGCATCTTTGAAGAAAATAGTACCCCCATCGATATCTTCCTTCGGTGCTCATTATTGCTATGAGACTTGTGCAATAGATTTTTTGTACTCATGAGTTCCGTTGTGTGCCGAGCATGATTGAAAACAATAAGAGCGCTAGCTTTCGGCTTCACCCAGTCTGAGGTCAGAGCTCGGAGGACCCGGTCATGACAATCGCAGAGGTGCTCCCTTTACTCCCTAGCCGAACAATCCGGAATGTAGGGGTAAGCACAGGAGCCAGGCAACCCAGCTTGCAAATCGCTTAAGTCAATATGGTGCATATTGTGGCGTAATACATGAACAAGGAACGAAGCCGTACAAGTATAATCATATGCAAGAGGAAAAGCTTCATAAAGGAAGCCCCCAAATAAACAGGGTATTTGAATATGCATGTCACAAACAAAGTTTGGGCAAGGAAATTTTTTACGAGCAACTTTTTTCCAAAAAAGTATAATGCTAGGTCTAACCGAACACAAGTTAAAAATTAAAACTTTGAGCATGAAAGCGACTTAGCTGGTTAATGTGTTCAGCATTGATGACGCGGTCCGAGCATGATGCGGGACAAGGTTCCATCCCCCAAGCTGGTCCCGAGGTGGCGGAGCGGAGAGCTCAACACGCCGAAGTGGTGACATAGCATGGTCAATGCAGACCGGCAAAGTGACACCGAAGTCCCCGGATCATTTTCCTGTGCACAAAAAATAGTGCAAACTGGAGATAATAGTAATAATAATAATTAAAAAATCGTTGCATAATAAATAATTTATGCAAAGTGAGCAATAAAAGAAATATGGCCTGGCGCCGAAGTCAATGTCGATGCAGGGCGTCGGCGTGATGCGGTAAAGGCGTGGCAAAGTTTGAATTCGCAGGTCGGTCCGAGTTCCGGAAGCGGCGTTCGCCGGACAATGTACGGAAACTGACCGAACCACCACGCGACTGTAGTTAATGCGGCCATCATTTGATAGACCTGTGTACAGATGATGGACAAACCAGAGTAATAATTCCTTGGGAAAAATAAATCCAAACAAGCAAAAAATACTAGGATTAATAACACCTGGTTTATTTGTTGTAGCAATCCGAAGAAAGGTGATTCCCAAAATTGGGACTCGATCCGCACACCCATTGCTTGATGGGCGATAAAGCGACGGTATGGCGATGCTGGCAAAGGTTGGCTCGCCGAGGCAAAGCCCTCGGTCCAGCTAACGTGATGGAGCTGGTCGGCTAGTGACGCCGAAGTCTCTGGAGTACGTTGATGAAGAGATGGCGAAGCCCCCGGTCCAGCCGAGATGTCGAAGCCTCGATGTCAGCCGATGAGTTGAAGTAGGTTGGTGTGATGGACACCAGCTTGAAGAAGCAATAGTGCGGCCCTGCGGATGCAGGTCGTGACGTGGTCGATGCCGGATTGATGAAGTGACCGTGCGGCGATGCCGGTATGCCCGCTCCATGTAATCCGTGGGGCGGCGATGTTGGTGATGATTTATCCTTCGTGATGCCGGACTCTTGTTCGGCTTGCCGAGATGATGATCCGAAGAAGTGAGCTTGGCTCAACAAAGTGACGATGTGTCTAGCGCAGGTCGGCAGCCTTGGAGCAATATCGCCGGACTGGTTTGACACCAGCATGATGATGAAGGCGACCTCAGGGGAGGCTTAAAATTTTATGGGTGCGTGTTTAAAAACAACGCACAATACCCTAGAAGAGAATTCCTCTAAAAAGGTTGTCCTATGTCATGTTCATAATGAAACATGAATTCGGGTCGGATCCGTATTCGCGCAGAAAACGGATCCGAAAATTGATCCACTCATCGGAAGGTTCCCGGAGTTTGAACCGTCGGATCGAGCTGAAATTTGGAGGGGTGGTAGATATGGGACTTCCGTAGTAGATGAACGGTTGGATCTTCCAAAGGACCTCCGAGCTAGGATCTAGAGACCACACCCTAAACTCGTCCAGATTCCCGTCTAGATTTGACAGGGCTCCGGTATATTGTAGATTGTCGGAGATTCCTCCATCGGAACTCGACGAAATTTTGCATGGATGGTGTAGACTCAATTCCGCACAATTCCACCAAAGGGATCGTCAAAGTGATGCCCTAAGAGGTGGTGGCAGCGGATACAAGTTTGCTGTTTGGAAAAACAGCACGCTCGCCTGAGGGCAATGTTGACATTGAGCCCCCGAGCTCCATGGATGATACCTCCATGATCTTGATAGAGATCGGAGTTGATGTTGATGAAGGCCCTCATCTGAACATGACGATCGGAGATGGAGCACGGTCCTCGGTCGAGCCAAGGTGACCAGTCGGCGACGAAGATGCCGGCATCGCAGTTGACCTGCAGACGAGCCATCGATCCTTTTGCCAATCAAACAGCGGAACTCTCAATGAAAGCACCAATGTCGGTGTCAAAACCGGTGGATCTCAGGTAGGGGGTCCCGAACTGTGCGTCTAAGGCGGATGGTAACAGGAGGCAGGGGACACAATGTTTTACCGAGGTTCGGGCCCTCTTGATGGAGGTAAAACCCTACGTCCTGCTCGATTTATTCTTGATGATATGGGTATTACAAGAGTTGATCTACCACGAGATCGGAGAGGCTAAACCCTAGAAGCTAGCCTATGGTATGATTGTATGTATATGATCTATCGACTAGCCTCGCCTCGGTTTATATAATGCACCAAAGGCCTAGGATAACAAGAGTCCTAGCCGAATACGCCGGTGGGGAGGAGTCCTTGTCTTGATCGCCAAGTCTTGTGGAATCTTCCTTGTATGCGGCACCTGTCCGAACTGGCCCATGAGTATACGGCCATGGGGGTCCTCGGCCCAATCTAACAGATCGGGAGACGATGTGGTGAGTACCCCCTAGTCCAGGACACTGTCAGTGGGCATCTCCCTAGCTCATTGATTAGCCGCGTCGATGTGAGACTTTCTCCTTTTTGTCTTCCCCACATAACCCCCTCATTATATTCTATTCCACCCATAGTGCTATATCCATGGCTCACGCTCATGTATTGCGTGAAAGTTGAGAAAAGTTTGAGATTACTAAAGTATGAAACAATTGCTTGGCTTGTCATCGGGGTTGTGCATGATGAGAGCATTCTTGTGTGACGAAAATGGAGCATGACCAAACTATATGATTTTGTAGGGATAAACTTTCTTTGGCCATGTTATTTTGAGAAGACATGATTGCTTAGTTAGTATGCTTGATGTATTATTATTTTTATGTCAATATTAAACTTTTGTCTTGAATCTTACGGATCTAAATATTCTTGCTACAATAAAGAAGATTACATGGATAAATATGTTGGGTAGCATTCCACATTAAAAATTATGTTTTTATCATTTACCTACTCAAGGACGAGCAGGAGTTAAGCTTGTGGATGCTGATACGTCTCCAACGTATCTATAATTTTTTATTGTTCCATGCTATTATATTATGTGTTTTGGATGTTTATGTGGCGACCCGACCCGAATGGATCAAGTCTACTGTGCTCCGGTGTCATCCCTGGATCAGTAATGCTGACACCACACAGTACACCGAAGGATTTATAGCAGAGTGGCAATCACACACTTATTACATCGTTGTCTCAAAGAGAACTAATTACAATAAATATGGCTTAAGGCCATCTAATAACGATAACAGCGGAAGACTTGGAAGATAAATGGGTCCATCAACTCCAACGGCATCACTGAGTATAGAACCACGATCTAAAAGCACCTTACTCGTCGTCTGAAAAGTCTGCAACATGAGAAGTTGCAGCCCGAAAACGGGTCAGCACATGGAATATGCTGGCAATGTAACACATAGAGAGTAATGGAATGAAACAGCTATACTATATGCATATATGGCTGGTGGAAAGCTCTATGGTTACAGTTTTGCTTAAAGCCAGTTTTTCCCTACTGCAAAGGAATAAATTTATTTAACTATCATGGTGGTTGTTAAACATCGAGAATGGTTGACAGCATTCCGATCCCAATTAAGTAATTAAAACCCAACAACATTAATTAGAAGTAACGTGATGAGATTCACATGATATTCAAGTACTAGATACTCAAGTTGTCCATAACCGGGGACACGGCTAATCATGATTAGTTTGTACACTCTGCAGAGGTTTGCGCACTTTTCCCCACAAGACTCGATCGCCTCCGTTTGGTTTCTCGCACTACATGGTATTTGAGAAGACGGATGACCGAGACATAGTCTTTTAGAAGCGCTAGCACCTTACATGTGGGTAGACCGTACCACCTATATCCCCTACATCTGCTAGTCTACCTGTAAGAGTTCGCACGACTTAGTCAACTATGCCAGAGCCCATAATGGCTTGTGGCTGCACACGGAAGTTACTAGCATGAAAAATCTTATGATCCCTTTGAGCCTGGGTGGCGGTCCGAAATAAAAACAGGCAAGTCCTGATAGACATCAGGTGCCTCAATCCACCCAAATGTGTGTTTAAGTTTCCACCTTAGATAAACCCTTAATTATCAATCTCACATCTGTCATGGATATCACTCACCCAATCCATGTCTACTAGCATAGCATGGCATAATAAGCAAACGTAGAAGTAACTCCCAAAGGTTTGATAATAATACAGGTAATAGGTACTACCTCATCTACTTCCCATCCCACAATTTAATTAGATCCTAATCATGCAATGTGAGAGGATTGATCTAATGCAATAAAACATGGGTTGTAGAAAAGGTATGATCAAAGTGGTACTTGCCTTGCTGATGATCCGCGAGACCTAGGGTTTCGAAGTAACAAGCGGCGCAATCCAGGTGATCTATCGCAGACAAACAACAAGCATACAATAAGTACTCATCTAATGCATAGGTAAAACTCGAACAAGAGAACGAACCAGAAAGTTCAACTTAAGAACTCCGGTTGCAAAGAAAGAAAGAACCGAATAGACGACGGAAAAACAAACGGCGGAAGAAAGCAACTCGGTTCTAGCAAGTTGAAACTAGGTCAAATTTTACTGTAGCAAAGGCTTGTTCAAGTTGATTAGACGGAACGGCGGTTTCGAGACGAAACTCCAGGCACTTGAATCACCTGATTCCGATAAACGAGCGGGAAGAAAGACTAGAACGAAGATCGGATCTGAGATCACGATCGCAGAATAAATCCGACGAAAAGAAAGAGACGAACGGTTAAACGAATGGGCGTCGTTAACCGGGGAAAATCGGTGATCACGTTCGTTGAGACGAACGAACCGAAAGAAAAACAAAAACCGATCTAGGGTTTCGGAAAAGAAACCGAAAAGAAAAACCGAAAAGAAAACGAAAAAGAAACGGAAAGGTTCTTTTAAGAAAAACCGAACCGGGGAAAAGAAAAAGAGGCGCGGCTACCTCGGGAGGCGGGGCTCCAGCCGGCGGCTTAGGGCGGCGGCGGCGGCTTAAGGCGGTGGTGGCTTGGGGCTTGGGGTGGTGTGGGGAAAGGGGGGGTGTTGGGTATTTATATAGGAGGGGGGGCTAGAGACTTGGGGAAGGGGCAAGGGGAGGCGGCGGCGGCTGGAGTCCCGCTGGGACTCGGCCTGGCGGCAGGGCGGGCGGCTGGCGCGCGCGGCTGGGCCGGCCTTGGCCCAGGCGGCTGGGCCTGCATCCCCTTTTTTTTAAATCGGTTTCGCGCGCAGAAAAACAAAAGAAAAGAAAACTAAACAAACTCCAAAAATTCTAAAGTAAATTTTCCCCGACTCCTAAAAATGAGTCGAACAAAATGAACTTTTCTCTGGGCCTAAAATGCAATTTTTGAAAACGTGCATTTTTCCCTATCCAAATAAAAGCAAACAAAACTCCGGCAAAACCAAAATTTGATTTATTCATTAGATCTTCATTTTTCCTAACTTTGGGAAAGTCATATTATTCCCTCTCTCATTTTTTGATATTGGAAAAATAATTGAAGATGAAATAAATAAATCAAATGATCCCCTTTTCAAAATTTGAGAAAACTCAAATATGAAAATAATGAAATCTCCAACTCTCCCTCCGTGGGTCCTTGAGTTGTGTGAAATTTCTAGGATCGACCAAAATGCAAGAAAATATGATATGCATGATGATCTAATGTATAACATTCCAAATTGAAAATTTGGGATGTTACAAACCTACCCCCCTTAAGATGAATCTCGCCCTCGAGATTCGGGTTGGCTAGAAAATAGGTGAGGGTGGTACTTGAGCAAATCTTCTTCTCTTTCCCAGGTGGCTTCATCCTCTGAGTGGTGGTTCCACTGAACTTTGCAAAACTTGATAACCTTGCTGCGGGTAACTCTGCTGGCATAATCGAGAATCTTGACTGGCTTCTCCTCATATGTTAAGTCATCCTCCAACTGAATCGCTTCAAGCGGTACTGTATCTCTTAGCGGTACCTCCGCCATCTCAACATGACATTTCTTCAGCTGAGAAACATGGAATACATCATGAACTCCGGACAGCTCCTCTGGTAATTCCAACTTATAAGCGACTTCTCCCATACGTTGCAAGATCTTATACGGTCCAACGAAACACGGTGCTAACTTTCCCTTAACTCCAAAGCGCTTAACTCCTCGAAGTGGGGATACTCAAAGATAAACTCTGTCTCCGGTTTCGTAAACTGTCTCCTTGCATTTAGAATCTACGTAGCTCTTCTGCCTGGACTGGGCTACCTTGAGCCTATCACGAATCAACTTAACTTTCCATTCAGACTCCTTAATCAAATCTGGTCCAAAGAACTGACGGTCTCCAACTTTGTCCCATGACAACGATGTCCTGCACCTCCTTCCGTATAAAGCTTCGAAAGGTGCCATCTTCAAACTGGTTTGGTAACTGTTGTTATAAGAAAACTCCGCATACGGCAAGTTATCGTCCCAGCTAGATCCATAATCTAATGCACAAGCTCTCAGCATATCTTCCAAAATCTGATTGACTCTCTCGGTCTGTCCATCTGTCTGTGGATGAAAAGTTGTGCTGAATTCTAGTCTGGTTCCTAAAGTTTCATGCAACTGATTCCAAAATTTTGAGGTAAATTGAGTTCCTCTATCTGAGACGATACTCCTCGGAACTCCATGCAAACAAATGATCCTAGTCATGTATATCTTTGCCAACTTAGCACTGGTGTAAGTGGTCTTAACTGGAATGAAATGTGCTACCTTTGTCAAACGATCAACTACTACCCATATCGAGTCATAGCCTGCTTTCGTCCTGGGTAGTCCTGTGATAAAATCCATGCCTACCTTATCCCACTTCCATTCGGGTATCGGCAATGGTTGTAACAATCCGGCTAGCTTTTGATGCTCTGCCTTTACTCTCTGACATACGTCACAAACTGCTACATATGCTGCAATATCCTTCTTCATTCCGGTCCACCAGAATGTTTCCTTCAAATCCAAATACATCTTGGTATTCCCTGGGTGAATCGAATACGGTGAATCATGTGCCTCGTGCAAAATCAACTTCCTGATCTCCGGGTCATTGGGCACATAAACACGGTCCTCAAACCATAAGGTATCGTGCTCATCCTCACGAAATCCCTTTGCTTTTCCTTCGCTCAATTTCTCTTTTATAGCAGCAATCTCCTTGTCAGATTTCTGAGCTTCTCTGATCTTATCCATCAATGTTGACTGAATCTCCAATGTTGCTACATAGCCTCTCGGAACTATTTCCAAACATAGCTCACGAAGGTTTTCTGCTAACTCCTTTGGTACTTCTCCCGTCACTAGGGTGTTGACATGGCTCTTACGGCTCAATGCGTCAGCTACCACATTAGCTTTTCCGGAATGATAATGCAATCTCATGTCATAATCCTTGATGAGCTCCAACCATCTCCTTTGTCTGAGGTTCAACTCCTTCTGCGTGAAAATTTACTTCAAACGCTTGTGATCCGTGTACACCTCACAATGATTTCCAATGAGGAAATGTCTCCATGTCTTCAATGCATGCACTACGGCTGCTAACTACAAATCATGCGTGGCATAATTCAACTCATGAGGCTTCAATTGTCGTGAAGCATACGAAACAACTCTTCCTTCCTGCATAAGCACTGCTCCAAGTCCTCTACATGAAGCGTTGCAATACACCTCATAATCCTTGGTCTGATCTGGCAAAATCAATACTGGTGAGGTAGCCAAGCATTTCTTCAACTCCTGGAAACTAGCCTCACACTCCTCAGTCCATTTGAACTTAGTGTCCTTCTTCAACAACTCAGTCATAGGTGTTGCAATCTTTGAAAAGTTCTCAATAAATCTCTGGTAGTATCCTGCGAGTCCAAGAAAACTCCGGATCTCTCCAACTGTCGTTGGTGATTCCCATTCGGTTACGGTCTCAACCTTAGCGGAGTCAACTGCTATACCTTCTCCGGATATAACGTGTCCGAGGAATCCAACTTCCTTCAACCAAAACTCACATTTGCTTAATTTGGCATATAACTGATGTTCCCTTAGTTTCTCCAAAACCAAACGCAAATGTTCCTTATGCTCCTCTTCATTCTTTGAATAAACCAGAATGTCATCAATGAACACTACGACGAACTTATCCAAAAAACTCCATAAACACTTTGTTCATCAGGTTCATAAAATAGGCAGGTGCGTTAGTCAATCCAAATGACATAATGGTATACTCATACAGTCCATATCTTGTGGTGAATGCTGTCTTAGGTATGTCCTGATCTCGAATCTTCAATTGATGGTACCTTGATCGCAAATCGATCTTGGAAAACACTTTAGCTCCTTGCAAATGATCAAACAGATCATTAATCATTGGCAGTGGATACTTATTCTTGATGGTTACTTCATTCAATCCTCGATAATCAACAACCATCCTTAATGATCCATCCTTCTTTTCCACTAGAAGTACGGGTGATCCCCAAGGCAAAGAACTTGGGCGAATGTAACCTTTATCCAATAACTCCTTAATCTGATTCTTAATTTCCACCAAATCCTTTGCTGGCATCCGGTATGGTCGCTTCGATATTGGGCCTGTACCTGGCAATAACTCAATCAAAAACTCAATGTCTCTATCCGGTGGCATGCCTGGTAATTCCTCAGGAAATACATCAGGAAAATCCTTTACCACTGGTACTTCTTCTTGCACAACTCCTGTTAGGCAGTTTACTTGTGTCCTGTTTGGCACATGCCGGGATACATACTTGATCCTTCTTCCTTCTGGTGTGGTAAGCAAAATTGACTTACTAGCGCATTCAATGTTTCCTTCATACTTTGATAACCAATCCATGCCTAATATCACATCCAATCCTTGAGATTCCAATACTATTAGGTCTGAGGGAAACACATAGTTACCAATCCTTTATGGTAACCGATCACACCATCATCTAGCCATAAACTCCGCTCCTGGTGAGCTTACTAACATGGGTGACCTAAGGGCTTGGGTTGGTAGGTTATATTTATCCACAAATCCCCTTGATATGTATGAATGCGATGCACCAGTATCAAAAAGTACGAGTGCGGTAAATGACTTAACCAGAAACTTATCGATTACTGCATCAGGCTGATCTTCAACCTCCTCCACATTAATGTGGTTCACCCGTCCTCTATTGAAAGGGTTCGGCTTCTTCCCAGAGCTTCCATTGCCATTTCCATTCTGGCCTTCAGGACATTCATTGGCATAATGTCTGGTCTTGGAACACTTGAAACAGGTGACTTGACTCAGATCTCTCTTGGTTGGGGTCGATGGGGTGGTACGGTTCTGGCCGTTGCTTCCTCCATTCCCATTACCATTCTTGTGGCCATTATGGTTGTGCGAACTACCTCCTCCATGGGTATGCTGAAACTTAAATCCTGGTTTAGGGGTAAAACGGGGCTTCTGCTGGGCTCCAGAGTTATACTTCCCCTGTCCATACTTCCTCTTACGGTTCTCAATCTGTTGTTGCTTCCCTTCAATCATGATGGCACGATCTACCAACTCCTGGTAGTTGTTGAAACTCGCTACCATCAACTGCATACTTAGTTCATCATTTAGTCCTTCCAGAAACTTCTCCTGCTTAGCTGCATCCGTAGCAACGTCATCTGGGGCATAACATGCTAACTTGCTGAAGTCGTCAACGTACTGGCCAACTGTCCTTCCTCCTTGGCGTAAGTTGCGAAACTCACGCTTCTTCATGGCCATAGCTCCTGCTGAAACATGGGCAGTGCGGAAAGCTTGCTGAAACTGATCCCATGTAACAGTGTCAACTGGGTAAGTGGCTGTGAAATTCTCCCACCATGCTGCCGCGGGTCCGTCAAGCTGATGTGCGGCAAACTTCACTTTCTCACCATCCGTGCATCCTGCAGTGGTCAACTCCCTTCCTATCTTGCGGAGCCAATCGTCTGCTACTATTGGCTCGGTGCTACTGGAAAACACCGGCGGATTCAGCCTAAGGAAACGGGCTAAGTGGTCAACAGGTGGTGGTGGTGGTGGTGGGTTGTTGTTGTTGCTGTTCTGCTGGTTCTGGACTAACATCTGCATCAATTGATTCTGCTGCTGGATCAACTGAGTGAGCTCTGGTGGGAATCCATTGTCACGTCTCGGAGGCATCTAAGGGTTTAGAAAAGTCGAGAATTAAGAATAGAGTGAGGTCTAAAGGGAAAACACTACCCCAATGCACATGAGCAAATGCACACAAAATCACTTCATTCAATTCAAACAAGGGCATACAAACGGTCTAGAACTATCGCAAAAGTGCTCGACTATTGTGTTTACATGGGGAAATACTACTACTATCTGCTGGTCATCTAGAAATTTGAACCGGTGGAAGACTCCATGATATCTGCTCCAGCTTCGTCTTCAAAGTCGGGTTCACTTGGATCTGAATCGGTGTCGTCGATGATGATGTAGTTGTCCGGACATGCGACGTACTCGTCTTCCTCCTTGGATGCTAACTTCCTCTTGAGTTCTTCAATCTCCTGCTTAAGATCGCCATTGTGTCTTGCTAGAGCTACGATCTCGTCCATGTAGTCCTTGCGTGTAGACTTCAGTTCTCCTTCTAGCTCGATGATCCTTGCCTTTGCATTCTTCAACTCTATCATATCATTGCACATCTGGTTCTCGTGGCATCGAATGTGCTGGTTTAACTCCTGGATGAAAGATGCAATGGATCTATCCTTCTTGGTGCTGACTAACTCCCATTGTTTGTCTCGGCGTCCGCAAATCTAGTAGATAGTGTCCTTGAGGTCTTCTTGATAAACTTCTCCAATGCGTCCCATGGTGATATGAGCTGCCATGCTCTTTCCCAGGCTCCAGGTTGGTGCATTGAAAACACTATCTATGGGCTTCGTGATTGGTGCGAATGTCCTTCCCGGAACATGAGCTTGAATCTTACAGCGCTCCTCTTCAGGCAGAGTGGCGTTGAAGGTTCCCGTGAAGCTTGGTAATCCAATGTTCAGGTACTTGGTGACTTCCTTCAAGTGAAATCTAAAAGGTGTGCCTTCATCCGGTTGAGCGTACTTAATCTTCGCGTTCGTCATACTAAAAGGGTAGAAAAGATGAGGAGTTAGAAAATGAGAAGAGAATGGTGATCTATGGCTTTAACTTAGTGGTCGTGTCCTACAGTCAGCGTGTCCTCTGATACCATCTCTGTGGCGACCCGACCCGAATGGATCAAGTCTACTGTGCTCCGGTGTCATCCCTGGATCAGTAATGCTGACACCACACAGTACATCGAAGGATTTATAGCAGAGTGGCAATCACACACTTATTACATCGTTGTCTCAAAGAGAACTTATTACAATAAATATGGCTTAAGGCCATCTAATAACGATAACAGCGGAAGACTTGGAAGATAAATGGGTCCATCAACTCCAACGGCATCACTGAGTATAGAACCACGACCTAAAAGCACCTTACTCGTCGTCCGAAAAGTCTGCAACATGAGAAGTTGCAGCCCGAAAACGGGTCAGCACATGGAATATGCTGGCAATGTAACACATAGAGAGTAATGGAATGAAACAGCTATACTATATGCATATATGGCTGGTGGAAAGCTCTATGGTTACAGTTTTGCGTAAAGCTAGTTTTTCCCTACTGCAAAGGAATAAATTTATTTAACTATCATGGTGGTTGTTAAACATCGAGAATGGTTGACAGCATTCCGATCCCAATTAAGTAATTAAAACCCAACAACATTAATTAGAAGTAATGTGATGAGATTCACATGATATTCAAGTACTAGATACTCAAGTTGTCCATAACCGGGGACACGGCTAATCATGATTAGTTTGTACACTCTGCAGAGGTTTGCGAACTTTTCCCCACAAGACTCGATCACCTCCGTTTGGTTTCTCGCACTACATGGTGTTTGAGAAGACGGATGACCGAGACATAGTCTTTCAGAAGCGCTAGCACCTTACATGTGGGTAGACCGTACCACCTATATCCCCTACATCTGCTAGTCTACCTGTAAGAGTTCGCACGACTTAGTCAACTATGCCAGAGCCCATAATGGCTTGTGGCTGCACACGGAAGTTACTAGCATGAAAAATCTTATGATCCCTTTGAGCCTGGGTGGCGGTCCGAAATAAAAACAGGCAAGTCCTGATAGACATCAGGTGCCTCAATCCACCCAGATGTGTGTTTAAGTTTCCACCTTAGATAAACCCTTAATTATCAATCTCACATCTGTCATGGATATCACTCACCCAATCCACGTCTACTAGCATAGCATGGCATAATAAGCAAATGTAGAAGTAACTCCCAAAGGTTTGATAATAATACAGGTAATAGGTACTACCTCATCTACTTCCCATCCCACAATTTAATTAGATCCTAATCATGCAATGTGAGAGGATTGATCTAATGCAATAAAACATGGGTTGTAGAAAAGGTATGATCAAAGTGTTACCTGCCTTGCTGATGATCCGCGAGACCTAGGGTTTCGAAGTAACAATCGGCGCAATCCGGGTGATCTATCGCAGACAAACAACAAGCATACAATAAGTACTCATCTAATGCACAGGTAAAACTCGAACAAGAGAACGAACCAGAAAGTTCAACTTAAGAACTCCGGTTGCAAAGAAAGAAAGAACCGAACAGACGATGGAAAAAAACGGCGGAAGAAAGCAACTCGGTTCTAGCAAGTTGAAACTAGGTCAAATTTTACTATAGCAAAGGCTTATTCAAGTTGATTAGACGGAATAGCGGTTTCGAGACGAAACTCCAGGCGCTTGAATCACCTGATTCCGATAAACGAGCGGGAAGAAAGACTAGAACGAAGATCGGATCTGAGATCACGATCGCGGAATAAATCCGACGAAAAGAAAGAGACGAACGGTTAAACTAACGGGTGTCATTAACCGGGGAAAATCGGTGATCACGTTCGTTGAGACGAATGGTCAAAAAGAAGAACGAAAACCGATCTAGGGTTTCGGAAAAGAAACCGAAAAGAAAAACCGGAAAGAAAACGAAAAAGAAACGGAATGGTTCTTTTAAGAAAAACCGAACCGGGGAAAAGAAAAAGAGGCGCGGCTACCTCGGGAGGCGGGGCTCCGGGCGGCAGCTTAGGGCGGCGACAGCGGCAGCTATAGGCGGCGGCGGCTTGGGGCTTGGGGTGGTGTGGGGTGAGGGGGGGTGTTGGGTATTTATATAGGAGGGGGGGCTAGAGACTTGGGGAAGGGGAAATGAGAGGCGGTGGCGGCTGGAGTCCCGCTGGGACTCGGCCTGGCGGCGGGGCTGGCGGCTGGCACGCGCGGCTGGGCCGGCCTTGGCCCAAGCGCGTGGGCCTGCGTCCCCTTTTTTTTTAAATCGGTTTCGCGCGCAGAAAAACAAAAGAAAAGAAAACTAAACAAACTCCAAAATATCTAAAGTAAATTTTCCCCGACTCCTAAAAATGAGTCGAACAAAATGAACTTTTCTCTGGGCCTAAAATGCAATTTTTGAAAACGTGCATTTTTCCCTATCCAAATAAAAGCAAACAAAACTCCGGCAAAACCAAAATTTGATTTATTCATTAGATCTTCATTTTTCCTAACTTTGGGAAAGTCATATTATTCCCTCTCTCATTTTTTGATATTGGAAAAATAATTGAAGATGAAATAAATAAATCAAATGATCCCCTTTTCAAAATTTGAGAAAACTCAAATATGAAAATAACGAAATCTCCAACTCTCTCTCCGAGGGTCCTTGAGTTGCGTGAAATTTCTAGGATCGACCAAAATGCAAGAAAATATGATATGCATGATGATCTAATGTATAACATTCCAAATTGAAAATTTGGGATATTACAGTGTATGGGTTTTATTAAACACTTTTATATTATTCTTGGGACTAACCTGTTGACCCGGAGCCCAGTGTCAGTTCCTGTTTTTTCCCTTGTTTCAGTGTTTCGAAGAAAAGGAATATCAAACGGAGTCGAAACGGAATGAAACCTTCTGGAGAAGTTATTTTTGGAAGTGAGGGAGTCCAGGATTAGGGGGTCTCCGGATAGCCGAACTATATCCTTTGGCCGGACTGTTGGACTATGAAGATACAAGATTGAAGACTTCGTCCCGTGTCCGGATGGGACTCTCCTTGGCATGGAAGGCAAGCTTGGCAATACGGATATGTAGATCTCCTCCCTTGTAACCGGCTTTGTGAAACCCTAGCCCCCTCCGGTGTCTATATAAACCGGAGGGTTTAGTCTGTAGGACAAGATACAATCATACCATAGGCTAGCTTCTAGGGTTTACCCTCTATGATCTCGTGGTAGATCAACTCTTGTAATACTCATATCATCAAGATCAATCAAGCAGGATGTAGGGTATTACCTCCATCGAGAGGGCCCAAACCTGGGTAAACACCGTGTCCCCAGCCTCCTGTTACCATCCGCCTTAGACGCACAGTTTGGGACACCCTATCCGAGATCTGCCAGTTTTGACACCGATATTGGTGCTTTCATTGAAAGTTCCACTATGCCGTCACCGTAAGGCTGGATGGCTCCTTCGATCATTGGTAACGATGCGGTCCTGGGCAAGGTTTTCCTCCTCGGACAGATCTTCATATTCGGCGGCTTCGCACTGCGGGCCAACTCGCTTGGCCATCTGGAGCAGATCGAGAGCTACGCCCCTGGCCATCAGGTCAGGTTTGGAAATTTAAACCACACCGCCGACATCCACGGAGACTTGATCTTCGACGGATTCGAGCCCATGTCAGATGCGCCGCACGATCACGACGGGCATGATTTAGCTCTGCCGTCGGACAGTGTTTGGGAGATCACGCCTGCAACTACTCTGGCCTTTAATCCGGAGCAAATTGCGCCATCCGAGGACGGGTGGATAGAGCCCGCCATGGAGGCCGCACTCTTAGTGGCGATAGAGCCGGATACTGACTTCACCCCTTACAAGAGACATGTTGCCAAACCATTGTATTCGTCTCCGGCCACGGACTCCGAGCCGCCTGCATCTGTGCCTATCGAATTCGATTGGGCACCGATCATGGAGTTCACCTCCGCAGATATCTTTCAGTACTCACCTTTTGGCGACGTGCTAAATTCATTAAGGTCTCTCTCCTTGTCAGGTGAACCTTGGCCGAACTATGTCCGGCTAGGATGGGCTGCGGACGACGAAGAAATTTTCTCCCCACCCACCACCCACTTAGTAGCCACTGTCGACGATTTAACCAACATGCTCGACTTCGACTCCGAAGACATCAACGGTATGGACGATGATGCAGGAGACGAACAGGAACCACCGCCCACAGGGCGCCGGACCGCCACCTCATCATATGATATATACATGGTGGACACCCCCAAAGAAGGCAATGGCGACGAGACAGCGGAGGATGGCCCCTCCAAGAAGCAACCCAAGCGCCGATGTCAGCGGCGCCGCTCTAAGTCCCACCGTAGCAAAAACAGCGATAACAGCGCAAGAGAAAATAACACTCCAGTCGACTCCAAAGGAAACGACGACCACATCGACCCAGCAGCGGAGCACGATGAAACTGCAAACGGCGAACATAGTACGGATCTGATGTCCGAACACGGCGACGCCGAGGATAAACCTCATCAAACCCCCTCAGGGGAGGAAAGCAGTCCGGACGAAGATGCACACATCATCCCGGAAACGCACTTGGAACAAGAGAACCTCTGCAGAAGGCTTATTGCCACAGCGAGGAGTCTGAAGAAGCAGAAGCAAAGGCTTAAGGCCGCACAAAATATGCTCAACAGCAGGTGGAACAAAGTGCTCGACAACAAAGAAAAGTACGGTGGAAGTTACCACACAAAGAGCTATCCAAAGCGCAAGCTATTACCTGAATTCGACGATGAGGCCTTAGAGCCCACACAGCCGAAAAATAAAACGGCCAACCGACCGGATCAACCACCTTGTGGCCACGATAGAGAGGCTAACAAGGCTGCACATAAGTTAACACACGATCTACGTGAACACTTGCGCCAAAAATCCAGTATGACTAGATCCATCTATGGATCTAGGAAGCGCACTCCGGCACAAAATCAAAACTGAATACTACAACCGTTCGAACGCCATGATACATCCAAATATAGGGGTGTCGCACACCCCCTATGTTTCACCGATGAGGTGCTGGACCACGAATTTCCAGAAAGATTCAAACCAGTGAACATAGAGGCATACGACGGGACCACAGACCCTGGGGTCTGGATCGAGGACTTTATCCTCCATATCCATATGGCCCGCGGAGACGATCTCCACGCCATCAAGTACTTGCCCCTCAAGCTTAAAGGACCAGCTCGGCACTGGCTGAAAAGCCTCCCTGAAAATTCAATTGGAAGTTGGGAGGAGCTCGAGGATGCTTTTCGGGCTAATTTTCAAGGGACCTATGTCCGACCTCCGGATGCAGACGATTTAAGTCATATAATTCAACAGCCTGGAGAGTCAGCCCGAAAGCTTTGGAACAGGTTTCTCACTAAGAAGAACCAAATCGTCGACTGCCCGGACGCTGAAGCCTTAGCAGCTTTCAAGCATAGCGTCCGAGACGAATGGCTCACCAGACACCTCGGCCAAGAAAAACCGAGAACAATGGCAGCCCTAACAAGCCTCATGACCCGCTTTTGCGCGGGCGAAGATAGCTGGGTAGCCCGCAGTAGCACCAGCGATCCAAGCACATCCGAAGTCATAGATGGCAATGGAAAACCACGACGCAGTAAAAACAAGCGTCAAAATAAAGAAGATAGCCCAGATAATACGGCAGTAAACGCCGGATTCAGGGGCATTCAACCAGGTCAGCAGAAAAAGCCTTTCAAAGGTAGCAGAGATGGACCGTCCAGCCTAAACAGGATTCTAGACAAACTATGTCAGATTCATGGCACCCCAGATAAACCTGCAAACCACACCCACAGAGAATGATGGGTCTTCAAGCAAGCCGGTAAGCTAAACGCCGAACACAAGGGGAGGGAGACACCAAGCGAAGACGAGGACGAACCTCGCCAACAAAGCACTAGAGAACAGAAAAAGTTCCCACCAGAGGTTAAAACAGTAAACATGATCCACGTGACGGAGAGAAGAAGCAAACATGCACTTCGAGACATACGCGCCGTAGAGCCCGTCACCCCTAAGCTCAACCCCTGGTTGGCCTGCCCGATCACTTTTGATTGCAGGGATCACCCGACAAGCATCCGGCATCAAGGATTGGTTGCCTTGGTGTTAGACCCAATAATAAACGGATACCATCTCACACGAGTCCTTATGGACTGTGGCAGTAGTCTAAATCTGGTATATCAGGACACAGTCTGCAAAATGGGGATAGATCCAACAAAAATAAGCCACAGTAATACTACCTTCAAGGGAGTAATACCAGGCCGAGAGGCCCGCTGTACGGGCTCTCTATTACTAGAGGTTGTATTCGGTTCTCCCGACAACTTCCGAAGCGAAAAGTTAACCTTCGACATCGCTCCATTCCAAAGCGGCTATCAAGCACTACTCGGAAGAGCGGCTTTCGCTCGTTTTAATGCAGTACCGCATTACGCTTCTCTTAAGCTTAAGATGCCTGGTCCATGGGGCACCATCGTAGTTAGTGGAAATATTGAGCGCTCTCTACGCGCGGAAGAACGTGCGGCGGCTTTAACAATCAAGCACTAGACGGCCTCACCAACCAGAATAAATGAAAGGTCGTCAAGACCGCGGACACGGTTAGACAAGTCCGGCGCATCACTAGATATACATGAGATTGGTTTGATGGTTAAACCCTCATAGATAGTACCAGGGGCTTCCCGCGTGTAATCAGGGCTAGTTTGGCTCAACCTGACTTATCTTGAATTTTAATGGTTTATCAAAAATAAGAAAAAAAATTGGCACGACAACTTTCACCTAAGTTTTTTTCTTTTACAGATGACAATCGTGTTGCACCCGTCTAGGACACGACGCAATGGAGACACAGGCGCACACGTGCAGCAAGGACCCGCTCAAAGGTTTCTTTTCAGATTAAGACCCTGTGTAAACCTTTTTTCATGTCTCTTGTTGTTCACATCCTCCGGATACTTACTACAACCGAGAAGGATGCTGACGTTATTTGCATTTCGCCACGTCAGAATAGTGCACGTACCTGAACACTCGGGGTTTATTTTTACGGGCATTGTTCAGCCCGGATGTTATAAAGACCGAATATCTTAGGGAGTGTTCGGCGTCGTGAGTTTGGCCTTATATGCATCAGCTCCGAATCATGTCTTTGGTCAAATGTTGGGTTTGCCCGACTCTCGTGTTTTGCTACCTTACGTTCCGCTCTATCGGCTAAGGCGGCACCAGGGGAACTACTGCGATTGTGCCCTGGTTCATCCGGATGAGCACCTCAGTAGAGAAAGCTGAAAACTGACAGTCATGATAAAGCGCGAGACTGGTCAACCACTCGATGACTTAGCGGAATCTTCGGGATTCCTCCGCATTAACGAAGGGTCGTTTCCCGGTCATGTGCGTGAAGGAAATATGCCCTAGAGGCAATAATAAAGTTATTATTTATTTCCCTATATCATGATAAATGTTTATTATTCATGCTAGAATTGTATTAACCGGAAACATAATACATGAATGAATACATAGACAAACAGAGTGTCACTAGTATGCATCTACTTGACTAGCTCGTTAATCAAAGATGGTTATGTTTCCTAACCATGGACAAAGAGTTGTTATTTGATTAATGGGATCACATCATTAGGTCAATGATCTGATTGACATGACCCATTCCATTAGCTTAGCACCCGATCGTTTAGTATGTTGCTATTGCTTTCTTCATGACTTATACATGTTCCTATGACTATGAGATTATGCAACTCCCGTTTGCCGGAGGAACACTTTGCGTGCTACCAAACGTCACGACGTAAATGGGTGATTATAAAGGTGCTCTACAGGTGTCTCCACAGGTACATGTTGGGTTGGCGTATTTCGAGATTAGGATTTGTCACTCCGAATGTCGGAGAGGTATCTCTGGGCCCTCCCGGTAATGCACATCACATAAGCCTTGCAAGCATTACAACTAATGAGTTAGTTGCAAGATGATGTATTACGAAACGAGTAAAGAGACTTGCCGGTAACGAGATTGAACTAGGTATTGAGATACCGACGATCGAATCTCAGGCAAGTAACATACCGATGACAAAGGGAACAACGTATGTTGTTATGCGGTCCATCCAATAAAGATCTTCGTAGAATATGTGGGAGCCAATATGAGCATCCAGGTTCCGCTATTGGTTATTGACCGGAGACGTGTCTCGGTCATGTCTACATTGTTCTCGAACCCGTAGGGTTCGCACGCTTAAGGTTTTGATGACAGTTATATTATGAGTTTATGCATTTTGATGTACCGAAGTTTGTTCGGAGTCCCAGATGTGATCACGGACATGACGAGGAGTCTCGAAATGGTCGAGACATAAAGATTGATATATTGGAAGCCTATATTTGGATATCGGAAGTGTTCCGGGTGAAATCGGGATTTTACCGGAGTACTGGGAGGTTACCGGAACCCTCGGGAGGTATATGGGCCTTAGTGGGCTTTAGTGGAAGAGAGGAGAGGTTGCCAGGGCTGGGCCGCGCGCCCCTCCCCCCCCCCTAGTCCGAATAGGACAAGGAGAGGGGGCTGGCGCCCCCCTTCCTTCTCTCTCTCTCCTTTCCCCCTTCCCGAATCCTATTCCAACTAGGAAAGGGGGGGAATCCTACTCCCGGTGGGAGTAGGACTCCTCCTGGCGCGCCCTCCTCCT
>NC_041384.1:677350049-677394747 GCF_002162155.2 Triticum dicoccoides | reverse complement strand
CTTGATCCTTTATATATGGAGGCAGGGGGCACCCCATAGACACAAGTTGATCCACGTGATCATAGTCTTAGCCGTGTGCGGTGCCCCCTTCCACCATAATCCTCGATAATATTGTAGCGGTGCTTAGGCGAAGCCCTGCGACAGTAGAACATCAAGATCGTCACCATGCCGTCGTGCTGACAGAACTATTCCCCGACACTTTGCTGGATCGGAGTCCGGGGATCGTCATCGAGCTGAACGTGTGCTAAAACTCGGAGGTGCCGTAGTTTCGGTGCTTGATCGGTCGGGCCGTGAAGACGTACGACTACATCAACCGCGTTGTGCTAACGCTCCCGCTGTCGGTCTACGAGGGTACTTAGATCACACTCTCCCCTCTCGTTGCTATGCATCACCATGATCTTGCGTGTGCGTAGGAAAATTTTGAAATTACTACGATACCCAACAGTGGCATCCGAGCCTAGGTTTTATATGTTGATGTTATATGCACGAGTAGAACACAAGTGAGTTGTGGGCGATATAAGTCATACTGCTTACCCGCATGTCATACTTTGGTTCAGCGGTATTGTTGGACGAAGCGGCCCGGACCGACATTACGCGTACGCTTACGCGAGACCGGTTCTCCCGACGTGCTTTGCATAGAGGTGGCTAGCGGGTGACAGTTTCTCCAACTTTAGTTGAACCGAGTGTGGCGACGCCCGGTCCTTGCGAAGGTTAAAACAGCACCAACTTGACAAACTATCGTTATGGTTTTGATGCGTAGGTAAGATTGGTTCTTGCTTAAGCCCGTAGCAGCCACGTAAAACTTGCAACAACAAAGTAGAGGACGTCTAACTTGTTTTTGCAGGGCATGTTGTGATGTCATATGGTCAAGACATGATGCTAAATTTTATTGTATGAGATGATCATGTTTTGTAACCGAGTTATCGGCAACTGGCAGGAGCCATATGGTTGTCGCTTTATTGTATGCAATGCAATCGCGCTGTAATGCTTTACTTTATCACTAAGCGGTAGCGATAGTCGTGGAAGCATAAGATTGGCGAGACGACAATGATGCTACGATGGAGATCACAAGCACAAGATGATGATGGCCATATCATATCACTTATAATGATTGCATGTGATGTTTATCTTTTATGCATCTTATCTTGCTTTGGTTGACGGTAGCATTATAAGATGATCTCTCACTAATTATCAAGAAGTGTTCTCCCTGAGTATGCACCGTTGCAAAAGTTCTTCGTGCTGAGACACCACATGATGATCGGGTGTGATAGGCTCTACGTTCAAATACAACGGGTGCAAAACAGTTGCACACACGGAATACTCAGGTTATACTTGACGAGCCAAGCATATACAGATATGGCCTCGGTACACGGAGACCGAAAGGTCGAGCGTGAATCATATAGTAGATATGATCAACATAGTGATGTTCACCAATGAAACTACTCCATCTCACGTGATGATCGGACATGGCTTAGTTGATTTGGATCACGTAATCACTTAGAGGATTAGAGGGATGTCTATCTAAGTGGGAGTTCTTTAAGTAAATTAATTGAACTTAAAATTATCATGAAACTTAGTACCTGATAGTATCTTGCTTTTTTATGCTTGATTGTAGATAGATGGCCCGTGCTGTTGTTCCGTTGAATTTTAATGCATTCCTTGAGAAAGCAAAGTTGAAAGATGATGGTAGCAATTACACGGACTGGGTCTGTAACTTGAGGATTATCCTCATTGTTGCACAGAAGAATTACGTCCTGGAAGCACCGCTGGGTGCCAGGCCTGTTGCTGGAGCAACACCAGATGTTATGAACATCTGGCAGAGCAAAGCTGATGACTACTCGATAGTTCAGTGTGCCATGCTTTACGGCTTAGAATCGGGACTTCAACGATGTTTTGAACGTCATGGAGCATATGAGATGTTCCAGGAGTTGAAGTTAATATTTCAAGCAAATGCCCGGATTGAGAGATATGAAGTCTCCAATAAGTTCTATAGCTGCAAGATGGAGGAGAACAGTTCTGTCAGTGAGCATATACTCAAAATGTCTGGGTATAATAATCACTTGATTCAGTTGGGAGTTAATCTTCCAGATGATTGCGTCATTGACAGAATTCTCCAATCACTGCCACCAAGCTACAAGAGCTTCGTGATGAACTATAATACGCAAGGGATGAATAAGACTATTCCCGAGCTCTTCGCAATGCTGAAAGCTGCGGAGGTAGAAATCAAGAAGGAGCATCAAGTGTTGATGGTCAACAAGACCACTAGTTTCAAGAAAAAGGGCAAAGGGAAGAAGAAGGGGAACTTCAAAAAGAACAGCAAGCAAGTTGCTACTCAAGAGAAGAAACCCAAACCTGGACCTAAGCCTGAAACTGAGTGCTTCTACTGCAAGCAGACTGGTCACTGGAAGCGGAACTGCCCCAAGTATTTGGCGGATAAGAAGGATGGCAAGGTGAACAAAGGTATATGTGATATACATGTTATTGATGTGTACCTTACTAATGCTCGCAGTAGCACCTGGGTATTTGATACTGGTTCTGTTGCTAATATTTGCAACTCGAAACAGGGACTATGGATTAAGCGAAGATTGGCTAAGGACGAGGTGACGATGCGCGTGGGAAATGGTTCCAAAGTCGATGTGATCGCAGTCGGCATGCTACCTCTACATCTACCTTCGGGATTAATATTAGACCTAAATAATTGTTATTTGGTGCCAGCATTAAGCATGAACATTATATCTGGATCTTGTTTGATGCGAGACGGTTATTCATTTAAATCAGAGAATAATGGTTGTTCTATTTACATGAGTAATATCTTTTATGGTCATGCACCCTTAAAGAGTGGTCTATTCTTATTAAATCTCGACAGTAGTGACACACATATTCATAGTGTTGAAGCCAAAAGATGCAGAGTTGATAATGATAGTGCAACTTATTTGTGGCACTGCCATTTAGGTCATACCGGTATAAAGCGCATGAAGAAACTCCATACTGATGGGCTTTTGCAACCACTTGATTATGAATCACTTGGTACTTGCGAACCATGCCTTATGGGTAAGATGACAAAAACACCGTTCTCCGGTACTATGGAGAGAGCAACAGATTTATTGGAAATCATACATACAGATGTATGTGGTCCGATGAATGTTGAGGCTCGTGGCGGATATCGTTATTTTCTCACCTTCATAGATGACTTAAGCAGATATGGGTAGATCTACTTAATGAAACATAAGTCTGAAACGTTTGAAAAGTTCAAAGAATTTCAGAGTGAAGTTGAAAATCATCGTAACAAGAAAATAAAATTCCTATGATCTGATCGTGGAGGAGAATATTTGAGTTACGAGTTTGGTGTACATTTGAAAAATTGTGGAATAGTTTCGCAACTCACGCCACCCGGAACACCACAGCGTAATGGTGTGTCCGAACGTCGTAATTGTACTTTACTAGATATGGTGCGATCTATGATGTCTCTTACTAATTTACCGCTATCGTTTTGGGGATACGCTCTAGAGACGACCGCATTCACGTTAAATAGGGCACCATCAAAATCCGTTGAGACGACGCCTTATGAACTGTGGTTTGGCAAGAAACCAAAGTTGTCGTTTCTGAAAGTTTGGGGCTGCGATGCTTATGTGAAAAAGCTTCAACCTGATAAGCTCGAACCCAAATCGGAGAAATGTGTCTTCATAGGATATCCAAAGGAAACTATTGGATACACCTTCTATCACAGATCCAAAGGCAAGACTTTTTTTGCTAAATTCGGAAACTTTCTGGAGAAGGAGTTTCTCTCGAAAGAAGTGAGTGGGAGGAAAGTAGAACTTGACGAGGTAACTGTACCTACTCCCTTATTGGAAAGTAGTACATCACAGAAACCTGTTTCTGTGACTCCTACACCAGTTAGTGAGGAAGCTAATGATGATGATCATGAAACTTCAGAACAAGACACTTCTGAACCTCGTAGATCAACCAGAGTGAGATCCGCGCCAGAGTGGTACGGTAATCCTGTTTTGGAAGTCATGCTACTAGATCATGATGAACCTACGAACTATGAAGAAGCGATGGTGAGCCTAGATTCCGCAAAATGGCTTGAAGCCATGAAATCTGAGATGGGATCCATGTATGAGAACAAAGTATGGACTTTGGTTGACTTACCCAATGATCGGCAAGCAATTGAGAATAAATGGATCTTCAAGAAGAAGACTGACGCTGACGGTAATATTACTGTCTACAAAGCTCGACTTGTCGCAAAAGGTTTTCGGCAAGTTCAAGGGATTGACTACGATGAGACCTTCTCACCCGTAGCGATGCTTAAGTCTGTCTGAATCATGTTAGCAATTGCAGCATTTTATGATTATGAAATTTGGCAGATGGATGTCAAAACTGCATTCCTGAATGGATTTCTAGAAGAAGAGTTGTATATGATGCAACCAGAAGGTTTTGTCGATCCAAAGGGAGCTAACAAAGTGTGCAAGCTCCAGCAATCCATTTATGGACTGGTGCAAGCCTCTCGGAGTTGGAATAAACGCTTTGATAGTGTGATCAAAGCATTTGGTTTTATACAGACTTTTGGAGAAGCATGTATTTACTAGAAAGTGATTGGGAGCTCTGTAGCATTTCTGATATTATATGTGGATGACATATTAGTAATAGGAAATGATATAGAATTTCTGGATAGCATAAAGGGATACTTGAATAAGAGTTTTTCAATGCAAGACCTCGGTGAAGCTGCTTACATATTAGGCATTAAGATCTATAGAGATAGATCAAGATGCTTAATTGGACTTTCACAAAGCACATACCTTGACAAAGTTTTGAAGAAGTTCAAAATGGATCAAGCAAAGAAAGGGTTCTTGCCTGTGTTACAAGGTGTGAAGTTGAGTAAGACTCAATGCCCGACCACTGCAGAAGATAGAGAGAAAATGAAAGATGTTCCCTATGCTTCAGCCATAGGCTCTATCATGTATGCAATGCTATGTACCAGACCTGATGTGTGCCTTGCTATAAGTTTAGCAGGGAGGTACCAAAGTGATCCAGGAGTGGATCACTGGACAGCAGTCAAGAACATCCTGAAATACCTGAAAAGGACTAAGGATATGTTTCTCGTTTATGGAGGTGACAAAGAGCTCATCGTAAATGGTTACGTTGATACAAGCTTTGACACTGATCCGGACGATTCTAAATCGCAAACCGGATACGTGTTTACATTAAACGGTGGAGCTGTCAGTTGGTGCAGTTCTAAACAAAGCGTCATGGCGGGATCTACGTGTGAAGCGGAATACATAGCTGCTTCGGAAGCAGCAAATGAAGGAGTCTGGATGAAGGAGTTCATATCCGATCTAGGTGTCATACCTAGTGCATCGGGTCCAATGAAAATCTTTTGTGACAATACTGGTGCAATTGTCTTGGCAAAGGAATCCAGATTTCACAAGAGAACCAAGCACATCAAGAGACGCTTCAATTCCATCCGGGATCTAGTCCAGGTGGGAGACACAGAGATTTGCAAGATACATGCGGATCTGAATGTAGCAGACCCGTTGACTAAGCCTCTTCCACGAGCAAAACATGATCAGCACCAAGGCTCCATGGGTGTTAGAATCATTACTGTGTAATCTAGATTATTGACTCTAGTGCAAGTGGGAGACTGAAGGAAATATGCCCTAGAGGCAATAATAAAGTTATTATTTATTTCCTTATATCATGATAAATGTTTATTATTCATGCTAGAATTGTATTAACCGAAAACATAATACATTTGTGAATACATAGACAAACAGAGTGTCACTAGTATGCCTCTACTTGACTAGCTCGTTAATCAAAGATGGTTATGTTTCCTAACCATGGACAAAGAGTTGTTATTTGATTAACGGGATCACATCATTAGGTGAATGATCTAATTGACATGACCCATTCCATTAGCTTAGCACCCGATCGTTTAGTATGTTGCTATTGCTTTCTTCATGACTTATACATGTTCCTATGACTATGAGATTATGCAACTCCCGTTTGCCGGAGGAACACTTTGTGTGCTATCAAACGTCACAACGTAAATGGGTGATTATAAAGGTGCTCTACAGGTGTCTCCAAAGGTACATGTTGGGTTGGCGTATTTCGAGATTAGGATTTGTCACTCCGAATGTCGGAGAGGTATCTCTGGGCCCTCTCGGTAATGCACATCACATAAGCCTTGCAAGCATTACAACAAATGAGTTAGTTGCAAGATGATGTATTACGAAACGAGTAAAGAGACTTGTCGGTAACGAGATTGAACTAGGTATTGAGATACCGATGATCGAATCTCGGGCAAGTAACATACCGATGACAAAGGGAACAACGTATGTTGTTATGCGGTCTGACCGATAAAGATCTTCGTAGAATATGTGGGAGCCAATATGAGCATCCAGGTTCCGCTATTGGTTATTGACCGGAGACGTGTCTCGGTCATGTCTACATTGTTCTCGAACCCGTAGGGTCCACACGCTTAAGGTTTTGATGACAGTTATATTATGAGTTTATGCATTTTGATGTACCGAAGTTTGTTCGGAGTCCCGGATGTGATCACGGACATGATGAGGAGTCTCGAAATGGTCGAGACATAAAGATTGATATATTGGAAGCCTATATTTGGATATCAGAAGTGTTCCGGGTGAAATCAGGATTTTACCGGAGTACCGGGAGGTTACCGGAACCCCCCGGGAGGTATATGGGCCTTAGTGGGCTTTAGTGGAAGAGAGGAGAGGTTGCTAGGGCTGGGCCGCGCGCCCCTCCCCCCTAGTCCGAATAGGACAAGGAGAGGGGGCCGGCGCCCCCCTTCCTTCTCTCTCTCTCCTTTCCCCCTTCCCGAATCCTATTCCAACTAGGAAAGGGGGGAATCCTACTCCCGGTGGGAGTAGGACTCCTCCTGGCGCGCCCTCCTCCTGGCCGGCCTCACCCCCCCCCCTTGATCCTTTATATACGGAGGCAGGGGGCACCCCATAGACACAAGTTGATCCACGTGATCATAGTCTTAGCCGTGTGCGGTGCCCCCTTCCACCATAATCCTCGATAATATTGTAGCGGTGCTTAGGCGAAGCCCTGTGACAGTAGAACATCAAGATCGTCACCACGCCATCGTGCTGACGGAACTCTTCCCCGACACTTTGCTGGATCGGAGTCCGGGGATCGTCATCGAGCTAAACGTGTGCTAAAACTCGGAGGTGCCGTAGTTTCGGTGCTTGATCGGTCGAGCCATGAAGACGTACGACTACATCAACCGCGTTGTGCTAACGCTTCCGCTGTCGGTCTACGAGGGTACGTAGATCACACTCTCCCCTCTCATTGCTATGCATCACCATGATCTTGCGTGTGCGTAGGAAAATTTTGAAATTACTACGTTACCCAACAGTACGTACACGCACCGTATTCTGATTGCCTCGTTCGCTGCGCTACCACCTCCTTAATGGACCAAAACGTTGGATCAAGTGTGAATACGCGTTTTTTGCGAACACCCCCGCATTATATGCGTGGGGGTGAAGCCGACAACTGCAAACTTTCAGGTTGTATACATATATACATGAACGGACGCACAGGAGGCATCATAATACTTTTAGGCAAAAGTATAAACACAGCCTTTATAACTCAATAAAACATTGTTTTTACAATGGGAATACATGTCACTAGAACATAATATTCTTCGAGCATTGAGCCTCTATTGAACGAGCGCCTTCAAGGACTTCTTCAAAGTAGTGCTCGGCAGGTACTCGGCCTACTGCCAAACTCTGGGTTGCAATAGCGGTGGCCTCCATCTCTGCCCAGTATGTCTTGACACGGGCAAGTGCCATACGCGCACCCTCTATGCACGCCGACCTCTTCATAGCATCGATGTGCGGCACAGCACCAAGGAACTGTTGCACTAGACTAAAATAACTATTCGGCCTTGGCCACTCCAGCCACAGATGATGCACAACAGACCTCATGGCAAGCCCGGACAACCTATGGAGCTCGGCCCACTTGGTCATTCGCTCATTCAATAGCAGTGGACGCACTGGAACATGGAACTGTGACCAGAATAGCCTTTCCACTTCACGATCTTTTTTATCTTTGAAGTACTCGGCCGCATCAGCAGCACTGGCAGCCAAATCCACGTATGCGTCTGCAGAACTCCAAAGTTGATCAAGAGGGGCATACTTCGGATCTCCGAACTTCGTCCACAACAAAAATGGCTTCCCAGCCGCGATATCCCCAGCTTGACGCGGCTCCTCCTTCGCCGCTCTGATTTTAGAGCGGGCTTCCTTGGCTGCTACCATGGCCTTCTCCAGGTCCACTGCCTTCGTCCGGCTTTTTTCTTCAAGAAGCTGGTAACGGTCGGCGGCATCTTTCAACTCAACGACCATCTTGGCTATTTTTTCCTTGCTTTGGCAATGTGCAGCCTGTTCGGCCGTCGGATCTTCGACCGCTTTTAGAGCGGCCGCATCACTATTCCTGGCTTGTTCCTTGGCTCGGGCAAGTTCCGCCCGAAGGGTCTCCACGATGGTGGCTCCATCTGCAGTCACAACATCTTAAAGATACTAGCATCATGCTCCTCTTACTGTGTGTTGATCACCGGAGAAATCACATACCCTGTGCCTCGTCGAGCCGCTTGTTAACAAGCACGATGTCGTCATATGCCGCATGATGTCTACTACACAACCTTCTTCTTGTAGACGTTGTTGGGCCTCCAAGTGCAGAGGTTTGTAGGATAGTAGCAAATTTCCCTCAAGTGGATGACCTAAGGTTTATCAATCAATAGGAGGCGTAGGATGAAGATGGTCTCTCTAAAGCAACCCTGCAACCAAATAACAAAGAGTCTCTTGTGTCCCCAACACACCCAATACAATGGCAAATTGTATAGGTGCACTAGTTCGGCGAAGAGATGGTGATACAAGTGGTATATGGATGGTAGATAAAGGTATTTGTAATCTGAAATTATAAAAACAGCAAGGTAACAAGTGATAAAAGTGAGCGTAAACGGTATTGCAATGTGTGGAAATAAGGCCTAGGGTTCATACTTTCGCTAGTGTAAGTTCCCTCAACAATACTAACATAATTGGATCACATAACTATCCCTCAACATGCAACAAAGAATCACTCCGAAGTCACTAATAGCGGAGACAAACGAAGAGATTATGGTAGCGTACGAAACCACCTCAAAGTTATTCTTTCCAATCAATTCGTTGGGCTATTCCTATAAGTGTCACAAACAGCCCTGGAGTTCGTACTAGAATAACACCTTAAGACACAAATCAACCAAAACCCTAATGTCACCTAGATACTCCAATGTCACCTCAAGTATCTGTGGGTATGATTATACGATATGCATCACACAATCTCAGATTCATCTATTCAACCAACACAAAGGACCTCAAAGAGTGCCCCAAAGTTCTACCAGAGAATCACGACGAAAATGTGTGCCAACCCCTCTGCATAGGTTCCCAATGTCACGAAACCCGCAAGTTGATCACCTTAACATACATCAAGTGGCACGGGGTATCCCATTGTCACCACAGATATCCACGGCAAGACATACATCAAGTGTTCTCAAATCTTTAAAGACTCAATCCGATAAGACTACTTCAAAGGGGAAACTCAATTCATTACAAGAGAGAAGAGGGGAAGGAGAAACATAAGATCCAACTATAATAGCAAAGCTCGCGATACATCAAGATCGTATCATCTCAAGAACACGAGAGAGAGAGATCAAACACATAGCTACTGGTACATACCCTCAGCCCCGAGGGAGAACTACTCCCTCCTCGTCATGGAGAGCACCAGGATGATGAAGATGGCCACCGGAGAGGGATTGCCCCCTCCGGTAGGGTGCCGGAACGGGTCTAGATTGGTTTTCGGTGGCTACAGAGGCTTTTGGCGGTGGAACTCCCGATCTATTGTTTTTTCTGGAAGTTTTAGGGTATAAGGAGTTATATAGGCAGAAGAAGAACGTCAGGGGAGCCACGGGGGCCCCACGAGACAGGGGGCGCGCCCTAGGGGGTGGGTGCGCCCCCCACCCTCGTGGACAGCTCCCGTATCTTCTGACGTGGGGTCCAAGTCCATCAGGTGTGTTTCCTTCCAAAAATAACTTCTCTAGTTGATTTTGTTCCGTTTCGACTCTGTCTGATATTCATTTTCTTCAAAACACTGAAATAGGCATAAAATAGCAAATCTGGGCTGGGCCTCCGGTTAATAGGTTAGTCCCAAAAATAATATAAAAGTGGATAATAAAGCCCAATATTGCCCAAAACAATAGATAATATAGCATGGAGCAATCAAAAATTATAGATACGTTCGAGACGTATCAAGCATCCCCAAGCTTAATTCCTACTCGTCCTCGAGTAGGTAAATGATAAAAAAGATAATTTTTGATGTGGAATGCTAGTTGGCATAATTTCAATGTGATTCTTCTTACTTGTGATATGAATATTCAGATCAGAAAGATTCAAGACAAAAGTTCATATTGACATAAAAATAATAATACTTCAAGCATACTAACTAAGCAATTATGTCTTCTCAAAATAACATGGTTAAAGAAAGCTATCCCTACAAAATCATATAGTCTGGCTATGCTCCATATTCACCACACAAAGTATTTAAATCATGCACAACCCCGATGACAAGCCAAGCAATTGTTTCATACTTTTGATGTTCTCAAACTTTTTCAATCTTCACGCAATACATGAGCGTGGGCCATGGACATAGCACTATATGGAATAGAGTGGTGGTTGTGGAGAGGACAAAAAGGGAGAAGATAGTCTCACATCAACTAGGCGTATCAACGGGCTATGGAGATGCCCATCAATAGATATCAATGTGAGTGAGTAGGGATTGCCATGCAATGGATGCACTAGAGCTATAAATGTATGAAAGCTCAACAAAAGAAACTAGTGGGTGTGCATCCCACTTGCTTGCTCACGAAGACCTATGGCATTTTGAGGAAGCCCATCATTGGAATATATAAGCCAAGTTCTATAATGAAAAATTCCCACTAGTATATGAAAGTGACAGAACAAGATGTTGGGGAACGTTGCAGAAAACAAAAATTTTCCTATGGTTTCACCAAGATCCATCTATGAATTCATCTAGCAACGAGTAATCAGATGCATCTACATACCTTTGTAGATCGCGAGCGGAAGCGTTCAAAGAACGGGGATGAGGTAGTCGTACTCGACGTGATCCAAATCACCGGAGATCCTAGCGCCGAACGGACGGCACCTCCGCGTTCAACACACGTACGGTTAGCGTAACGTCTCCTTCTTCTTGATCCAGCAAGGGGGAAGGAGAGGTTGAGGGAGATGTCTCCAGCAGCAGCACGACGGCGTGGTGTTGATGGAGCTGCAGTCCTCCGGCAGGGCTTCGCCAAGCACTATGGAGGAGGAGGAGGTGTTGGAGAGGGAGAGGGAGAGGGAGGCACCAAAGATCAAGGTCAGAAGTCCTCCATCTCCCAACTATATAAAGGAGGGCCAGGGGGGGCGCCGGCCCTAGGAGATCTAATCTCCTAGGGGGGTGCGGCCAAGGGGAGGAATCCCTCCTCCCCAAGGCACCTAGGAGGTGCCTTCCCCTCCTAGGACTCTTCCCTCCTTGAAACCCTAGGCGCATGGGCCTCTTGGGGCTGGTGCCCTTGGCCCATGTAGGCCAAGGCGCACCCCCTACAGCCCATGTGGCCCCCCAGGACAGGTGGCCCCACCCGGTGGACCCCCGGGACCCTTCCGGTGGTCCCGGTACAATACCGGTGACCCCGAAACTTGTCCCGATGGCCGAAATAGGACTTCCCATATATAAATCTTTACCTCCAGACCATTTCGGAACTCCCCGTGATGTCCGGGATCTCATCCGGGACTCCGAACAACATTTGGGTTACTGCATATACATATCCCTACAACCCTAGCATCACCGAACCTTAAGTGTGTAGACCCTACGGGTTCGAAAGACATGTAGACATGACCGAGACGACTCTCCGGTCAATAACCAACAGCGGGATCTGGATACCCATGTTGGCTCCCACATGCTCCTCGATGATCTCATCGGATGAACCACGATGTCAAGGATTCAAGCAACCCCGTATACAATTCCCTTTGTCAATCGGTATGTTACTTGCCCGAGATTCAATCGTCGGTATCCCAATACCTCGTTCAATCTCGTTACCGGCAAGTCACTTTACTCGTACCATAATGCATGATCTCGTGACCAAACACTTGGTCACTTTGAGCTCAATATGATGATGCATTACCGAGTGGGCCCAGTGATACCTCTCCGTCATACGGAGTGACAAATCCCAGTCTTGATCCATGTCAACCCAACAGACACTTTCGGAGATACCCATAGTATACCTTTATAGTCACCCAGTTACGTTGTGACGTTTGGTACACCCAAAGCACTCCTACGGTATCCGGGAGTTACACGATCTCATGGTCTAAGGAAAAGATACTTGACATTGGAAAACTCTAGCAAACGAACTATACGATCTTTATGCTATGTTTAGGATTGGGTCTTGTCCATCACATCATTCTCCTAATGATGTGATCTCGTTATCAATGACATCCAATGTCCATAGTCAGGAAACCATGACTATCTGTTGATCAACGAGCTAGTCAACTAGAGGCTTACTAGGGACATGTTGGTGTCTGTTATTCACACATGTATTACGATTTTCGGATAACACAATTATAGCATGAATAAAGACAATTATCATGAACAAGGAAATATAATAATAATGCTTTTATTATTGCCTCCAGGGCATATTTCCAACAGTATCCCACTTGCACTAGAGTCAATAATATAGTTACATTGTGATGAATCGAACACCCATGGAATTCTGGTGTTGATCATGTTTTGCTCTAGGGAGAGGTTTAGTCAATGGATCTGTTACATTCAGGTCCGCATGTACTTTACAAATATCTATGTCTCCATCTTGAACATTTTCACGAATGGATTTGAAGCGACACTTGATGTGCCTTGTCTTCTTGTGAAACCTGGGCTCCTTGGCAAGAGCAATAGCTCCAGTGTTGTCACAGAAGAGCTTGATCGGCCCCGACGCATTGGGTATGACTCCTAGGTCGGTGATGAACTCCTTCACCCAAATTGCTTCATGTGCTGCCTCCGAGGCTGCCATGTACTCCGCTTCACATGTAGATCCCGCCACGACGCTCTGCTTGCAACTGCACCAGCTTACTGCCCCACCATTCAAAATATACACGTATCCGGTTTGTGACTTAGAGTCATCCAGATCTGTGTCGAAGCTAGCATCGACGTAACCCTTTACGACGAGCTCTTCGTCACCTCCATAAACGAGAAACATATCCTTAGTCCTTTTCAGGTACTTCAGGATCTTGACCGCTGTCTAGTGTTCCTTGCCGGGATTACTTTGGTACCTTCCTACCAAACTTACGGCAAGGTTTACATCAGGTCTGGTACACAGCATGGCATACATAATAGAACCTATGGCTGACGCATAGGGGATGACACTCATCTCTTCTATATCTTCTGCCATGGTCGGACATTGAGCTGAGCTCAATTTCACACCTTGCAACACAGGCAAGAACCCCTTCTTAGACTGATCCATATTGAACTTCTTCAATATCTTATCAAGGTATGTGCTTTGCGAAATACCTATGAGGCGTCTTGATCTATCTCTGTAGATCTTGATGCCTAATATATAAGCAGCTTCTCCAAGGTCCTTCATTGAAAAACTCTTATTCAAGTAGGCCTTAGTGTTGTCCAAGAGTTCTATATCATTTCCCATCAAAAGTATGTCATCTACATATAATATGAGAAATGCTACAGAGCTCCCACTCACTTTCTTGTAAACACAGGCTTCTCCATAAGTCTGCGTAAACCCAAACGCTTTGATCATCTCATCAAAGCGAATGTTCCAACTCCGAGATGCTTGCACCAGCCCATAAATCGAGCGTTGGAGCTTGCACACCTTGTCAGCATTCTTAGGATCGACAAAACCTTCCGGCTGCATCATATACAATTCTTCCTTAAGGAAACCATTAAGGAATGCCGTTTTGACGTCCATTTGCCATATTTCATAATCATAGAATGCGGCAATCGCTAACATGATTCGGACGGACTTCAGCTTCGCTACCGGTGAGAAAGTCTCATCGTAGTCAACCCCTTGAACTTGTCGATAACCCTTAGCGACAACCCGAGCTTTATAGATGGTCACATTACCATCCGCGTCTGTCTTCTTCTTAAAGATCCATTTATTTTCTATGGCTCGCCGCTCAATGGGCAAGTCAGTCAAAGTCCATACTTCGTTTTCATACATGGATCCTATCTCGGATTTCATGGCTTCTAGCCATTTGTCGGAATCCGGGCCCGCCATCGCTTCTTCATAGTTCGAAGGTTCACCGTTGTCCAACAACATGATTTCCAAGACAGGGTTGCCGTACCACTCTGGTGCGGAACGTGTCCTTGTGGACCTTTGAATTTCAGTAGGAGCTTGATCAGAAGTATCTTGATCATCATCATTAACTTCCTCTCTAGTCGGTGCAGGCACCTCAGGAACATTTTCTTGAGTTGCGCCATTTTCCGGTTCAAGAGGTAATACTTCATCAAGTTCTACTTTCCTCCCACTTACTTCTTTCGAGAGAAACTCTTTCTCTAGAAAGGACCCATTCTTGGCAACAAAGGTCTTGCCTTCGGATCTGAGGTAGAAGGTATACCCAATAGTTTCTTTAGGGTATCCTATGAAGACGCATTTTTCCGATTTGGGTTCGAGCTTTTCAGGTTGAAGTTTCTTGACATAAGCATCGCATCCCCAAACTTTTAGAAATGACAGCTTAGGTTTCTTCCCAAACCATAATTCAAACGGTGTCGTCTCAATGGATTTCGACAGAGCCCTATTTAAAGTGAATGCGGCAGTCTCTAAAGCATACCCCCAAAAAGATAGCGGTAAATCGGCAAGAGACATCATAGATCGCACCATATCTAATAGAGTGCGATTACGACGTTCGGACACACCATTACGCTGAGGTGTTCCAGGCGGCGTGAGTTGTGAAACTATTCCACATTTTCTTAAGTGTGTGCCAAACTCGTGACTCAAGTATTCTCCTCCACGATCTGATCGCAGGAACTTGATTTTCCTGTCACGTTGATTCTCAACCTCACTCTAAAACTCCTTGAACTTTTCAAAGGTTTCGGACTTGTGTTTCATTAAGTAGACATACCCATATCTACTCAAGTCATCAGTGAGGGTGAGAACATAACGATAGCCACCGCGAGCCTCAACACTCATTGGACCGCACACATCAGTATGTATGATTTCCAATAAGTTGGTTGCTCGCTCCATTGTTCCTGAGAACGGAGTCTTGGTCATTTTACCCATGAGGCATGGTTCGCACGTGTCAAATGATTCGTAATCAAGAGACTCTAAAAGTCCATCAGCATGGAGCTTCTTCATGCGTTTGACACCTATGTGACCAAGGCGGCAGTGCCACAAGTATGTGGGACTATCATTATCAATCTTACATCTTTTGGTACTCACACTATGAATATGTGTAGCATTACGCTGGAGATTCATTAAGAATAAACCATTTACCATCGGAGCATGACCATAAAACATATCTCTCATATAAATAGAACAACCATTATTCTCGGATTTAAATGAGTAGCCATCTCGTATTAGAAGAGATCCTGATACAATGTTCATGCTCAAACTTGGCACTAAATAACAATTATTGAGGTTCAAAACTAATCCCGTAGGTAAATGCAGAGGTAGCGTGCCGACGGCGATCACATCGACCTTGGAACCATTCCCGACGCACATCGTCACCTCGTCCTTCGCCAGTCTCCGCTTATTCCGCAGCTCCTGCTTTGAGTTACAAATGTGAGCAACTGCACCGGTATCAAATACCCAGGAGCTACTATGAGTACTGGTAAGGTACACATCAATTACATGTATATCACATATACCTTTTGTTTTGCCGGCCTTCTTGTCCGCTAAGTATTTGGGGCAATTCCGCTTCCAGTGACCACTTTCCTTGCAATAAAAGCACTGAGTCTCGGGCTTGGGTCCATTCTTTGGCTTCTTCCCAGCAGCTTGCTTGCCGGGCGCGGCAACTCCCTTGCCATCTTTCTTGAAGGTTTTCTTACCCTTGCCCTTTTTGAACTTAGTGGTTTTATTCACCATCAACACTTCATGTTCCTTTTTGACTTCTACCTCTGCTGATTTCAGCATTGCAAATACTTCAGGAATGGTCTTTTCCATCCCCTGTATATTGAAGTTCATCACAAAGCTCTTGTAGCTCGGTGGAAGCGACTGAAGGATTCTGTCAATGACCGCGTCATCCGGGAGATTAACTCCCAGCTGAGTCAAGCGGTTATGCAACCCAGACATAGTGAGTATGTGCTCACTGACAGAACTATTTTCCTCCATCTTACAGTTGAAGAATTTGTCGGAGACTTCATATCTCTCGACCCGGGCATGAGCTTGGAAAACCATTTTCAGCTCTTCGAACATCTCATATGCTCCGTGTCTCTCAAAACGCTTTTGGAGCCCCGGCTCTAAGCTACAAAGCATGCCGCACTGAACGAGGGAGTAGTCATCGGTACGTGCCTACCAAGCGTTCATAACGTCTTGTTCTGCAGGGAGAACAGGTGCGTCACCTAGCGGTGCTTGTAGAACATAATCTTTCTTGGCAGCTATGAGGATGATCCTCAGGTTCTGGACCCAGTTCGTGTAGTTGCTGCCATCGTCTTTCAGCTTGGTTTTCTCTAGGAACGCGTTGAAGTTGAGGACTACGTTGGCCATTTGATCTACAAGACGTATTGTAAAGATTTTAGACTAAGTTCATGATAATTAAGTTCATCTAATCAAATTATTCAATGAACTCCCACTTAGATAGACATCCCTCCAGTCATCTAAGTATAACATGATCCGAGTTAACTAGGCCGTGTCCGATCATCACGTGAGACGGACTAGTCAATGTCGGTGAACATCTTCATGTTGATCGTATCTTCTATACGACTCATGCTCGACCTTTCGGTCTTCTGTGTTCCGAGGCCATGTCTGTACATGCTAGGCTCGTCAAGTCAACCTAAGTGTTTTGCATGTGTAAATCTGTCTTACACCCGTTGTATGTGAACGTTAGAATCTATCACACCCGATCATCACATGGGGCTTCGAAACAACGAACTGTCACAACGGTGCACAGTTAGGGGGGACACTTTCTTGAAATTATTATGAGGGATCATCTTATTTACTACCGTCGTTCTAAGTAAACAAGATGCAAAAACATGATAAACATCACATGCAATCAAATAATAATAGTGACATGATATGGCCAATATCACATAGCTCCTTTGATCTCCATCTTGGGGCTCCATGATCATCTTGTCACCGGCATGACACCATGATCTCCATCATCATGATCTCCATCATCGTGTCTCCATGAAGTTGCTCGCCAACTATTACTTCTACTACTATGGCTAACGCGTTTAGCAATAAAGTAAAGTAATTTACATGGCGTTTCTCAATGACACGCAGGTCATACAAAAAATAAAGACAACTCCTATGGCTCCTGCCGGTTGTCATACTCATCGACATGCAAGTCGTGATTCCTATTACAATAGCATGAACATCTCATACATCACATATATATCATTCATCATTCATCACAACTTTGGCCATATCATATCACAAAGCACTTGCTGCAAAAACAAGTTAGACGTCCTCTAATTGTTGTTGCAAGTTTTACGTGGCTGAAATAGGATTCTAGCAAGAACGTTTTCTTTACCTACGTGAAAGCCACAACGTGATTTGTCAACTTCTATTTACCCTTCATAAGGACCCTTTTCATCGAATCCGCTCCAACTAAAGTGGGAGAGACAGACACCCGCCAGCCACCTTATGCAACTAGTGCATGTCAGTCGGTGGAACCGGTCTCGCGTAAGCTTACGTGTAAGGTTGGTCCGGGCTACTTCATCCCACAATACCATTGAAGCAAGATAAGACTAGTAGCGGCAAGAAAGTTGACAACATCAACGCCCACAACAAATTGTGTTCTACTCGTGCAAGAGAACTACGCATAAACCTGGCTCTGATACCACTGTTAGGGAACGTTGTAGAAAACAAAAATTTTCCTACGATTTCACCAAGATCCATCTATGAGTTCATCTAGCAACGAGTAATCAGATGCATCTACATACCTTTGTAGATCGCGAGCGGAAGCGTTCAAAGAACGGGGATGAGGTAGTCGTACTCGACGTGATCCAAATCACCGGAGATCCTAGCGCCGAACGGACGGCACCTCCGCGTTCAACACATGTACGGTTAGCGTAACGTCTCCTTCTTCTTGATCCAACAAGGGGGAAGGAGAGGTTGAGGGAGATGGCTCCAGCAGCAGCACGACGGCGTGGTGTTGATGGAGCTGCAGTACTCCGACAGGGCTTCGCCAAGCACTATGGAGGAGGAGGAGGTGTTGGAGAGGGAGAGGGAGGCACCAAAGATCAAGGTCAGAAGTCCTCCATCTCCCCACTATATATAGGAGGGCCAAGGGTGGCGCCGGCCCTAGGAGATCAATCTCCTAAGGGGGTGCGGCCAAGGGGAGGAATCCCTCCTCCCCAAGGCACCTAGGAGGTGCCTTCCCCTCCTAGGACTCTTCCCTCCTTGAAACCCTAGGCGCATGGGCCTCTTGGGGCTGGTGCCCTTGGCCCATGTAGGCTAAGGCGCACCCCCTACAGCCCATGTGGCCCCCCGGGACAGGTGGCCCCACCCGATGGACCCCCGGGACCCTTCCGGTGGTCCTGGTACAATACCGGTGACCCCGAAACTTGTCCCGATGGCCGAAATAGGACTTCCCATATATAAATCTTTACCTCCGGACCATTCCAGAACTCCTCGTGATGTCCGGGATCTCATCCGGGACTTCGAACAACATTCGGGTTACTGCATATACATATCCCTACAACCCTAGCGTCACCGAACCTTAAGTGTGTAGACCCTACGGGTTCGGGAGACATGTAAACATAACCGAGACGACTCTCCGATCAATAACCAACAGCGGGATATGAATACCCATGTTGGCTCCCACATGCTCCTCGATGATCTCATCGGATGAACCATGATGTCGAGGATTCAAGCAACCCCGTATACAATTCCCTTTGTCAATCGGTATGTTACTTGCCCGAGATTCGATCGTCGGTATCCCAATACCTCGTTCAATCTCGTTACCGGCAAGTCACTTTACTCGTACCATAATGCATGATCCCGTGACCAAACACTTGGTCACTTTGAGCTCAATATGATGATGCATTACCGAGTGGGCCCAGTGATACCTCTCCGTCATACGGAGTGACAAATCCCTGTCTTGATCCGTGTTAACCCAACAGACACTTTCAGACATACCCGTAGTATACCTTTATAGTCACCCAGTTAGGTTGTGACGTTTGGTACACCCAAAGCACTCCTACGGTATCCGGGAGTTACACGATCTCATGGTCTAAGGAAAAGATACTTGACATTGGAAAACTCTAGCAAACGAACTATACGATCTTTATGCTATGTTTAGGATTGGGTCTTGTCCATCACATCATTCTCCTAATGATGTGATCTCGTTATCAATGACATCCAATGTCCATAGTCAAGAAACCATGACTATCTGTTGATCAATGAGCTAGTCAACTAGAGGCTTACTAGGGACATGTTGGTGTCTGTTATTCACACATGTATTACGATTTCTGGATAACACAATTATAGCATGAATAAAGACAATTATCATGAACAAGGAAATATAATAATAATGCTTTTATTATTGCCTCTAGGGCATATTTCCAACACAAGAGACTTTCTATCATAAAGATCATGGTGCTACTTTGAAGCACAAGTGTGGTAAAAGGATAGTAGCATTGTCCCCCTTTTTTGGCCTTTCTTTTTTTGGACTTTTTTTATTGGGACAATGCTCTATTGAATGATGATCATCACACTTCTATTTATTTACAACTCAATGATTACAACTCGATACTAGAACAAAGTATGACTCTATATGAATGCCTCCGGCAGTGTACCGGGATGTGCAATGATGCATGAGTAACAAGTATGAAAGAATTATGAACGGTGGCTTTGCCACAAATACTATGTCAACTACATGATCATGCTAAGCGATATGACAATGATGGAGTGTGTCATAATAATGGAACAGTGGAAAGTTGCATGGCAATATATCTCAGAATGTCTATGGAAATGCCATAATAGGTAGGTATGGTGGCTGTTTTGAGGAAGGTATATGGTGGGTTTATGGTACCGGCGAAAGTTGCGCGATACTAGAGAGGATAGCAAAGGTGGAAGGGTGAGAGTGCGTATAATCCATGGACTCAACATTAGTCATAAAGAACTCATATACTTATTGCAAAAATCTATTAGTTATCAAAACAAAGTACTACGCACATGCTCCTAGGGGGATAGATTGGTCGGAAAAGACCATCGCTCGTCCCCGACCACCACTCATAAGGAAGGCAATCAAAAAATAAATCATGCTCTGGCTTCATCACATAACGGTTCACCATACGTGCATGCTACGGGATCACAAACTTCAACACAAGTATTTCTCAAATTCACAACTACTCAACTAGCATGACTCTAATATTACCATCCTCATATCTCAAAACAATCATCAAGTATCAAACTTCTCTTAGTATTCAACACACTCATAAGAGAATTTTATTATTAATCTTGTATACCTAGCATATTAGGACTTTAAGCAAATTACCATGCTATTTAAGACTCTCAAAATAATATAAGTGAAGCATGAGAGCAAATGACAAACTACTCCGAAAGATATAAGTGAAGATCAATGAGTAGTCGAATAATTATGCAACTATGTGAAGACTCTCTAACATTTAATAATTTAAGATCTTGGTATTTTATTCAAACAGCAAGCAAAGCAAAATAAAATGACATCTAAGAATAGCAAACATCATGTGAAGAAGCAAAAACTTAGGATCAACCGATACTAACCGATAGTTGTTGAAGAAGAAAGGTGGGATGCCAACCGGGGCATCCCCAAGCTTAGATGCTTGAGACTTCTTGAAATATTATCTTGGGGTGCCTTGGGCATCCCCAATCTTGAGCTTTTGTGTCTCCTTAATTCCTCTCATATCAAGGTCTCCCTAAATCTCAAAAGCTCCATCCACACAAAACTCAACAAGGACTCGTGAGATAAGTTAGTATAAACCATTGCCAAAACCTTATCATATTCTACTGTAGAAAATCACTAAAACTATTATTCAACATTGCATACTAAATGACTCTGCATATTTAATAGTCCTATCCTCAAATAGAATCATTAGAGAAGCGAACAATGCAAACATAACAGCAATCTGCCTAAACAGGATAGTCTGTAAAGAATGCAGCAACATCCATACTTCCCTAGCTCCAAAAATTATGAAAGAAAATTCCCACTGTAGTAAATTTATCAGAGCTTAATATTCAAAAGGTTTCAACATTTTATCACATTCTGACTTTTCTAGGGAATTATTTCAACAGCGGTAAACTTTCTGTTTTCAAACAGCAACATGAAGACTTGTAACATAGGCATAGTAAAGGCTATCAATGCCGCTTTTATTGAAATAAAAGATGCAAAACATTGTTCTAAATAACAGCAAGCAAATCCTAACAAAATAAATTGACGCTCCAAGCAAAACACATATCATGTGGCGAATAAAAATATAGCTCCAAGTAAAGTTACCGATGAACGAAGACGAAAGAGGGGATGCCTTCTGGGGCATCCCCAAGCTTAGGCTCTTGGCTATCCTTGTATATTACCTTGTGGTGCCTTGGGCATCCCCAAGATTAGGCTCTTCCCACTCCTTATTCCATAGTCCATCGAATCCTTACCCAAAACTTGAAAACTTCAGAACACAAAACTTAACAGAAAACTCGTAAGCTCCGTTAGTATAAGAAAATACATCACCACTTCAAGGTACTGTAATGAACTCATTCTTTATTTATATTGGTGTTAAACCTACTATATTAAAATTTCTCTATGGATTACAAACTATTTTACTAGCCATAGATTCATCAAAATAAGTAAACAACACAATGAAAAACAGAATCTGTCAAAAACCGAACAGTCTGTAGTAATCTGAATCAAACGTATACTTATGGATCTCATAAAATTCTCAAATAAATTGCTGGACCTGAGGAATTTATCTATTAATCATCTTCAAAAATAATTAACTAAATAGCACTCTCCAAATAAAAATGGCAGCAATTCTCGTGAGCGCTAAAGTTTCTGTTTTTTACAGCAAGCTTAACAAGACTTTCCCCAAGTCTTCCCAACGGTTCTACTTGGCACAAACACTAATTAAAAGCATAAAACCACATCTAAAAATAGGCTCGATGGATTATTTATTACTAATCAGGAGAAAAAAACGAGGAACTAAAATAAAATTGGGTTTCCTCCCAACAAGCGCTATCGTTTAATGCCCCTAGCTAGGCATCATGATTTCAATGATGGTCACATAAAAGATAAGAATTGTAACATAAAGAGAGCATCATGAAGAATATGACTAGCACATTTAAGTCTAACATACTTCCTATGCATAGGGATTTTGTGAGCAAACAATTTATGGGAACAATAATCAACTAGCATAGGAAAGCAAAACAAGCATAACTTCAAAATTTTAAGCACATAGAGAGGAAACTTGATATTATTGCAATTCCTACAAGCATATATTCCTCCCTCATAATAATTTTCAGTAGCATCATGAATGAATTCAACAATATAACCAGCACCTAAAGCATTCTCTTCATGATCTATAAGCATAGAAATTTTATTACTCTCCACACAAGCAAATTTCTTCTCATGGATAGTAGTGGGAGCAAACTCAACAAAATAATTATCATGTGATTGAAAATTAAGATCAAGATGACAAGTTTCATGGTTATCATTATTCTTAATAGCATACAAGTCATCACAATAATCATCATATATAGCAACTTTGTTCTCATAATCAATTGGAACCTCTTCCGGAATAGTGGATTCATCACAAAATAAAGTCATAACCTCTCGAAATCCACTTTTATCAATATAATCATCATAAATAGGTGGCATGCTTTCATCATAATAAATTTGCTCATCAAAACTTGGGGGACAAAAAATATCATCTTCATCAAACATAGCTTCCCCAAGCTTGTGGCTTTGCATATCATTAGCATCATGGATATTCAAGGAATTCATACTAACAACATTGCAATCATGCTCATCATTCAAATATTTAGTGCCAAACATTTTATAAATTTCTTCTTCTAGCACTTGAGCATCATTATCCTTTCCATCATACTCACGAAAGATATTAAAAAGGTGAAGCGTATGAGACAAACTCAATTCCATTTTTTTGTAATTTTCTTTTATAAACTAAACTAGTGATAAAACAAGAAACTAAAAGACTCGATTGCAAGATCTAAAGATATACCTTCAAGCACTAACCTCCCCGGCAACGGCGCTAGAAAAGAGCTTGATGTCTACTACACAAACTTCTTCTTGTAGACGTTGTTGGGCCTCCAAGTGCAGAGGTTTGTAGGATAGTGGCAAATTTCCCTCGAGTGGATGACCTAAGGTTTATCAATCCGTAGGAGGCGTAGGATGAAGATGGTCTCTCTCAAGCAACCCTGCAACCAAATAACAAAGAGTCTCTTGTGTCCCCAACACACCCAATACAATGGCAAATTGTATAGGTGCACTAGTTCAGCGAAGAGATGGTGATACAAGTCGTATATGGATGGTAGATAAAGGTATTTGTAATCTGAAATTATAAAAACAGCAAGGTAACAAGTGATAAAAGTGAGCGTAAACAGTATTGCAATGTGTGGAAATAAGGCCTAGGGTTCATACTTTCGCTAGTGTAAGTTCCCTCAACAATACTAACATAATTGGATCACATAACTATCCCTCAACATGCAACAAAGAGTCACTCCGAAGTCACTAATAGCGGAGAATGAACGAAGAGATTATGGTAGGGTACGAAACCACCTCAAAGTTATTCTTTCCAATCAATCCGTTGGGCTATTCCTATAAGTGTCACAAACAGCCCTGGAGTTCGTACTAGAATAACACCTTAAGACACAAATCAACCAAAACCCTAATGTCACCTAGATACTCCAATGTCACCTCAAGTATCCGTGAGTATGATTATACGATATGCATCACACAATCTCAGATTCATCTATTCAACCAACACAAAGGACCTCAAAGAGTGCCCCAAAGTTCTACCGGAGAATCACGACGAAAACGTGTGCCAACCCCTATGCATAGGTTCCCAATGTCACGAAACCCGCAAGTTGATCAACTTAACATACATCAAGTGGCACGAGGTATCCCATTGTCACCACAGATATCCACGGCAAGACATACATCAAGTGTTCTCAAATCTTTAAAGACTCAATCCGATAAGATTACTTCAAAGGGGAAACTCAATTCATTACAAGAGAGAAGAGGGGGAGGAGAAACATAAGATCCAACTATAATAGCAAAGCTTGCGATACATCAAGATCGTATCATCTCAAGAACACGAGAGAGAGAGAGAGAGAGAGATCAAACACATAGCTACTGGTACATACCCTCAGCCCCGAGGGAGAACTACTCCCTCCTCATCATGGAGAGCACCGGGATGATGAAGATGGCCACCGGAGGGGGATTGCCCCCTCCGGTAGGGTGCCGGAATGGGTCTAGATTGGTTTTCGGTGGCTACGGAGGCTTCTGGCGGTGGAACTCCCGATCTATTGTTTTTTCTGGAAGTTTTAGGGTATATGGAGTTATCTAGGCAGAAGAAGCACATCAGGGGAGCCACGGGGGCCCCACGAGACAGGGGGCGCGCCCCCACCCTCGTGGGCAGCTTCCGTATCTTCTGACGTGGGGTCCAAGTCCATCAGGTGTGTTTCCTTCCAAAAATAACTTCTCTAGTTGATTTCGTTTAGTTTCGACTCCGTCTGATATTCCTTTTCTTCAAAACTCTGAAATAGGCATAAAACAGCAAATCTGGGCTGGGCCTCCGGTTAATAGGTTAGTCCCAAAAATAAGATAAAAGTGGATAATAAAGCCCAATATTGCCCAAATTAGTAGATAATATAGCATGGAGCAATCAAAAATTATAGATACGTTGGAGGCGTATCACCGCATCAAGTTGCCGCTTCAGCTCGGCAAACTCACCAGTCTGGCTAGCCACTGGACCTTCAGCCATCTGCACATAAAGGCAGCTTGATTATTACCTGGGACTATGATCCTCTGTTCGCCGCCGTTCTCGACGGCAACCAGAGTCTCAGGGGCTACTATCTGCATAGGGCACACCTAACGTGTGCGGTACTGTCAAAAACATACACTATTCCACGTACCTCAAAGCCTTCAGCAGACTCATAAAAGCTTCATGCAACCCACTTTCGGCGGATGAAATCCTCTCAATCACCGTACCCATTAGCGTACGATGCGCCTCTGAGATGGCCGCTTGCTCCGGAAGATCCTTCAGTGCATCTGATCGCACACCGGACAGTTCCGGACTCTTTCTGTTGATCTCTTTAGGAGCCGAATACTGAGGACTTCGGGTGGCCGAAGGATTACCCTCTGGCCTTGGCGGATTAGGAGAAACCCTCCGCGACGACACTTCAGGGTCACCCGCCTCATGAGGCGGGGTGGCATGGGGAGGTGTTTCACTCTCCATCATCTCCGGAAGAAGATCCCCTGAAGACGAACTCTGTCGAGAAGGGCTATGATCCGAACTACAAGATATATGCTTCGGTTATTGTCTTCAGAAGTAATGCAGGATATTTTTACTATTAAAGCACTTTTTGTTTACTTATAGCTCGGTAGAGGGCTGACCCCCTTGTGGGCACTGTGCGGCAAGAGTACCCTCCGAGGCAGGACCCTCTGGCGAAGATTTCTTCCCTCGTTTGGAAACCTTTGTTTTCGGGTCTTCAGAGGTGGTCCTCTTCCTTCCTTGTGGAGAGGGAATTTCAGATTCCTCTCCCTGGTTATCCTCCTTCGCGGAGGCGCTAATTCCCCCGGTTTGGATGAATGGTGAGGGAGGCATGCTTTTAGCCTCTTTATTCCCCTCTTTATCTTCCACTGACGGCGCCTGATAAGGCGCTGGCTTGAGCATTCTGGCTAGTACTGGATTGGTTGAGCCTTTAGGAAGGGGGGCCGAACACCTGATCATCTTCGCCTTTGTTACCCAATCCTGGTCAAAGAGCGACTTTTCAGAATGATGTTGTGATAAATAAAAAGACAGCGTGTTCGGCCACGGGATTACTTACTTGGGTATCTGGGCGATTACAGCTCAGACCTGCATCCTCGGTGGTGTTCGGACACTTTATTTGTGGTCCGAAGAATAATTTGTACATCTCTTCGAGCGTCATGCCGAGGAAGTGCTGAATAGTTCACGGTCCTTCCGGGTTGAATTCCCACATGCGGAGGGGTCGACATTTGCAAGGCGGGACTTGATGAACTAGCATGACTTGCATTACCGTGGCCAGGCTGGCGTCTCTCTCTAAGAGATCTCGGATGCGACTCTGCAATATTGACACATCATTTAATGGCCCCCGGTCCAGCCCCTTGTTGATCCATGACATCAGTTGTGGTGGGGGGCCCGAGCGAAAGGCTGGGGCGGCTACCCACTTGGTACTCCGAGGAGCTGTGGTATAAAACCACTCATGTTGCCATAAACTGGACACCTCAGGGAAGGAACCCTCTGTCCATGGAACATCAGCGCTTTTGCTTATTACGGCACCTCCGCACTCTGTGTGTCGCCCCTCGATCATATTCGGCTTCACATTGAAAGTCTTGAGCCCCAGGCCGAAGTGTGGGATAATGCGGAGGAAGGCCTCATACACGACGATGAACGACGAGATGTGAAGGAGGGAATCCGGGGCCAGATCATGGAAATCCAGCTCATAATAGAAAATGAGCCCCTAACAAAGGGATCCAGAGCGAGGCCTAGCCCTCAAGAGGAAGTGAGAGATGAACACAACACTCCCGTTGGGTTTGGGAGTGGGGATGACCTGCCCTCAGGCAGGCAGCCTGTGCGAGATTTCGGCGGTCAGATACCTGGCCTCTCTTAGCTTCTTGATGTCTTCCTCTGTGACAGAGGAAGGCATCCATCGACCTTGAAGGTTGGATCCGGACATGGTTGAAGGTCCGAAGCGCCTGACCTGAGCCTTGGGTGTTGGAACTCGAGGCGGGGGAAGGATTCGATTGAGTACGAGAGGGAAAAAAGGACGGGCCTTGGCCTCTTTATAAAGAGGGTGAATATCAAGCATCCTCCTCGTGGCCGTTTGGGACTTGCCTAAAATCGAGGAGTCATACCAACGGGAACGATTGGGCTACCCACATCCGTATTAATGAGAATCACGTAATAAGGGGGACACGATCTCTCCTTCGACAAGATGTGTCGAAAAAACTGCCTCGCGATATGTGCGGTGCTGGTTGAGAAAAGCAGTTCGAATAATGACCGGGCCGTGGTGTGATGTCATGCTGCCAAACGCGTCAGCAGATTAGATTTGTGGAAATATTATTCTCTCTACGGTGGTATGTGGAACTTGTTTTGCAGAGCCGGACACTATCCTTGTGTTCAAAATCTTCTATGGAGTATTCGGAGGAGGAACCCGCCTTGCAATGCCAAAGACAAATCTGCGCGCCGGACTCATCGTCATTGAAGCCTGGTTCAGGGGCTACTGAGGGAGTCCTAGATTAGGGGGTCTCCGGACAGCCTGACTATATCCTTTGGCCGGACTGTTGGACTATGAAGATACAAGATTGAAGACTTCGTCCCGTGTCCGGATGGGACTCTCCTTGGCGTGGAAGGCAAGCTTGGCAATACAGATATGTAGATCTCCTCCCTTGTAACCGACTTTGTGTAACCCTAGCCCCCTCCGTTGTCTATATAAACCGGAGGGTTTAGTCCGTAGGACAAGATACAATCATACCATAGGCTAGCTTCTCGGGTTTAGCCTCTACGATCTCGTGGTAGATCAACTCTTGTAATACTCATATCATCAAGATCAATCAAGCATGACGTAGGGTATTACCTCCATCGAGAGGGCCCGAACCTGGGTAAACATCGTGTCCCCTGCCTCCTGTTACCATCCGCCTTAGACGCATAGTTCGAGACCCCCTACCCGAGATCCGCCGGTTTTGACACCGACAGGAAGGAAAGCAACCCGGGAGACTTGGAGTCCACGTCAAGGAAGCTTCGAGGAAGCCACGAGGTAGGGGGCGCGCCCACCCCCTGGGCGCGCCCTCCACCCTCGTGGGCCCCTCGTGGCTCCCTTGACGTATTTCTTCCGCCTATATATATCCATATACCCTAAAACTATCGGGGAGCACAATAGATCAGGAGTTCCACCGCCAGAAGCCTCCATAGCCACCGAAAACCAATCTATACCCGTTCCGGCACCCTGCCGGAGGGGGCAATCCCTCTCCGGTGGCCATCTACATCATCCCGGTGCTCTCCATGACGAGGAGGGAGTAGTCCACCCTCGGGGCTGAGGGTATGTACCAGTAGCTATGTGTTTGATCTCTCTCTCTCTCTCTCTCTCTCTCTCTCTCTCGTGTTCTTGAGGTGTTACGATCTTGATGTATCGTGAGCTTTCCTATTATAGTTGGATCTTATGATGTTTCTCCCCCTCTACTCTCTTGTAATGGATTGAGTTTTCCCTTTGAAGTTATCTTATCAGATTGAGTCTTTAAGGATTTGAGAACACTTGATGTATGTCTTGCGTGGGATACCTGTGGTGACAATGGGGTATTCTATGATCCACTTGATGTATGTTTTGGTGATCAACTTGCGGGTTTCATGACCTTGGGAATCTATGCATAGGGGTTGGCACACATTTTCGTCTTGACTCTCCGGTAGAAACTTTGGGGCACTCTTTGAGGTTCTATGTGTTGGTTGAATAGATGAATCTGAGATTGTGTGATGCATATCGTATAATCGTACCCACGGATACTTGAGGTGACATTGGAGTATCTAGGTGACATTAGGGTTTTGGTTGATTTGTGTCTTAAGGTGTTATTCTAGTATGAACTCTAGGGCTGTTTGTGACACTTATAGGAATAGCCCAACGGATTGATTGGAAAGAATAACTTTGAGGTGATTTCGTACCCTACCATAATCTCTTCGTTTGTTCTCCGCTATTAGTGACTTTTGAGTGACTCTTTGATGCATGTTGAGAGATAGTTATGTGATCCAATTATGTTATTATTGTTGAGAGAACTTGCACTAGTGAAAGTATGAACCCTAGGCCTAGTTTTCTAGCATTGCAATACCGTTTGTGCTCACTTTTATCATTAGTTACCTTGCTGTTTTTATATTTTCATATTACAAAAACCTTTATCTACCATTCATATACCACTTGTATCACCATCTCTTCGCCGAACTAGTGCACCTATACAATTTACCATTGTATTGGGTGTGTTGGGGACACAAGAGACTCTTTGTTATTTGGTTGCAGGGTTGCTTGAGAGAGACCATCTTCATCCTACGCCTCCTACGGATTGATAAACCTTAGGTCATCCACTTGAGGGAAATTTGCTACTGTCCTACAAACCTCTGCACTTGGAGGCCCAACAACGTCTACAAGAAGAAGGATGTGTAGTAGACATCAAGCTCATCACATAAAGTAAAGCATTCATGATCTTTAATCTTAATTTTAATAGTAGGTTCCCACTCATCATGAAGTTTTCTAGGGATAGAAACTTCCAATTCAATCTTTTCTTCATAAGATTGCATTAAAGCATCAACGATATGTTTAGTAAAAGCTTTATTTTGACTATAAGCATGCGGATAATTTAGCACGGATTGCAACAAGGAAATACAATATATCAAAGAGCAATTATCATAATTAAATTCCTTGAAATCCAAGATAGTGGGTTCATTGCTATTTAAAGTTTTAACCTCCCCAATCCCACTTTTATCAATTTTTGCATCAAGATCTAAAAACTCCGAATCATTGGGATGCCTTATAACTAAAGTTGACTCATCTCCGGTCCCATAATTATCAAGATTCATATTGTGAAACAAATATTTAATAGGGGACACATCAATAACTTTTAGATCTTCATCTTTATTATCATGGAAACTAGAAGAACACGCTTTCACAAAGCAATCTTTTTTAGCACGCATCCTAGTGGTTCTTTCTTTGCACTCATCAATGAAAATTCTCATAGATTTGAGAGACTCATTGATATCATGCTTAGGTGGAATAGATCTAAGTTTTAAAGAATCAACATCAAGAGAAATTCTATCCACGTTCGTAGCCAACTCATCAATCTTAGACAATTTTTCTTCAATCAAAGCATTGAAACTCTTTCGCGAACTAATAAACTCTTAAATATTAGATTCAAAATCAGAGGGCATCTTATTCAAATTTCCTTTTGAATTTTTGTAGGAATTACCATAATTATTAGAGGAATTACTAGGAAACGGCCTAGGATTAAAATTACCTCTATACGCGTTATTAACAAAATTGTTCCTACCAACAAAATTCACATCCATAGATTGATTATTATTCTCAATCAAAGTAGACAAAGGCATATCATTAGGATCATAAGAAACACTTTTATTAGCAAACAATTTCATAAGTTCATCCATCTTTCCACTCAAAACATTGATTTCTTCTATAGCATGCACCTTTTTATTAGTAGATCTTTCAGTATGCCATTGAGAAGAATTAACCATAATATTATCTAGGGGTTTAGTTAGCTTCTCATAAAGTGATTTCCATAAAAGTGCCTCCCGCGGCCGAATCTAAAAGATTTCTAGAAGCAGAGTTCAATCCGGCATAAATTTTTTGTATAATCATCCAAAGATTCAAACCATGTGTAGGGCAATTACGTATCATTAATTTCATCCTCTCCCAAGCTTGTGCAACATGTTCATGATCAAGTTTCTTAAAATTTATAATATCGTTTCTAAGAGTGATGATCTTAGCAGGAGGAAAATACTTAGAGATAAAAGCATCTTTGTACTTATTCCATGAATCAATACTATTTTTAGGCAAAGATGAAAACCAAGTTTTAGCACGATCTCTAAGGGAAAACGGGAATAGCTTCAGTTTAACAATATCATTATCCACATCTTTCTTCTTTTGCATATCACACAAATCAACAAAGTTGTTTAGATGGGTAGCGACATCTTCACTAGGAAGGCCAGAAAACGGATCTTTCATGACAAGATTTAGCAAGGCAGCATTAATTTCACAAGATTTAGCATCGGTAAGAGGAGCAATCGGGGTGCTAATAAAATCATTATTGTTGGTATTGGAAAAGTCACACAATTTAGTATTATCTTGATCCATCGTGACGAGCAAGCAATCCAACACACAAGCAAACAAGAAACAAGCAAAAAGAGACGAACTAGAAAAGAGAAGATGAACGGAAAAGAGGGTGAATAAAACGGCAAGGGTGAAGTGGGGGAGAGGAAAACGAGAGGCAAATGGAAAATAATGTAATGCGAGGGATAAGAGTTTGTGATGGTATTTGGTATGTCTTGACTTGTGCGTAGAGTCCCCGGCAACAGCGCCAGAAATCCTTCTTGCTACCTCTTGAGCACTGGGTTGGTTTCCCTTGAAGAGGAAAGGGTGATGCAGCAAAGTAGCGTAAGTATTTCCCTCAGTTTTTGAGAACCAAGGTATCAATCCAGTAGGAGGCCACACGCAAGTCCCTCGTACCTACACAAACAAATAAGAACCTCGCAACCAACACGATAAAGGGGTTGTCAATCCCTTCACGGTCACTTACGAGAGTGAGATCTAATAGAGATAATAATGGTAAGATAAATATTTTTGGTATTTTTATAATATAGATTGAAAGTAAAGATTGCAAAATAAAATAGATTGGAAACTTATATGATGGAAAATAGACCCGGGGGGCATATGTTTCACTAGTGGCTTCTCTCAAGATAGCATAAGTATTATGGTGGGTGAACAAATTACTATCGAGCAATTGATAGAAAAGCGAATAATTATGAGAATATCTCGGCATGATCATGTATATAGGCATCACGTCCGCGACAAGTAGACCGACTCCTGCCTGCATCTACTACTATTACTCCACACATCGACCGCTATCCAGCATGCATCTAGAGTATTAAGTTCATAAGAACAGAGTAACGCCTTAGGTAAGATGACATGATGTAGAGGGATAAACTCAAGCAATATGATATAAACCCCATCTTTTTTATCCTCGATGGCAACAATACAATACGTGTCGTTTCCCTTTCTGTCACTGGGATCGAGCACCGCAAGATTGAACCCAAAGCTAAGCACTTCTCCCATTGCAAGAAAGATCAATCTAGTAGGCCAAACCAAACTGATAATTCGAAGAGACTTGCAAAGATAACCGATCATGCATAAAAGATTCCAGAGAAGAATCAAATATTGTTCATAGATAGACTTGATCATAAACCCACAATTCATCGGATCTCGACAAACACACCGCAAAAAGAGTTACATCGAATAGATCTCCAAGAAGATCGAGGAGAACTTTGTATTGAGATCCAAAGAGAGAGAAGAAGCCATCTAGCTAATAGCTATGGAGTCGAAGGTCTGAAGTAAACTACTCACACATCATCGGAGGGGCCATGGAGTTGAAGTAGAGGCCCTCCATGATCAATGCCCCCTCCGACGGAGCTCCGAAAAAGGCCCCAAGATGGGATCTCTTGGGTACAGAAGGTTGCGGCGGTGGAAATAGGGTTTTGTGGTGCTCCCGGATGTTTTGGGGGTATGTGAACATAAATAGGAGGAAGAAGTAGGTCGGTTGAGCCACGAGGGGGGCACGAGGGGGGAGGGCGCGCACCCTGCCTCGTGGACACCTCGTCTGTTTCTTCACGTCCACTCCAAGTCCACTGGATCACGTTTGTTCCAAAAATCACGCTCCTGAAGGTTTCATTCCGTTTGGACTCCGTTTGATATTCCTTTTCTGCGAAACACCGAAATAGGCAAAAAACAGCAATTTGCACTGGGCCTTGGGTTAATAGGTTAGTCCTAAAAATAATATAAGAGTGTAAAATAAAGCCCATTAACATCCAAAACAGATAATATAATAGCATGGAACAATCAAAAAGTATAGATACGTTGGAGACGTATCAGCAATCTATCCTAGCATTAACAGTATTCAAGAAGGGTCTACCAAATATAATGGGACAAAAGTCATCTTGTGGGGAACCAAGAACAAGAAACTCGGCAGGATATTTAACTTTCCCACACAAGACTTCAATATCTCTAACAATCCCAACTGGTGAAATAGTGTCTCTATTGGCAAGCTTAATTGTAACATCAATTTCCTCTATCTCAGCGGGTGCAATATCATGCATAATTTCTTTATATAAGGAATGAGGTATTGCACTTGCACTAGCACCCATATCACATAAGCCATGATAGCAATGATCTCCTATTTTAACAAAAATAACCGGCATGCCCACAACAGGTCTATGCTTATTTTTAGTATTAGGTCTAGCAATTCTAGCAGCTTCATCACAGAAGTAAATAACATGCCCATCAATATTATCAGCCAAGAGATCTTTAACCATAGCAATACTAGGTTCAACTTTAATTTGCTTAGAGGGTGTAGGTGTTCTAGTGTTACTCTTACGAACTACAGTTGAAGCTTTAGCATGATCCTTTATTCTAACAGGGAAAGGTGGTGTCTCAATATAAGCAGTAGGAACAATATGATCATTGTAAGTGATAGTCTTTTCTTCGACTTCAATAGGTGCAACTACTTTTACTTCAATGGGAGGATTATATTTAAACCACTTCTCCTTAGGGAGATCAACATGAGTAGCAAAGGATTCACAGAAAGAAGCTACTATCTCAGAGTCAATTCCATATTTAGTGTTGAATTCACAGAAAGCATCGGTATCCCTAAAAGATTTAACACAATCAAACTTAGGTGTTATACCTGACTCCTTACCTTCTCAAGATCCTAATCTTCAGAGTTGCGTTTATTCTTTCCAATAGATCCCATTTGAATTCAATATTCTTCATCATAAAAGAGCCAGTACAAGAAGTATCGAGCATGGAGCGATTATCGAGAGAAAGCCGAGCATAAATTTTTTGAATAATAATTTCTCTTGAGAGCTCATGATTGGGGCATGAATATAACATTGACTTAATCCTCCCAAAGTTTGAGCTATGCTTTCTCCTTCGCGAGGCCAAAAATTATATATATAATTACGATCACGATGTACAAGATGCATAGGATAAAACTTCTGATGAAATTCTAGTTTTAATCGGTTGTAGTTCCATGATCCCGTATCATCACATAGCCTAAACCATGTCAATGCCTTTCCCTTCAAAGATAAAGGGAAGACCTTCTTCTTGATAACATCCTCGGGCATACCTACAAGCTTAAATAATCCACAAACTTCATCCACATAGATTAGGTGCAAATCGGGATGCAATGTTCCATCTCCTGTAAAAGGATTAGCTAGCAGTTTCTCTATCATACCCGAAGGAATTTCAAAGTAAACATTTTCAATACGTTCAGTAGGTCGAGGAGCAACTATTTTCTCTACTGGTTGTGGTAAAGATACCCCGAACAAGCCCCTCAAAGGATTATGTTCCATAGTAACAAGTGACAGTAAATTTCAGCACACTATATAAATTTTTCCTTACCAAATTCCACCTACCAAAGGCGCTTCACTCCCCGGCAACAGTGCCAGAAAAGAGTCTTGATGACCAAAAGTATAGGGGATCTATCGTAGTCCTTTCGATAAGTAAGAGTGTCGAACCCAACGAGGAGCAGAAGGAAATGATAAGCAGTTTTCAGTAAGGTATTCTCTACAAGCACTAAAATTATCGGTAACAGATAGTTTTGTGATAAGGTAATTTGTAATGGGTAACAAGTAATAAAAGTAAATAAGGTGCAGCAAGATGGCCCAATCCTTTTTGTAGCAAAGGACAAGCCTGGACAAACTCTTATATAAAGGAAAGCGCTCCCGAGGACACATGGGAATTATCATCAAGCTAGTTTTCATCACGTTCATATGATTCGCGTTCGGTACTTTGATAATTTGCTATGTGGGTGGACCGGTGCTTGGGTACTGCCCTTCCTTGGACAAGCATCCCACTTATGATTAACCCCTATTGCAAGCATCTACAACTACACAAAAAGTATTAAGGTAAACCTAACCATAGCATGAAACATATGGATCCAAATCAGCCCCTTACGAAGCAACTCATAAACTAGGGTTTAAGCTTCTGTCACTCTAGCAACCCATCATCTACTTATTACTTCCCAATGCCTTCCTCTAGGCCCAAAAAATGGTGAAGTGTCATGTAGTCGACGTTCACATGACACCACTAGAGGAAAGACAACATACATCTCATCAAAATATCAAACGAATACCAAATTCACATGACTACTTATAGCAAGACTTCTCCCATGTCCTCGGGAACAAACGTAACTACTCACAAATCATATTCATGTTCATAATAAGAGGGGTATTAATATGCATAAATGATCTGAACATATGATCTTCCACCAAATAAACCAACTAGCATCAACTAGAAGGAGTAATCAACACTAGTAGCAACCCACATGTACCAATCTGAGGCATTGGGACAAAGATTGGATACAAGAGATGAACTAGGGTTTGAGATGAGATGGTGCTGGTGAAGATGTTGATGGAGATTGACCCCCTCCCGATGAGAGGATCGATGGTGATGACAATGGTGATGATTTCCCCCTCCGGAGGGAAGTTTCCCCGGCAGAACAGCTCCGTCGGAGCCCTAGATTGGTTCCGCCAAGGTTCCGCCTCGTGGCGGCAGAGTTTCGTCCCGTAAGCTTGCTTATGATTTTTTTCCAGGACGAAAGACTCCATATAGCGAAAGATGGGCATCAGAGGGCTGCCAGGGGCCCATGAGGCAGGGGCGCGCCCAGGGGGTAGGGCGCGCCCCCACCCTCATGGACGGTGGGTGGCCCCCCTCTGGTACTTCTTTCACTCAATATTTTTATATATTCTGAAACGTGCTCCCGTGAAGTTTCGGGACTTTTGGAGTTGTGCATAATAGGTCTCTAATATTTGCTCCTTTTCCAGCCCAGAATTCCAGTTGTCGGCATTCCCCCTCTTCATGTAAACCTTGTAAAATAAAAGAGAATAGGCATAAGTATTGTGACATAATGTGTAATAACAGACCATAATGCAATAAATATTGATATAAAAGCATGATGCAAAATGGGCGTATCAATCTTCCACCAAGTGAACCAACTAGCGCCAACTACAAGATGTAATCAACACTACTAGCACCCCTAGGTACCAATATGAGGTTTGATACAAAGGTTAAGCACAAGAGATGAACTAGGGTTTGGAGATGAGATGGTGTAGGCGAAGATGTTCATGAAGATGAGGCCTCCCACGATGAGAGGGGCGCTGGTGATGACGATGGCTTCGATTTCCCCCTCCTAGAGGGAAATATCATCGGCGGAATCTCTCCGTTAGACAGCAAAAGTGCCCCGCCTCTGGTTCCGCCTCAAGACGGCGGCCGCTGGTCCCGAAAGTGTTCTCTTATTTTGTTTCTAGGGTAAATGGCTTCATATTGGAGAAGCCTGTCAATAGTGGGCCTCTATTGGCCCCGCGGACCACTAGGGCGTGCCCAAGGGGTAGGACGTGCCCCATTCGTTTATGGGCTCACCGAGGGTCTTCTACGGTACTTATTTATTCTAGTATTGTTTTATATTCCAAAATAAATCCCATAAATTTTCACATCATTTTGAGCTTTGGTGAATTGCTATCTCTGTTCTAGCCTTTTCATATCAGAATTCCAACTCCAGAAAATCTCTCTCTTTTGATGTATCTTGCATTTTAAGAGTGAAAAGGCATTATAATTGCATAATAATATGGAATATAACTTTAAAACAATATAAATAACAATAGGAAACATGATGCAAAATGGATGTATCATCGGCCTATGCATAGTTCTCTTCAACATACAACTAACCCTAAAGTGCGATCCATATACGTGCGCGCTCATATGATGGGCACCAAAGGACAAAAAACATGCAATTCAAACCAATCACAATCACTAGTTAACACTACTCAAATATAATAGCGATGAGAAAAATCACTCGGTAATAATTTATAGCATCAAAAACCAGGTTCGAGTAGAGGATCACAGAGGTTTGCGGGAGAGTGGACCACTATATATAGAGGGATAAAGTTGATGAAGGTGTTGATGAAGATGATGGAATTGACGGAGATGATTGTCGTGACGATGATTCCCTCAACAGTGCTTTGGCGCCACCGGGAGAGAGGCCCCATCCTTCTTCTTCTTTGCTTGGCCTTCATGGCCTCCAAGGCGCGAGAACTCGCTAAACTGGATCTTGGTTTTGGTGGGCAGTTCTTTTGGGCGCTGGAAATCAGATCCCCTTAACCTTTAAATAGGCCACGAGAGGTCTTCACAAAATCGCAAAAGTTTTATGCCGGTTCCACAAGTTTCGTCCCAAGATGCCCTCGAAAGCACACCTCAATCGAAGTTGAAGAACTATCCTTTTTGTATTTTTCTTTTAGCCTTTTTTTCTTAGCACAAAGAATCTGAGTCCCGTCACAATCATATTTGTTTTCTTATATCTCTGATGTCAGGAAAATTCCGAAAAATAGGGTTGGTTCTTGAAAGTGCAACTAATCCCCGGGTGGTTTTGGTAATTCATAACAACATATAGCTCATTGAACTAATATCCATTCAAGTTTAATATTTTAGAAAGTTCAATGAATGGCATGGCATGGGGAAGAGATGTGGACCCCTCAAAATGCTAAGGACACATATTGGCAAAAGCTCAAGACTCTTCATTTCTATTTTAGTGATCCAAGATCACATTGAGTCCATTGGAAAGCTAATACTATTAAAAGAGGATGAGGTGTTGCTTAATAGCTCAGTGATATTGCTCCAAATTCCTCAACCACTTTCTCATTCCAAATATGACAAAATCCCAAACTCCAACTCAGCCCCACTGATTCATTCCATCTAGAGCCACCAAGTTCATATGACATAGCCACTACCAGAAACCCTAGCAGTTCGGTCACACCGATACAGATCTTGGTCTCACCGAGATGGTCTTGCCAACGCTCTGTGACTTGTTGCATTTATTTCGGTCTCACCGAGTTATGCAATCGGTCTCACTGAGTTGGCTTGACATTTTCTCTGATGCCTTATTGCTTCACTTCGATCTCACCCAGTTGATGCAATCGGTGCCACCAGTTGTTGTTTGCCCTAAGCCATAGCACATCGGTCCCACCGAGATTCCTAACGTTCACATTTTGAACTAAATTGGTCTCGTCGAGTTCTTCTATTCGGTCTGATCGAGTTGGGTCAAATGTGTGTAACGGTTGGATTTTGTGTGGAGGCTATATATACCCCTCCACCCCCTTCTCCATATGTGAGAGAGCCATCAGAACATGCTTACACTTAGAACATACATTTTTTGAGAGAGAACTACCTACTCATGTGTTGAGATCAAGATATTCCAATCCTACCATAGGATTCCTGGTTTCTAGCCTTTCCCAAGTTGCTTTCCACTCAAACCATCTTTCCACCATATCCAAATCTGTGTGAGAGAGTTGGGTGTTGGGGAGACTATCATTTGAAGCACAAGAGCAAGGAGTTCATCATCAACACACCATCTATTACCTTTTGGAGAGTGGTGTCTCCTAGATTGGTTAGGTGTCGCTTGGGAGTCTTCGTCAAGATTGTGGAGTTGAACCAAGAAGTTTGTAAGGGCAAGGAGATCGCCTACTTCGTGAAGATCTACCCGGGTGAGGCAAGTCCTTCATGGACGATGGCCATGGTGGGATAGACAAGGTTGCTTCTTCGTGGACCCTTTGTGGGTGGAGCCCTCCGTGGACTCGCGCAACTGTTACCCTTTGTGGGTTGAAGTCTCCATCAACGTGGACATATGATAGCACCACCTATCGGAACCACGCAAAAAGTCTCCGTGTCTCCATTGCGTTTGCACTCTCCAAACCCTTCCCTTTACCTTCATATGCAATGTTTTATTTTCCGCTGCTACACTCTTAGAATTGCATGTGTAGGTTGATTGCTTGATTTGTGTTAATTGCTAAAATTTGTCCACAACTAAAATTGGGAAAATGTTAGACTTTTATTTGGTCAAGTAGTCTAATCACCCCCTCTAAACCTATTTTCGATCATACAGTTCTCCAACTTTGCATCCAAGATACTCAAATAAATTTGTGAAAGCGCGTAAGGTAGGTAAACAAATTTGTACTTTCTGTCCTAAAAAATTCCCGTAAAGCACCAAAACAGTAGAAAATAGAAACTAACATTTGACACTGGATTAAGAGATTAGTCCAAATAAAAATAATATAAATTTTTGCCAGCATTATGTAAAAACGATATGATAATAACATGAGACAATAAAAAATTATATATACATCGGGGCGTATCACCTCCTAACCCCAGAACTGGGCAGGCGCTAGCTCGTCAAGCATTACGCCCCCGGCTCAAGGCCGGGCGAGGTAGCCACTAGCACAATTGGCCCTGACACCATCACGAGGAGGACATCGACAGCAGCACCCCCAGTTGTGCCCTCGGATCGGCCTAGAGAGCCCCGTTGGTCCCAGATCTGAACTGCGTTGAGCAGCCTGTTGGCGAGCTCCCATGTAAGGCGCGGTGCATCCCGATCATCCTAGCCACGAGCACCACCACCGGGGGCCACGAACTTCCATGAAATGACATGAAGGTCCCACCAGCGACACCCATGCCACCCGTAAGCCCCGAACAACCGGATCTAGCCCATCCAGATCGAAACCGCTATCGCTATGGGCGACCACACCACGCAGTCCACCGCGTACAGACTACCATTCGCGATCCTGCCATTGCGTACCACGCCTGTGCGTGGCCACCACCTGACACCGCCAACCCACATGAGTCATCACCGAGCACGGGGAAAGGAGAACCCGCTGCGGCTGATGCCGGCCGGGCTTCGCCCGGAGGCGACGTGGAGAGGGAAGGGGACGGAGGCCGATGGCTCCGCGGCGCTAGGTTTTTCCCTCCTGGTCGCTCGCGGAAGCGTCGCACACTTCATACTTATAGTATAAAAATACCTTTAGGAAAATATTCTTTGCTTTTCCTAAGATACAACCAATGAACCAATTCGGGCCGGGCCGGCAAAATCCGGGGCCCTGTGCGAAACTACGAAACGGGGCCCTATCACACTAAAAAAAATGAACTCACGAGCAGTTATAATGTATATATGTATCTCGCAAAATATATTTATAATATATAATTGTATATAATATAATGTTTCCAATCGAGGGGCTGCCAGAGGACTGTCGCCAAATCGCCGATCGATCTTCCTATAGGCTGTAGCAACGGCGACGTGATCGATGTTTTGCGATCGATCTGACTACCTATGTTAAACGGATACGGTAGGTATATTTATGGGTAGAGGATGAATAAAATGGTTCAACAGTGCATTAGAAACTAAATTAATAAATTACTTATGTCTTATAAACTTTTAGGAGCACTGAAAGTACGAACAACTTCCCCTGTAGACTGTAGTTTCCCGTAAGTCCTGTGTAGTTGCATACTCCCTCCGTTCGAAAATACTTGTCATCAAAGTAGACAAAAAGGGATGTATTTAGAACTAAAATACATCTAGATACATTCCCTTTTATTCATTTTGATGACAAGTATTTTTGGACGGAGGGAGTACTAGTTTGTTTATGTTTTTTCTGTTGATGGATCTGAGTGTTCGTATGAAAGAGATCTGAATGCAAATTCTCCTTAATAGTTTCTCTCACATAAGTCCCCAGCACTAGCAGCATGGATGGGGTACAAAATAAGAGCAAAGAGGATGGATCAATGGAGCTTACTTGTGATTGCGTGATGGATCGGCGAGACGCTGCGTCGCTGCCGGTGGCGCGGAGAGACCGGCAAATGGCGATGTGGCAACTGCCAGGTGACGGCGGCGCCGATATGTACCAGTTGTTGTGCGCGAGGGTTTGTGTTAGCGATCGGGATTGAAGCAATCAGACGGCGATAGACTCCTGTCGTGAAGATCCCGTTTTTCTTTTTCTTTTGAATGTGGGACAAGGTTATGATCGAGCAGCGTGGGATCGCCTGAGATCGAGCAGCGACCTGGTTCGCGCGTAGACTCACGCGGAGTCGTGGACGCCAACGGCCCAGGCCCAGGAATAACATTTTTTTTCTGAGAAATATACATACTAGGCCTATAAAAATTTGGGGCCCCAAATTGTATGGGCCCTGTGCGGGCTGCACACTCTGTACCACTATGGGCCCGGCCCTGGAACCAATCAGACCAAAAATATGATGGTACTATATCGAAAATGCTGGAAATTAAAACCCTGCAGCCTTTCTATTTATGCGTTTTGGAATCTTCAAATGAAAGAGACCCTAGGTGTAGTGTGATTGGTGATGATAGAGCCGTTAATATCGGCAGCACTAGCAAAATTCTCCTGCTTTCAGAGGTCACCATCAGGCTTAGTTGTAATGGAAAGTATCATATACTAGTATCATGCATATGATACTAGTGTATGATACTACATCTGTAATACATAGTATCATATGTTGGTATCATAGAGAACTACATTTATTGCCATGCATGACACAAAGTAGCACATCATTTAATATGATACGATATCATGATATGATACTCAAGCATCTTTTTTTTTATTTAATTCTATGCCACCTCATCAAAATTGCTTAGTTGGCATGTATGATACTACATATGATACTCCCATTACGGATAGCCTCACACCACAGATGCATCCAAGGAGAGCGCGGGACCATTTTTGTGATCCCATCGCGCTGTCCGGCATGCAAGCCTCGCCACAGCGGCCCTTGCCTTACACGGCATCCTTATCCTCGAGAAATTTAACCACTTTCGGCTCATTGGTTCTCACCGGGGCCCGGGCAGATATTTCGGCGGCCCAGGTGCCGTACGTCCTAGCTGGAGCCCTCCGCTTCCACACACACGTTCCAATCCGACTCGGCCCTGGTTTTTCACAGCGTGGATAAGGATGGGTGCAGTGGTCGTGCAGGAATAGTAGTGGTGGTGCACTGGCGCCCGCCCCTGTTTGTTTGAAAAGGCTAGTGGGGGCCAGGTTCACCCCCGGCATTCCTCATCTGGGATTTACCAAGTTTGAGCGGGGGTGCGGTCCAAGATCAACGAATTATATAAGTAAATCAGTGGCCTCATGGATTCTCTGGGTCGCCGTCTCCACGTTTTCTTTACGACCATTGGCGGCCACGGGGGAGGTGTACGGTGATTCGTCTCCCCGACGGACCCGTCCATCTCTTTCCCCCGCTCCCCTGAGCAGTGGAGTCCCCTCGCTCCGGCCACACTCTCTCTCCCTGACACCCTGACCCCTTTCCGTCCACCGAGATAAACGGTGAGAAGAGAGACACGACAGAAGCGGAGGAGAGGAGAAGGCTGGTGGGGATGGCGCGGCGCGGGCGTGTGGAGCTGCGGCGGATCGAGGACCGGACGAGCCGGCAGGTGCGCTTCTCCAAGCGCCGCGCGGGGCTCTTCAAGAAGGCCTTCGAGCTCGCGGTCCTCTGCGACGCCGAGGTCTCGCTGCTCGTCTTCTCCCCCGCCGGCAGGCTCTACGAGTACGCCTCCTCCAGGTGCATGCCGCTCGCCGACCCCCGCACTCTGTTTTGGTTACCTGCTCCAAGCACTTACTCCTCCGCAATTCCGCCCAGTAATTAGGATCGCTAGATTCTCCGATTCAAATGTTTGAATCCTTTCCCCCCCTTGGCTTCTCGTAATTAGTGAACCAAGGCTGCACGCCTACCGCCTTGCACGAACCTGCTTAGGATCTCTGGGTTGGTTTCTCACACTGCTAGTATCGGTACCACCACCTTGCAGTTGCACATGAGCAGGAGCTCTGCTTTTTAAGTACTAGTCCATGATAGCAGTAGTGTTTTTTTAGAAAGCAATAGAAGTAGTGTTTTTGGTTCGTTCGGGAGAAAACTAAGCGTGGTCTTGTACTGCTCCATGGAAGCTTCTCTAGTGGCGTTGACCCTGTGTCCGTATTCAGTGGTGTAGCCAGCCCAATAAATCAGGATGGTCCATTAATAGAAATATTTACATAAGTTTATTTATTTTTAAAGAAATATTTTTTACTATACTATATACAAGCTATGGAAAAATTTCAGGGTGGTCCATGGACCACCCTGGCCACCCCCTAGCTACGCCACTGTCCGTATTGTTCCGCGTAGCATAGGAGACGGCAAGGACGCTTGAGCCCGTTGGCTTTCGCATTGGCACTTGCTCCACCGCGCTGCCTCTGTTCTAATAATATATGTTCGTTTTCTTAAAGTCAACATTTTTATGTTCGACTAAGTTCATAATAAAATATGTTAACATCTACAGTCCTAAATAAGTACTGTAAAAAATATTGACGAATCTCGCGATCATAGTATATTTTCTCTATATGGACAAAACTAAGAAGTTTGACTTTTCAGAAAAATAATATATTGTACTTAATATTTGGACCGGTGCATATTTGATTGTCTGTGCTGAGTAAAAGAACCAACTATACGTTCTACTAAAACGACAACAATACTCTTTCGCTACATTGAGTCTACTCAATCGGCATATGAGATTAAGATAAGTAACTTGCACAAGTAAAAGAAATTAAGGATGTGTCTAGTTGAGTTGTGCATTCTGAGAAAAATGTTGTGAGCTAAGAATTATGACAAACATGGAAATTATTTTGGGGTTTCTTTCGCCCTCGGCGTCTACATCAAGCGATGCACAAAGTCATTTTTATTATAATATTATTCAACGGAGTTCAACAAAACAAATACATGGATCAACTCAATGCCACCTTTATGAAACCAATAGTTGCTACACCTATAAGCTTGATGATGTGCCTTGACCTTGCATCAACACACATCATCTAATCCGGCCTCATCAAGCCGCCCACCGGCAAGCCGAGAGCATCAATTGGTCAAGTGGACCCTCTGCGCGTACTGCATGCACACGCTCTAGAATAGGCCGCAACCATCTTCCGCCATCCCACCTTCAAGGGCGATCAACGTGTTCACCTTGCCAGTCCCGAAGGCATCTTCATCGTCCGATTCAAGAAACCCTAGGTTTCCCTCGGAGCAGTCGGAACGAGGTGGCGACGATTGCAACCGACGATGCCTTCAACAAGGAGACGATGGCCAAGATGTCGCCAACGTCAGCCATGGCCGAGGTCGACATGGTTTTCACCCGCATTTGTGCCACTCCGAACCAGTAGCTGCCCTAGTCCGCGTGCAGCTACCGAAACACCGGCAGGAACCAGCATCCCTTGTCGACCCCTCCACCGACGACGGTTCTTGGCGGAGACCAGATCCACGGCCATCGTCACGCCTTCCATCACCAGAGAACACCCGGGCTCCTGCGGGCCATGGAGGCGAACGCTGCCTCCGCACAACCATGGAATGTCGCCCTGGGAACCTCCATGAAAGAAATCGACACCATGGCCACAGGGGTGAGGCGCTACACCGATGTTGCGACAACCCTACAACCGGCCAAGTCATCCCATTTGATTGCAATGTTGTGCTCCAGTTGCCCACTGTTAGACGACCACAAGCCTGAAGATTGCATCCGAGATAGGTAGTTTTGGGACGACAAGGACAACTCCACAAGCTGCCGCTCAACACCAGAAACTGAAGATGAGAAACCTCTCCAATCCATTACCTTGGAGCAGGTCCTCATGACAGTTGGGCACA
>NC_041384.1:677311630-677349658 GCF_002162155.2 Triticum dicoccoides | reverse complement strand
ATCCCGTGCCACCTAGCCCAGTCGGTACGCCTCTCATCAGAAACCTCAGCAGGCCCGTTCCCACGAGCACCATCCCTCCAGCTATAAGTAACCCGGGATCTATCCCACCGGGCTCCACCACTAAGGGCTAATTTGGTAGCCTGGGATCCGGGGGGATCCCCACTTATTCCCTGGCCCGAGAAACCACGGGTCGGAGCAGCCCTGAAAAAATCCATCATGCCATTTGGGCACCCATGTGGGGGAGGGACCCTGACCCTTTCGACGTACTTTCCCCGGGAGAGAGTTCCAGACCTTTGTACATTGGATAGGAAAACCCTCGCTCAGTTGCTCTTGCGATCGAAAGGCAACGGCGCATCGGCGGCGCCTCTCGAGTTTCTCTCTCTAACGACCAGACCAACATGCCCCACTTCCCTCCGCATCGGCCCCTAATCTCTACACTTGCATGCTCCTCTACTCTCCGGCGATGGTGGCACTTTCGACTCCGGCTTGGCGTTAGTGTTTCTCCTTCTCACAAGATAAACTACATTCAAATCTTTGTCCCGTCCGGCAACGACAATGACTGGCGTTCGTGTTCCTCTTCCTTCGACCAAGGTAAGCCCCCTCCTCCTCCTCCTCCTCCTCCTCTTTCCCTCCCCCTGCCCCTCTCCCATTTTTTGGTGTCCAAACTACAATGGGGAATTTACCTGTGGTGGTATGGGGATTCCAATTGAGCAGGGAAATCCTCCCTTTGGGGTTTCCTGCCCATGGTTTATCATAACCAAATGAGCCCTAAGGGTACGATCCCATCAGGCTCCACTCCTTAGGGCACGGTCCCTCCGTCCACCACTCCTTTGGGGTCTGGACCTCCCGGCTTCATAGCCTTGGGCACCGGCACCCTATACTTGACAGCGGTACCGGACCCTTGGGCTTCATGGCACCATCCGCACTAGTGTTTACGGAAACCGCACTCCACCTCCTCCATGTCTCTAGTTGGGGAAGACCCAACTACGAGGACCATGGAGGCCATCAGGAAAGCTACTATAGCCGCTCACTTGCAACTACAAAAAATTCGAGGCCACTGCGTGGCAGGCCCAAATGATGGAAACCATGATGAAGGAACATCCTCGACGAGCGTGACACCAGTCCCTCGCCATGATGGCCGGCATCGCAGCGTGCGGACACAAGATGGACAACGACGGTGAGCCCGAGGTCATCCAGACTCCAGCTTGCAACTTACTAGCAACACCACCCCTTGCAGATTGACTGCGGGTCACGCCGGGTCTGTCGGGTGCGGACATCATCGTTCCTCTCCAAACCCTGCTGCACATCACCGTTGACCTCCTAGAGAACATAAGCAGATCGAGGCTTCGCCTCAGCAACACGGATAATGTACTTTCACTGCAGGTCACCCCTCGGAAGCTTAGAGCATCTCCAGCCGTTCGCCCCCCCCAGGATGCATAAAAATCGCCCCCTGGGGGCGAGCCGGCGATACAATCGGCGCTGGGGGCGGTTTCGCGCCCAGTCGTCGCCCCAGCTCGCCCCCAGGCGCCGATATTGGCCCACTTTTCAGCCCCATTTCGGCGAATAGAGGGCCCATATGGGCGACAATAGGCCCATATTCAGCGTGGTTCGCCGTTGTTCGGCGTTCAATTATGCACATAATTTTTTTATCACATATTTCATCACAGAAATATCAAATACTTCAACAAAATAGTACAACAACAAATAGTTCAATACAACTTATATATTTCAACAAATAAAAACTCATATTTCATCACATGTCGCGCTCGGCGTCGCCCTTGAGCCTGCATAGATGCTCTATCAGATCTTGCTGCAGTTGATGATGCACCTATGGGTCTTGAATCTCCTGACGCATACTGAGATAGGCAGTCCAGGTTGCCGGTAGCTAGTGATCAACTTCGGCTAGAGGACCCTTCCTGTAGTATGGTTTAGTGTCAAACACTGGGTCTTCTTGCTCGCTCTCGATGATCATGTTGTGCAAGATGACACAGCAAGTCATAATCTCCCACATTTGATCTTTCGACCAGGTCTGAGCGGGGTATCGGACAACAGCAAATCGAGATTGGAGCACACCAAATGCCCGCTCGACATCCTTCCTGCAAGCCTCCTGAACCTTCGCAAACCAGGCGTTCTTGCCTCCTGGCACAGGGTTTGAGATCGTCTTCACAAATGTCGACCATCTCGGATAGATGCCATCAGCTAGATAGTACCCCTTGTTGTAGTGCCGCCCATTGATCTCGAAGTTCACCGGAGGAGAATGACCTTCAACAAGCTTGGCAAAGACAGGGAGAGCACTGCAGCATGTTGATGTCATTGTGAGTTCCTGGGATACCAAAGAAGGAGTGCCAAATCCAGAGGTCCTGTGTGGCCACCGCCTCAAGTACCACACTGCAACCGCCTTTGGCGCCTTTGTACATCCCCTGCCAAGCAAATGGGCAATTCTTCCATTTCCAATGCATGCAGTCGATGCTTCCAAGCATCCCAGGAAATCCTCTTGCTGCATTTTGTGCTAGGATCCGAGCAGTGTCTTCCGCATTGGGTGTTCTCAAGTATTACGGTCCAAACACGGCCACCACTACCCGACAGAACTTGTAGAAACACTCTATGCTGGTGGACTCGGCCATGCGCCCATAGTCGTCGAGTGAATCACCGGGAGCTCCGTATGCAAGCATCCTCATCGCTGTCGTGCACTTCTGGATGGAGGTGAATCCAAGGGCGCCGGTGCAATCCATCTTGCACTTGAAGTAGTTGTCGAACTCCTGGATAGAATTCACAATCCTGAGAAAGAGCTTTCGGCTCATTCGATAACGGCGCCGAAATGTTTTCTCGCCGTGAAGTGGAGCATCGGCGAAGTAGTCGGAGTAGAGCATGCATTAGCCTTCGAGATAATGCCGGTTCTTTGCTTTCACCCGCCCCGACACCGAGCCACCTCGCCGCGGCTTTTCATTGCTCGCCAGCAGCTGGGCGAGGGCGGCGAGCACCATGAGATGCTCTTCTTCCTGGACGTCGGCCTCGGCTTCCTCCTCCAGCAACGCGGCGAGCGCTTCCTCGTCATCCGAGTCCATCGCCGAGGCAGGAAAATCGCCGAACACCTTGTGCCTGGTGGGCGTGTACCCCCCGCTAAACTGCCCCTCCGCGGCCGGAAACGGCGGCCGAAAATGCCCAGCTGCTGTTGGAGGGGCTGCCGCGGCGAAGCTCTGCTATTTTTCCAGCGTGGAATGGCTATCTAGTGGTGAAAGGCGGCGGGCGGCGCCGGGATATAGCTACTAGCGGCCGAGAGCGCGGGGGTGGGAGGCGAGTCGGGGAAGAAAACCTTGACTTTTCCCCTGACGGCGTGGGCCAGCCGCGCTTTTCCCTTGCGCCGGAGCCCCCAACTGCCCCCCAATGCGCCGGGTTCGTCCTGTGACCGCTGGGCGGAAAAAAGGGCCGAACCGGCGTTTTTCGGCGTCCTGTGGGTGCGATTGGGGCGTTTTTTTGGCGCCGGCGCGGAAAAAGTGGCCTTAGGGGCCTGTTGGGGGCACAGCTGGAGATGCTCTTAGTCACCATGGCTCTCAGCTTGGTAACCTGCGTAAGCCAATATCGGCCATTACCGACCAAAATCCACTACCCCCACCCCGGCCTCCCCTGTGCATGGATGTCTCGGACATCAACCCGAGCTCCGTGATCACACACGGGCCTGGGAAAGGAGAGATATGGCTAGAACTATGAACTAGTAGCAGTGATATCAACTCCCCTCACCATAGCCATCGCCCCACCATGCTTGCCTATGAAGTAATTAAGCATCCCTTCCCAAAGTCGTTCATCATGCGCGTCGACAAATACTCCGGGGACTAAAGCTGGATCATTGCCTTAGTGGTTACCTGACGATGGTGGACATGGCAAGAGGTGATATTTGCAACCCCTCGGATACATGCCTCTCTGTCTGGCGGGGTCAGTGAGGACATGGCTCATCAGGCATCTCCCAAACACAAGTTGCCAGCAGTCGCACTTCGAGCATGCCTTCATCAACAACTTTGAAGGGACATATCATCGGTAGTGCGTACAACCTCCATAACTGCATCCAAGGTGACAAAAGAGTTCGTCCATGATTTCATCGCTTGTCAGCTCAAGAAATGTAACTCGTTATCCAACATTTCAGAGAAGCCAACTATCCAAATGTTTATCAATGGTGCAGGACCCATTCTCACGTTACAAACTTGACAAAAAGCAAGCATATGTAAGGCTCACCACCATGGGGTGACTCATGAAGGTTGCAGATGACTAAGCAACTGATGATGAGACGGTTCGCGTAGGCCGTCGTCAGATGGCAGCTCCAGATAGCCACAAGTCACCTAATGCAAAAGCCAGAAGAAACAGGAACCACATCCGAAACAAAGGCCGCAAGACGAGGGAGACCGAGCCGACCTCGTAGTAGCCACCAACGAAGCCGGATCCAACGGCTTCAAGAGGCAGAAGTGGGATAAGAAAACTAAGCAGGCGGGACACACTTTTGAGGAGATCGTGAGCGATGCCTTACCTCTTATCTCTAAAAGGAACTATTATTATTTAAAGAACTAAAAGAATTAATGGTTCTAAAGGAGGAATAGATAAGGCTTCATGTACAATCAAGCATACATGTATTCAAGCATGACCACTTGTTCGAACAACGTGCTAGACTATTTTTCTGGATACAATATCTCCAACCATCCCATCAATATATCACAATTATGTTACATCAACTGAGTTATCCTTATTCATTCCTCACGTCATAATATCATTAAAGTGTCTTTTAGTTTAGTTATGGTTCTAATTTAACAAATATAAGAACCACACGGAAGTCATTTCATATATAACATGGAAATACGAGTGAACCATGTATGTCCTCCATGTAGATGTTATGAGTACTGACAACAATTGCAAACAAAATGTCAGTGGAATGCACAAATGTTCTAACATCGGAATTTTTCAAGTCAACACCCATTGTTGTTTGTGTCAACATATCATCATACGGACAACTAGCACATCCCTCAATGTGCAACATCATTATCAAACGTTAATCAAGCGGTTCATGCAATTAACTAGGCCATGCTTGTGTCTTACTCATATCAAAATAAAACGAAGCATGGTATCATTCATGTTGTTGTTGTGGAAACATCAAAAGATTAGGGGGTATCTGAGTAACATGATCGCAACAGAGATTTGCATCAACAAATTGAATAGGTCCAATCCCCTCAACCTAGCATAGTCTAGTACTATGTTACAAAGGTGTCAAGGGAGGCTTGGTCGTAGATTGGAGTCGTTCGAGATTCCTTGGCACCCTCTCCAAACTCATATGTCTTGATGTTGCTCCAAGTTATATGAGACTCCTTGGATTTGACACTAGGCTCCCGGCGAGTCATGGAACTCTGATGCGTTCCGCTTGATCCTATTCAAGTGAGAGTGAAGTGGGTACATCCTATGGGGTGCTTATATGTGCTAGGGGTTCTTTGACAAATGACCAAGGCTACCCTTGAGACAATGGAAGGGGGGTTAGTGGAGGTAATGTTTGCTCAATGGTGGAGAAGGGGAGAGGATCAGTTCATACCCCATGTGTAACACCTTGACCACAACCACTGGTTCTCGGTCATTATGCCTAGCGGGGTCTAGACCGGCGCCACATACCAACACTACTCTTTCTTGCGCACTTTTCCTCACTCATGTGCGCCTAAGATTAACTTCCTAGTCGTTCACCCATCCTCAAATTGCTCCAAGCCAAGCTCGCTTAACTTTGAGGTTCCTTGTGAATGGGCTCCCAGGAAACAAGGAATTCCTTGTTGATATGAGTATCGTTCCTATTAACCTAGGGTGTCACACCATGGCGGGTCATTCCCTCTCACTCCTCCATCGTGGGGGGATTCTCTTCTCGGGCTCCCTTCTTGATGTGTGCCTGTTTACTCTTAACCGCTCCTTTGAATTGGTCTTCTTATCTTTTTCACTCCGTTGACTTATTGACCATGTTAGGTTTATTTCAATTTTATTGTCATGCTAAGCGTCTTTGACGGACTAAGTATGACCCATAGGTGGAATTAATTACTATAACAAAGTTGTCGCCTAGAAACCCTAGACACCGACTAAGAAAATTGATGAGGACAAAGACCCACGAGCCCCTTAGCACTCCCGCATAGGATGCAACTGAGATGGTGTCGGGGTGGGGAAGCTTTTCTTAACACAACACCATCGGCACAATCTCTGACTAGACTAACCTAAAATCGTGTTTTTAAGGCGCCCATAAGGCATTGCGTAGGCGACGGTTAGGCGTTAGGGCGCCCTCCAAGCTCAAAGCATCGAGCTTGCCTCAGATAGCTGCATAAGATGTCCACCTTAACCTTTAGAGTGTTTGATGCACCGTCTTAGGCGTCCAGGTTTGTACTCTCATACATATTGGACTCCTTGAGCTTGCTAGACAAGAGAGCAATTTTCCCAGGTAGGAAATTGAGTCTTTGCTAGAAACAGAGGAGGATGTCGGTGCCAACATGTAAGAGGGGGGGGGGAGATAGAGGGAGAGATAATCTTCAATCCACACACTCCCCCCTCCTCTCCAGTGGCTGCTCTCCAGCAGATTTGTTGCCTCTCCTCTCAAGCAGATCCTCTTTGACAACTCCTCCTCTCTAGTACAGTAGCAACCAACAACAGGCAATGGCAAGGAACCAAGGATACAAAGTGCCAACTGCCAGCGTATGCCTCACCCATCCTCTACCCTCTCCAACCTCTTCCCCTCCACCCTCCTTTGCTCTCTTTCGTCCATGTCTAGTTGTTCACTGCTTGCTGCTTTGTTGGTTGCTCACGACCTCTCTACAACCAACATTAATTGCAAGGTGTGTATGCCTAGTTGCCTACCAAATTCTACTCTATTCTGCTGATTAGAACTCTCTAAGGCGTCGTATGGCCTTATGGCTTAGTGCTTAGGTGGTGAAGCGCCCCTAGCACCTTGCCTCAGCTTACCACCTTACAAACATTGCGTAAAACTATGTATTTGCTTGATGTGGGGAGGCAGAGTTCCCACCCCTTCCCGCAGGCAAAGCATCAGATGGATGGGAAGGAGCTCACAAGCTTGCCTACGGCTAAAAGTGTGATTGGGTTCGCCCTCTATCCGTCTCCTGAGAACCACTACCTTTCTATTTATGTCGTACACCTCCTGCCTTTCCCTTAGCTTCATATTACTTATTCTATTCATCATTAGCAAAACTCGCACACATTCATGTCCTTAAGTAGAAGAACAATTAAGAAAATTAGTGCATCATAATGTGTTAGAAAATTCCTTTTACGTGAGCAAATTCCTTTCACTTAGCTAGCCGCAAATAACTAGATTTGTACCTAAGTAGAAAACACTTACTGTACTCCGTGGATTCAAACCACTTCAGTAAAACAAAACCACTCCATAGAACCACTTCAATAAAACTAAACCACTTAAAAAATTCAGGCCTAAGTATAAGACATTTATTGTATAAGACATTTCGGTACTTTAATTGAACTGCCAAAAAGGCTTATATTTAGGAACATAGGGTGTAGAAAAGACTCATATTGTACTCATTATTTAATTGAATACAATCCATAACTACATGATAGCTATTTATACTATTTAATATCCCTTATATATGTCACTAACAAATATGATTGTTGCCATCCACCCTAGTGTTGTGTGACCGGGCTTAGTCCAAGGTCCATGCCCATCCATGACAATACTTAAAGCCAATAAATTTTCATCTACATGTAAACCCTTCTCGGAGCCTGTGTGTGTCTTTGTTGATTAGAGGAAACATTTATTGTATGCCTATCCATATTAATGCGATATTAAGATTTCAGAAATACGAAATCATGGTTGTATCACATTGGACACTACAACGACAATAACAAAGCATTTTGTCCCAAGCAAGTTGGGATAGACTAGAGATGAAATCCATTAGAAACATGTGATAACCCAAAAGAGAATAGTGAAAGTACAAGTAAACAAAATGAAGGCAAGTAATTAAGGGCCGGATACATGGATTGTTGACTTCCATGCAGTATTGCCAAGAGTCAAATACCCAGGTACAGTCCAAACCTTCAAGTTTCTTTTTACATCCTCCTCCCATGTCAGCTTTTGTCACCCTACCCCTTATAGTATCGCCACTCTTCAAAATTCCACTATCAAGTGGTGCTTCTGCATGCCTTCGTTGGATATTTCCAAACCACCTTAGTCGGAGTTCAACAAGCTTCTCTTTATCAACACCACCCCTACCTCATCATGTATTCACTCATTCATAATTGAATCCTTTATTGTATGGCCACACATACACCGTAGCATGTGCATCTTAGTGACACATTTATTGGATGTCTTGTCTCTTAGTAGCCCAACACTGTGCTCCATATAGCATCACAGGTTTGTTCAATGTCCTAAATAAATTACCTTTTAACTTTTTTCGGACCTTCTTATGATAGAGAATGCCAAATGTTTGCTACCACTTCATCCACCTGGTTTGTTTTTGGCTGACATCCTCATCGATAGCACCATAGTTTTGCAACATTGACCCCCAAGTATCGAAATGTTCCCCTCTTAGGCACTACATGTCCTTCTAAAATAAGCTCTCCCTCATTGAACATAACACCTAAAGTCACACCTCATACACTTGGTCTTGGTCCTACTAAGCTTAAACCACTTGGACTCTAAAAGACTGTCTCCATAACTCTAAGTTCAGGATGACGACCAACCTACTTACTTCAACTAAGACCACATCATCATCAGAGAAGATACACCAAGGGTATGTCCTTGTATATCCTTTGTGACATTGTTGATCACTAAGCAATATATGGGCTCAAGGTTGATCCTTGGTGTAGTCCTATTGTAATTGGGAAGGTAGCATCTTTCTATCACCTACCCAAGCACTTGTCACGCCGTTATCGTACATATCATCAATGAGGGTAATGTATATTGTTGGGACTTAATGTTTCTCTAGCACCCACCACATGACTATCTTTGGTATTGTCAAGGGAAGTGGATTTCTAGACTTCTACGTGTTGCACCTCCCGCATCCAGGTCATTAAAGCCCCACATTGGTAGAGCGAGAGGGGCACACCCCCGAGCCATCGACTTCCATCTACGTGGCATCCTAGGTTTCCTTGCAAAGGGAGATTCAAAGCATCCATGACTCCAAAAGGGGGGACAAAGAAGGAGACCAAAGCGGCAACGGACTAAGCCACCAACCAAGACCCCAATAAATAGGCATCCACCCAACGGGAGTAAGGACATCTTCGGTTGACGCCAAGATCTACAGAAGCCCAAGATTCGTCAGGTTAGCTAGCCAAGAATATCTAATCTAGACATCCCATCTAGATCATCCACCCCCAACTCGATGTGTTGACCCCAACCTGTCGAACACCATCCGTACTCAATCATTGTAATCATTTGCCATGTAATTCTAGACAAAGAAAAGTAGGGTGGTGGCAGCTTGAGGAGGATGCAACTCTCCTTGTGTCCCTCATATGAGTTCTCTTATAACAAGAGGAGGGACCGAGGAGTCACACCCCACAGAATGTCAAACGTCAGACCTTACGTGACGTTCTAGAGCGACGGTGTGGCATCCCATGCTAGTCACACCTCCCTCCTTTCAACTGATCGCTTGCTACAACACATCATCATTACGACTCATAGGGAACTAGCATGAGTTTAACCAACATAAGCTTCCCCTACCATCGGCCAATAAGCGAGCAAGAGGGAGATAGTGGAGATCCCTCCTACCCCACAGTTGTTTGACCAATGACCACCAGCATGGCTCGACGCTTCACCCCTAGCGCTTGATCAAAGCGACGCAACTAAGGACTCATCCGGAGTTATAGGCGTTTTCACCCTATCTCATACATCAGATTGTGATCGAGCATGGCTCGATGCTTCACCCCTAGCGCCCGACCAAAGCGGCGCAACCAAGGACTCATCTGGAGTTGCAGGCGTTTTCGCCCTCTCTTATACATCACATTGTGATCGAACATACTCGAACCAAGGACACCCGTGCGTGCCCCCGGCATGCCACGAGTCAAGAACCAAAATTTTCAAATACATTCTTGTCTTAAGCATGAAGGGGAGCCTTGGCGCAGTGGTAAAGCTGCTGCCTTGTGACCATGAGGTCATGGGTTCAAGTCCTGGAAACAGCCTCTTACAGAAATGTAGGGAAAGGCTGCGTACTATAGACCCAAAGTGGTCGGACCCTTCCCTGGACCCTGCGCAAGCGGGAGCTACATGCACCAGGTTTTTTTTTATTCTTGTCTTAAGCATCATCTACCAAAACTCTGCCTCCTCACAAGCGCTCGCACGCTCCCCTTGATAGAACATTAGTTAGGGGCGACCCTCTCGGGGCCGCCAGACATCGTTGGGGAGACTACCGGATCCCCTCGCGTGATGAACAGTTTTAGAGCCACATGACCTTGTTTTCTCTTTGTATTCTTTGTAGAGATTTCACGCACGGCCTCCCAGCAGATAAGTTGTGCGACACTCGGGGGTACTAGGGAGGATATGATACCCGAGCATGCTTGCAAGGTCATGCCCAGATGCGTCCCCTGTCCAGGCATTAAGTCACCCTCTTGAGCCCAATTGCCAGCAAGGTGCTCATCGACTTGGGAGGCTAGGAAGTGCAAGGCTACCCACACACAACATGGTTTGGCGGGACCAATGGGCATGAGCCCACCAATGATACGACCCTAGCCATGTAACCATAGCTTGACCAGGTATATAAGGCGAGTTAGGGGCCTTCTTGGGTATCCAAGGCATTCTCATGCCTCCATCTTGATTTGTCGCTGCCCCCTCCAAACAAATATGTCGTCGCTCGACGCCACTACTGGTCTCAGGAACTCTAACACTATTATCATAACTCTTTTACACAAAACAAGGGAGAGGATGAGACCCTCTACTTCGTGTGCTCATTCTCAATCATCATCTTCTCGGCGGCCAAAGCGTTCATCGATGACACGAGGACAGGACTGCTAGCCTTGACGAAGATAACAACCCTTTCTTGGCAGGTCTTAACAATGACATACTCCACATAAAGAACTTTGGATCTTCGTTCATCAGCTTCCTATATAACCCGTGTAGGAACGTCGGCAACGATACCATTGACTCGCGCCATGGCGGCAATAACTGCGCCTATAGCTATTCCTTGAACCTGAAAGGCAGAGTTGGCTTTAGATCCAAAGAAGAGCTCGAGCACCAGCTTGGACAGCCTCTCCAAGATGCTAGGAAGCTCCAGACGAAGCAACTTCCTAACCTCCAACACAAACAAAGTCCAGTCGGGTGATACACGTCGAAGCGAAGGACCACATGATGAGCCTTTGCCAATAGGAAGAAGAGAGGTCGCGCTCAAGGCGAGCTCGAATTTTGCTTTCTCCGCCTTCTGTGTCACCTCCCAAAGCCTCCTTTCCACCTCAATGGTTTCAGCATGGATGCGAGCACATGCGACCCAAACTTCATAGGGCCATGATGAAGGAGGTATTTAACCCCCTTCGCCTCATACATTGCTGCGTGATGGACCTCAAGTGACTGATGCAAAATAACATAAGAGTCACAAGGGCATAACTTGCATCAATACATGCTCAACCGAAGGAGAATATTGCCATACCCAAAGACGTCACTTTGTCGTATCCAATTACGCGCCGATATCCGCCACCACAACGGAAGAACCATCCCCCTGCACTGGCATCCCAGCAGCTGGCAAGGATGAGAATGGTATAGCATGGTGTGAACCTTTATGGCATGAACACATGTTCTTAAATGAAGTACTTGTAGTAGGTTCACCTCCTTTCCGTCCTCTGGCCCTGGGGGAGCCACTACATCAACATAAGCAAACCAAGGATAAATGTCGAAAGGAGCAACTCCAGATGCTCGACGACTCAACTCAGCTCATCAACATGTCGTCGTCATTTCCAAAGTGCCTCCCACGTGAGACCACGTCGATTTCACTTCCCCCTAGGACAAGTGTGGCACCCCATTTCCTGAAGGCAAGAGCGATCTTATGCAAAACTGAAAATACGTCATCCGAGTTCAAATAGAGGGGAAAAGATTAACGGGGCCTCGAAGCGCTTGCACTTCCTCGGAACTCAATGACCTCGACAACGCCAAGTGTCTGCTCATAGAAGTGCCATCGACCTCGGAGCACGCAAAGGAACCAATGCCTGTAGCACGGGTAGCTTCGATCAAGGAAGTTGCCTCGTCATGTATGAAACACTCCGAGAGAGGCCACCTCCTCCATGAAAGTCGAGAATCAACGAAGACGACTCTGACCCAAAGAAAGACATAAGGAAACCCCCTGAACTCCAAGCAAAGATAGGAAGAGTAACCACACTACTAAGAAAGTAAAATGAGCCATACTATCATGGTCCTCAACTGGGAACATGGATCTAACATAAAGGATAAGTAGAGCTGGACCCTAAATCTCCAACTCCCCTCCTGAAAGAGACGATTGGGGTATGATTCCACCTCAGAGTCCTCCATCAAGGTACATGCGTTCAACAAGTTGAATGGAAATTTTATGAACTAGATGAAAATTCACCATCGAGTCTTGGGCAGGAAAAGAGCCAAGGAAAACTCACCCCCGAATGAATGTCAGGGTCACAACCGTCAGCCTGCCAAAGCAAATGCCCTGCCCTTGAGTTATGATAAGAGACACCTCATGAAGTCTTCGACAATGTGGGGTAAAGACAACCCATCAATGGCAAGACAGTAAAAGGCCATCGCCGTAAAGAAAAATGACTTATTCATAGATAGAGGTGCCCTCCATCTCCTCTTGCTCTTAGCGACTAGGTTGCAAAATGATAGAACCACTACATCTGCTGAGAAGAAAAACCACCATTTTATGATCCCATCATAGATCTAAGGAAGAGGACAAGGGGAGCAAGACCGAAACCCTAGGGTGATGGGAGAAAAGGCAGAAGCGGGGATCAAATTTGGCTCTCCCACTTCCTAGGGAAAAGCTCAAAGAAATGGCAGAAGACACCGAGCTCCATTGGGTGGTCAAGAAACGCCTCACGCATATGAACAAACCATGCAAAGCAGTTATGAAAGGAGGCATCACATGCGCCAACTGAATCTAGTAGAAACAAAGCAATTTCTCCATAAAGTCCAAGAGGAGAAAGCCAAGCCCGCCAGCAAAATGTTCCAGTATCACCACCGTCTCTCTCGACATTGGGAGGGCAATATTATCAGTAGGATTAGGTAGGCCTACCACATGGGGAGTAAACCTTAATGACGAAGCCAATGTTACCTTGATGAACTCGTGATTTGGGCCACAACGAGACTAGAGGAGAAAGAAGGGTGTGGCTGCATGAGCTTCGTCTGCCCATGGATCCAAAAACCAACAAGAAGGCACAAGGAGGTTGAGAGCAGCGAGCCCCAAGGAAATGAAAGAAGAAAGGGAAAGGAGAGGATATGATACCTTCAGTGTTATCCACTAGGGATCTATTCATCCCATAACAAAGTAGTAAAAGTGGTTGAACCACCAAGCAATCACCCGAATCGAGGCATCAAGAAGGTGTCCCAACGTGGTCGCATGTATTGTGGCATGGGGAGGCATTTGAAAAACAATCCTCGGCCAATGGGTCGCCCGAATCCGAGTGGGCACGATACCTATGCGATATTACATCAGCATCTGCAATTCGCGCTAGCATCCCATGCAAGGCATGTCACATGTTAAAACTAGAGCACCGAGGATTAGGGCAGGTGATGACCCAACAAAACATGGTACGCCACGGTCTAATGCGTTCGAACGATTTCAACACGACATCAAACTATCAAGGGAACACACCCATGACTTCATTTCATATGCTGATGGGGGCTTGTCTGAGGGAAGTGTATTTCCCCACTTCTCTGTGGCGTGCCTCCATTATTCGAGGAGTAATAGCCCATTTTGGTACGACTGGAGGGTCCACGCCTGGCTCACCAACTTCCACCGATGTCTTACCCCATGTTCCTTTGTAAAGGGGGATTCAAGGCATTTAGGACTCTAAAAATGGGTCGAAGAAGATCAAGGTGGTGACAAGCAAAGCCATCGACTTCCATATGTACGGCAACCCATGTTTCCTTCAAAGGGAGATTCAAGGCGTTCAGGGCACTTAAGACAAGACAAAGGAGACCCAGGTGGTCATGGGCTCAGCCACCGACCAAGACCCCAATAAATAGGATCCACCTAAAGGGGTCAAGGACATCTTCAATCCACGATAAGATCTCCAGAAGCCCAAAATTCACCAGATTAGACTAGTCAAACATATATGATCTAGACATCCCACCCATATCATCCACCCCCAGCTCGGCAAGTTGACCCTGACTTGAATGCTCTTTGTACTCAACTATTGTAATATTTTTGTCATATAATTCCACACAAGTAGCAATAGGGTTATTACTCACCGCATGAGGGCCCGAACCTGGGTAAAATTCATGCCCTGTGTCCATCAGGATAAGGTGATGTCCCACTATCGTACAAATTACATGTGGTTATGGTTGTTGTTTGGTATTTTGCCGAAAAACACCTTGAGAGCTATCTTGTCATATGCCTTCTCCAAGTCTATGGAAACCATGTGTGGATCCTTCTTATGCTCCTATATCTTTGCATAAGTTGACGTAGAAGGAAAATCACCTCTACAGTCGATCTCCCGAGCATAAAGCCAAATTTGTTTTTTGTGGCAGTTCTCTCACTTCTAAAGTGATGCTAAATCACTCTCTCCCAAAGTTTCATGGTATGACTGATAAGCTTAACTCATTTATAATAAGTACAACTTTGAATGTCTCTTTTATTCTACAGATAGGTAGTAGTGTACTCTTCCTCCACACTTGGGGCATATTGTTTCACCAAAAAGAGGGTTAAATAGATTAATAGCCATACTACTACCACATACCTAAGACACCTCCACACCTTAATAGGAAAATCATCTGGCCTCAAATCCTTTCCTCATTTCATCATTTTTAGTGCCTTCTTAAACTCGAGGTCATGAACCGCCTCCCAAACCGCCTATTGGTGTCATCAAAGGAGTCATCTAGCTCAAGCATAACGTTCATTCCCACCATCGAACAACTAGTTCATGTATTCTCTCCATTTGTTCTTGTTCTCATCATCTTTCACTATGGGTCGATTTGCCTCCTCCTTGATGCTTATAGCTTGGTTGAGGTCCCTTGTCTACCTCTCATGAATTTTTGCCATCTTGTAAACTTCATTTTCTCCATCCTTTGTGCTAGCCGCTGGTATACCTCATCATAGGCTTGCCTCCATACTTCACTTACAACTCACATTGGTTTCTTCTTGACCTCTTTGTATTTATGCATGATCCTTGTGCTTCTATCATGGTGCCAACTCTTGCAACACTCCTCATTGATTTCCTTTTGGACATCCTCATTCCACCACCACGTGTTCTTAGGTTCTTATTTCTTACCGTCTGTCACCCCAAACGCCTCCCTGTCTACCTATAATGAGCGTCCTAATTACAGCATCAACTAACTCCTGCAGCCTCCCTATCAAGGATCCTACATTCCAACTACTCACCTGAATCATATTTTTCCTCAATTAGATTCCTTACCCTTCGCGTACGTAGAGTGGAATGGGTTACGAAATAGAAGTCACTAAGATGGCTACGCCCCAAAAAATTTCTATTGGGTTTCATAACCTTAAGCATTGCTGATTTTTACATAGGCTCACCAAGCGTAACACAACCCTCCTCCTTTACTCGGGCTTGGAACCGGCTATGCTTAAAATATATAAGGGGTTCATTTTGGACGCTAACATGTGAAACAAATGGCATGTAGATGCACACATAATTTAGTATAGTTATGTAAATTATTTGAAAGTAAGCAGACTTGGTTTAATACAATTTTTGGGTGAACTAAATGCATTATGGATTTGAAATGAGAAAATCTACAAGAAAGCCATTTCAACTTAGTTAAACTAATTTGACCATGGTAGAATATTATATTTATGTAACGATCGAACTAGTAAGTTATTCTTTGATGGGCCGCCCATCTTTATCTGTTTACCCATACAGATTGTGCTTTTCTGTTGATGCATGAGCTTTCCCAACTACCTCTTTTCTGTAATTAGGTAAGGCAACCTCTTGCTAGATCCTCCTTCCTATTACACTAAGTCAAATATAAAAAAGCTATCTTCTATGCTTGTGAATGCTTTGTTTCTTAGTCATTTTATTGTTGAGTTATCTTCTATGCTTTCAATATTTTTAGTTTCTCAGTCATTTTATTTTTGCACAATATACTAGTTTGGTGTGCTTGTTCTCACAGTATCCTAAGGAAAATTTCGCAATGTCATGCAAACTGCGCTTTTGACAATATTGTGTTGTGATATGGTATCTAGGGCTATTGCTCATTAGTGGTGATTTTTATGCACATTTATGATCATTCCATCGTACTTGTGATTTCTATAGTTTGATGATTCATTTGCAATTCTCTGACTAACTTGGTTTTAGAAGATGTGCATAGGAATTTCTACTTCGATAAAAAATGCTCTCGGGTGGGCATTGCTGCAACAACAAGATTTGCAAGAATATTCCTTTATATGGTTTTGATGGTGCCTATAGTGATAAACAATTATTACATTTTGATAATATTATTGTTCGTATGATTGTTCGGTTTTTGTAAACTTGTATATCACATGAATATTGTTTTGGTACTTCATCGCGAAACTCCTTCTCTATTTTAAGTATTAACGTCATAAGATTTAGTTAGTTTTATAATTTTCAAGGTACCTTTAGTAACGAAAGTTAAAAAATCATATATTATTCCTCTTATGAAGAGCAGCCTTTAGTCCCAAATTAGTTAGGGTAGACTAGAGATGAAACCAATAAGATCTCGCGACCAACTCATAGTGCTGGCACATGGATAGCAAGCTTCCACGCACCCCTGTCCATGGCTAGTTCTTTAGTTATACTCCAATCCTTCGTATCTCTCTTTACGGACTCCTCTCATGTTAAATTCGGTCTACCCCGAGCTCTCTTGACATTATCCGCACGCTTTAGCCGTCCGCTATGCACTGGAGCTTCTGGAGGCCTGCACTGAATATGCCCAAACTAACTCAGACAATGTTGGACAAGCTTCTCTTCAATTGGTGCTACCCCAACTCTATCTCAGATATCATCATTCAGTACTCGATCCTTCCTCGTGTGGCCACACATCCATCTCAACATGTGCATCTCCGACACACCTAACTGTTGAACATGTTGTCTTTTAGTCAGCCAACACTCATCGCCATACAACAATAGTCAGTTTTAATGCTTTTTTAAGAATTGTGTTCCAAAAAATATATTTTAAATGCATTAATTTTCAAGGTTAAAATCATTGTTCCTCTTGTTTCATTTTTTGTTGGGGATTTCCATCAAGTCTACAACTTCAAAACTAAACTTGTATTTTATATGGAGAAAATATACTCCTAGGATGTGTTCTTGTGATGGCATGTTAAGGTTTACCTTACAAATGCTAGTGAATATATTCTTATAATTGACATGTAAACTCTCATATTAACTTCAATTGATAATTTGATGAGACATTGCAATGTTTGCGAAGGTGCAGTTTTGATCATTGATTTAGGTTATTTAGTTCGACTTGTATCTCGTAGTGTCACTTTATATCATGTCTTGACTTTTTTTCTTTGACCCATATCTCATGGGGTCACTTCAATCTTGGACCTCGCGCCCTCTATGAAATGATTTTATCTAGAAGTAGGACCAGTTGTCACATCTCTTTCTTGGTTCTTATTCATTGCCTCTTAGCACTATCTTGTCTTCCATACCACAACCACCTTTAATTGTCGATGCTTGTGGTGTCCATAAATCTATGTCAAAACACTATGAAGGTCCATGAGTCCCAACCATTAGCCTCATCGTGGTGTCCTCCTCCTCTCCACTCGCCTAGTGTGGCTATTTCCCATGTTGTTATGCATTCCTCCCCTCTTCTTCAATCCAAGCAACACACAATGGCATTGAGTACAATGTGCCACTAAATTTGTTTTGTTCAGATAACAACAATTTTGACACTTACATTCCGGCCTTATGTGCTATCTTCACATGTAGTAGGTTGGTGGTAGGAGTTGAAGCTCCCACATGACAAGTGATAAAAATGAATATATGAATGCTCAATAATCCTTGATAGTCGGTATTACATGGTTTAGCCTCCCATAACATTCTTCGACTCATTTTGCTCCCTCTATCTTAAAGTTCTAACATCACCACTATTTGCATTTGATTGTTCTCCTTGTCATCTCCCTTGTGAGGAATGACACAATGGAGCAAGGGTGATGATGGAGCCATGAGTAGAGTTTTACTTGACAGAGGGAGGAGTCAAAAAGTATAGGGAGATGGAAGAGCAAAAGAGAAACATGAGGGAGAGTCCACTAATAGATGGGGATACTACCAAATTCTAGGGTTTATCCCCTATGATGTTCCTTGAGTGCCTTATAGGCCGAAACTGAAGGCATTAAGAATTTTGGGAATGAAAAATTTGCTTGGCAAATGATGCTAAGACGATACTGGAGTTGGGATTGCAAATTGAATCAAAGGAATGAGCTGAGGTGCCAAACATAGACTTTGGGTGCGAAATGGAAAAGGGGAATCAAGATTTTAAAGCACACCAGAGCACAGAGTTGAGGGTCTAATAGCCGATTTTATCGTAATGGTTGCATTCACACTTAACAGGTCATTGTAGCATAGTGGATTTAGGAGCCCTCTTTTTGCATTGGCATGGGTTCCAATTATTAGATAATAGCAGGTAGGCCTTGGGTTGGTTCTCTGTTCTAGTGTGATGAGACAGATTGGTGTCTTTTATTCACATGCATAAAGGTAATGACTGACAATGGTCGTAACACACTTGTTTTGCACGAGGACTGGTTACCTAGTGGCCTTTTGAATGATTATTCCCCTAGATTGTTCAAGATTGCCAACAGGAACCGAAGAGCTGTTGAGCAAGAATCCAAGAATAATGACCTGATCCATTCTTTGCCAGGATTACTAAAGTGGCTCAGTTGAAAAGATTTTTTTCATATTTGGGAGGCACCACAAGATGTAGCCCTTTCGTTGTACTAGGTTTACCCTATCTGATTGGTTTGTTCCTCATATGGGGTGTATTCGACAAAATCAACCTATTTAGTGTAGTTTTTTTAGTTCTCTTCTCCTTTTGAGGTCCTAAGTTTTGGAAGGCCAAGATTGAGCCAAAGTATCAATTCTTTCCATGGTTAGTGTTAGTTCATGGTACAGTATATCCCTCGATAAGGTGTCGTGACTAGCCGGATGGCACATATGGGGAACAGGAGGCAGGAGTTACCCATGTTCAGGCCCTCGCGGTGAAGGTCAACCCTACTTCCTACTCTGTCATATTGATGGATGGGGTGTACATAGTACAAAGGTTGCGATCTCGAGGATCACGTATGTATATTAAGGGTTTGATAGTGGATTGTGTTGCCTCTATCAACTAGCCCAGTGTCGCCTTATAAAGGTTGATGAGGCATAGGTTTAAATGATTTCCTAGTCGACTACGGTGGCCAGGAGTCCTTGCATGGTCTCCTAGTAGGCTTGACTTGGACGCCAGGTTGATTCATTCCTTCTTGGGAGGCCGTGGGTAGGGTAGCAGCCTGGGGCCTATCACAGCTTGGTTGGCCGACTTCCAGAGGCCTAAGGTACCCCCGGTACATGGCACCGTCAATTAGCTATTCATAATCATGTCGTTACCTTTGACAACCTTGAAAGGCGTGGTTGGCCCTACGAGCAAATTTGTGTGCTTTGTGGTTTGAGCCGGAGATATTCATCACCTTTGATTAAGATGCTACTTTAGCCATGAGGAGTTGTTGTTAGTGAAGAGTTGGAATGGCATCCATGTTGCCAACCATAGCATGAGTGTCCTCTATATGGCTTCGTGGGACCTTCTCTTAGCGGCCAATATCAAAGAGTCATGGAGACGTTATAACTAATTGATCATTTATGCTTTCTAGAATATATTAGAGGAACATAATCGGCTCATTTTTTCAAATATCACACTCTGTCCAAGTATAGCCCTCCTTGCTCATGAATATTCCACCCAATGTGGTTTGTGTTCATCAATGGATAATTCCTTGACATTTCCTATGTGGTGGGTGCTATGGTTGAGGAGGGGTCTTAGTGTTAAGTTTGTTTTTTATCCTACGGTAATCAGTGTTCTTGTGCTTCATGCTTGATGTAAGCAAGCTCCTATAAACATAAAACTCTCTTCAGTTTGATGGGAGGGTAGCATTCCTGGCCGTTTTCTCAAGAAAAAACTTTAGCATTAGAGTGAATGATGTGTTGCTAGAGGATTTCATGTGTTGTATATTTTAAACTAGATAATGAGAGATTTGATAAAAAAGGTATATTGTATTGATGTTTTTCTTTACCCTTTTGCTATTTACTTATGCAAATGTTTGCTATTCTACTTACGCAAATGTTCTAGACCACCAAGGCATATCTAGTTAAGGGAACTAGTCAAATTTCTCACCAAAAGCACACGTGAGGACCAAAGGGGCAAGGGAAGCAAAAGTTCATAGAACATGAGGGCCATGGACAGTGATATATCTTCTATAGGGTACTTGGGTTTACCCTAGAATGGTATCCCCTCATGGGTCCCACTTTATGAGGGCTAAGCCAACTCCCAAGTCCTAATGGGTATGGATATTGACATAATGCTACTTTGATCCTTTCCCAAAGAAAAAGTTACCTATTAGCATCTCAATGTACAAATACACGAGATACCTGGCGGTGTACATCAAACTTGTTATGTTTCTTTGCTACATATGGACACTACCTTGGTTCATGAGCATTTCCCAACTTAAACCTTGCTCCACTCAAGCAGCTTGTGTAGCACTAACATTAATGTTTGGGGTGTATAGAAGTTTTCTTTGTACAAATTTTGATGCCATTTATTCTCTTGTATGTGTTCTACCATAGAATAGCATGTTGGAGACAAGTAAAAGATAATTAGGATTTATCTACCACTAATATGGCCCTCCCATAGAAAAACATGGTGATCCCAGTTCTAGAGCTAAACATAACATGTCCAGTACTTGGGTATTCAATATCAGGTATGGGGATTGCATTGATGTTGTTCACCACTTGGGCAAAGTCCTAAGATTGTATGACACCATAATCCCATAGATCAAGAAGGAATACAAAAGTTTGCAAGGGCATATAAATACCTCCACTTCGGGGGTGGGGGTGTCACCAAGTTGAATGTTGAACTCATCATCTACCTAATGACATAAGAATCCAACCCAAGGATGGCATGCCATGCCTAAATACATCAATGTAAGCTTTAATGGAGAAGACATCAACCACATCCCATTTCCAATTATTTCCCTTCGATGTCGCAATTAAACCTATATTCTGCTCCTTAAGAGGTGTTACTGAAGGAACTTCCTAATACATGTATTGTCAGATTCTATAAGCCGCGTTGCTTCAAACCTCATGCCAAGGGGCGAAAACACATGTTTTTGTCGCTTACCCCTTTGCCACGGATAAGAAAAGGAACCACACCATTCCATTTGAGGGGAATCATCTTAGACACCATTAAAGTTATTAGACATAACACTCTTTCGCAGATGGATATATGATATAGGAAGTCCACTAACTATAAGACCAGAATGGATAGTTGCCAGATGTCAAATAATTGGACCACTTCGAAGCTTTATAATGGAGCACCTTAATAACACAGGGATAGCCCAGCACACCACCACATTTATGCAAGCACCACAATTATGCCTCAAAAAAGGGACCAAGACGGCGCCTCTTGGTGCCATCGAGCACGAAGTCGAAAGGTGCTAATGCTTTGTCAAAGGCATTCAAAGTCTTCCTCACCAGTCTTTCCCATTGAGTCGTGGTTTGTGATGTGGGCACTTGAGCTTCGAGAATCAAGTAAGCCCATTGCATGGGAGATCTATGTAAGGTATAAGTTCAGTTTTTCTAGCATGCTCCATTATTGCTCTCATCAAAGATCTAGCCTAAAGCATTTGGTCAAAGGTTTGTCCCACATTTCCTATGTGTGTCCATGATGATGGTCTAAGGATAAAGGTTTATGCTGGAGCCAAATGTTAATGCTTGAAGACCAATCTGCCAACTCACTTTGAGAGTCTGTTCAACGTTGGACGAAAAAACGTGAGATAGGGAGGGGATAACTTCTATTCTAGATGAACATTGATCTCGCAAAATAGATAAATTGTCATGGCATGCTTATAAACTTTGGGGCAAAACAAATTTTGCTTCCAATTTCTTCAAATATTCTCCATGAAATCTTCAAGCATTACTTGGTTGGATAATGATCCCTTGAGGGGCTTTGTCCTGGATGGTCTTTAGTTTTGGAACGGGGTAGTAGAATAGTTCCTAAGGTTCCTTACCTCCCACCAATCTCAAAAGGTGCCTCGAATGAAACATGCCCTTGATCAACTTCCTCAATGAGGGTTCAATATGAAAATACTCTAATGCAATTGTTCCCACAAGTCCGCTTACCCTATTCCAGGATTGAAAAAGTCAGCCTTGCATGTATAGAAATTACATGCTCCACCTTGAAGATTGGTTGACCCCTTTAAAGTATGAAGTCACCACCCACAAATCTTGTCCTTTTACATCTCCCTTGAGGTTATTCTTAGAGACTCATTTGATAGGATGTTCTATGTGTTAGGAAATATGCAATTATATTTTTTGGGGGCCAATGGCTAGTATATATATACATGACATGTGGTAATGGCTAGTATATATATACATGACATGTGGTAAATATGCAGGAAACCCCTCATAGGATGAAAAAATATACAAGCTATACTTGAAACATAATATAACTCTAACACTCCCCTAAAACACAGGGTGGATCCACAACACTAAGTTTGGGGAGATAAAATCCAAGCTGCATTCTGTTGCGATGTAGAGTTGCATCCAGCCATTTCACCCAAAATCTCAAACCGGTGCCAAGTAGCAGAGCTCATCAGCCTTGGAGTCACCTTGCTGAAGAGCATGCTCATGGCGAATCACAAACTGGTATGACGCATCACCAGAGGGCTGATAGCGATGCTCAAGATGGGTCCACATCTCAAATATAATAGCGAGGCCCATAAACTCAGATGCAAACCGAGGCAAAACACTAAGTGAGAACAACCACAATACACATCATCATCAAACTACTAAGTGTAAGCAAAGTGAACCTCATGGTAAGTGGCAAGACCTCCCCATAGGCCAAAACCTCTTGATCATAAGCACAAACTGCATCCTCGTCAGCAAGCTTAACCGCACCCTTAGCAGCCCGAGGAGCATTCGCAGGAAGAGACGGTGGCATCGGTGAGGTAGGAGCCACAAGAGTAACCGTATGTGGCAGACAGAGGGCGCCAGAAAGAACACCAAGAGACACATCCACACATCTGAATGCGCATAAAGGCAACGAACTAGGTGGAATTAGAACCCTAAAAAATTACAAACCACCGAGGAATGGTGACATAACTTGATGATGAAGACATTGCACCTCTTTTTTTAGAACTTTTTTACTCTTCTTTTGGACCGATGCCCAACTCAACAGGCAACCAAATTGATTCAGCGGTAGACGTGCTCATGGAGGGGCCGGACCGGCGGTCATGTAGGAGGCCAGTAGACCAAATCACGGCCTTATCAACCACTCAGTCCGGCAACGGACCAACGGGGCGTAGGAAGTCAGCAGCTCGCCCAGGTGGACGTCTGGGGCGGGCATGCAGGCACACATCCGAATCGAGTTGATGGCAGGCGGGCCAATCAGGCGGCAATGCGGCCAAATCGAGCTGGTGATACAACCGACGGGCGACGGCAGACTAGGAGAGGCAGCGAGCGGTTTGAATTGACCCAACGTTGACCAGATCGAACGGGGTCAAAGCAACGCAGGTGCTGCGAAGCAGTCGGGCGTGTGTGGACCAATAAGAACAACAATGTTGACCAACAATGAATTGATCGGATCTTTATAGGTCAACTCAGATCGGAGATAGCAACTGGGAGAGAGTTGATGGTGGCAAGAGAGACAAGGCAGGGTTGACTAGAGAGAGAATGATGGTGCGTGATGGTGGATCAATATCATGAGTTGTACGTGCCAAAAAAAACTAGGCTCTGATACCATGTCAGGAATATGCAACTTGTGTGTCAGGAATATGCAACTTGTGTTTCCTAAGGGCCAGTGACCAGCATATATATTCATGTATAGGTGATAAGTATGACAAAAACCTCATACAATGGGGAAAATATACATGCTATACATATAACATAAGATAACTCTAACACTATGGACCATCACGCTGATGATGCTTCCATTACGTGGCAATAGATATAGAAGTCTTTCCTTCCGTTGTTAAAGCACCTTCACGTGGGCCTATTGCTCTTGCGCTCATCTTCATCAGAAATTTGCACAGTTAAATAATATAGCGTGATCTTGTAACCGACCTAATCTAATGCATATGTTGCCCAATAGTAGTAGTTGCTTGTGTGATGGAGTGCGCACATCCAGGGAATACCTCTGGCATGAACCTTCCTCAAAAGTCTTGCTTACCCTTTTGTGTTTCCTTAAGTCGAGGCTCACAACTTAAGTAAGATTTCTTGTTTATTGGCGACACAAGATGTTTGAGGATTTGAAAGAACACCAATAGGGCATACGGCTTTGCAGGAAGAAGCATGGTGCAAAGCACCCCCATATCATATGTTTTCTTTTTTGCTAGCAAATAGGGTGCAACCCCTCATGATGATCCTAGTAGGTCGTGGATCAAGAGATATACTCCCTCATACCCCGGTCTCATGTGAGTAGTTCTTCGATATTGCCTTCTAAATGTGTGATGGAAGGGGGATATATACATGAGTGATATTGTATGCCTTTATTCACTTCATGATCGAGTGAGGCCTTCCTATTTTGCCTAAGGTTTCCAGTATGCTCCAGATGAGGAGGTACTTCAAGCTCTACCATACTATTCTCCTATGTTGAGGTTCTTCATAGTGATAGCCTTCATATGCCGAAGGTTGAAGGATGTTGGTGTGCTACTTTTCAAGGTTCATTATAGTGAGGGCCTCCATATGTCGAAGGTTGAAGGACACTGGCATGCTCCATCGAGCAAGAAGACCCTAGGATGCCATGTTCTTATAGTATCCCAACTTTACGATACCATTTTAGAACAAGGGCTTGAAGGGAAGCTCCTTAGCTACATCATCGTCACCTTCATGGACAATATCATCATTTGTTATCTTTGACCCACACCTTTTGTTAAGGCTTAAGATCCACCTCTTTGATCCTTCTAGGATGTTCTTGCTCAAATTGATGGCCCAAAGGGTTTAAATTGTGCCACAAAAGCAAACTAAAATCCTTGAACAAGATCTTGTATGGTGCCTTCGGTAATGGCAGAACTCCTAACCCTTATGTGCATCTTTCTTTACATGTTTGCTTCCTCGAGCTCTTTGCAAGGTAAGAAAAATTGCTAGGGAAGTTCTCTTGTTTCTAGTTGTTAAACGGTGAGAACATTAGCAGCTGGACTTTTTGTGCCGAAATTAATGACTTATGGATTACGTCATCTGTGGATCTTTGAAGGATGCCTTCTTTTGCAAGAACCTATACATGACCTTTCAGGATAGCGAAGATGGGGTATGCTAAAGCTCTAGAGGGCAACACGCAATGTTGTGTGCATGACCTTGTAAGGTTTGTTGGATTCTATGAGCTTCCCCTGCGATGAAAGTGCCTAAAAGGTCATTGGGGCCATCTCGGTGGCCCATTTCTTCTGAGGCAACTTAAGTAGGAAAACTGAGGAAAGATGCCAATGTTCGCGACTGGATAATCGATATGATGTGTCTTGAAGTAGTAACATCAATTTCAGGAGGCCATTGTCATCGTGTTCTTGAGCTATGTAGGGGCTTTCCTGCATGTCATATATTGTTCATTATGCTTCTTTTAGGAAAAGTGAATTGGGCCATGATCATGGTCTACACAAAAATATTGGGCTCTTCCATTCAGTAAGGAGTTAAAGGCTTCTTGAACTTTCAATGGGAACCTTCCCAAATCAACCACCTCTTAGGCAGTTAATAGGTCGGTCTTGTTCAGGCCCCTAGCCCTTTTCTTTCTAATTACTCCATCCTTTCTCCAAAAATTAGTGCAAACTATGATCGAAACAAAATAATCTATATGCAGGTAAAGTCATACTACCTGAAATTGAACTCAGTAATCCCTAATTTGTAGGTTGTATAAGCTTGGTGAAGTCACTTCTAAACTTCTTATCTTCATAAAATCTCTATTTGCATATGCTCTCCAAAATTATTGTTATTGCAAGTTCTGAATAAAAAGGTGGTACAAAAGCTTCTGAAATTACACTAGGTAGATATTGTTTCTGCAGGTAGAGACATAACCTATATTCAGGTAAGACAGAGAGATATGATTTCTATTTTACTGTTTTCTCATAGTACATAGAATTGTGTTTAAAATTGCCAGCCATAGCCTAAAGCTTGAAAGTGCAGTTTCCAAACGTTAATGTTATCCATTTATTTTCAGCATAGAAGGTACATATGACCGCTATCAGGCATTTGCAAGAGCCGGAAAGGACGTGAATGAACCTGGTGCAAGTAACAACAATGTACATTAATCACTATAGCTTTTCTTATTGCATAGCTTAGATCTAGTTTATGTGTGGAACATTCAGCTGCCAAGCATCATACTGTGGATTTTATAAGTCTGTATTTCTGAATTTATCATGGAAATGCACTATGCATGATGAAGTGTTTGTTATCAAGAATTATGTTGCCTATGCACAGGACCAGCAAAATGAGTTAAATATGATTATTTTTATAATCTAAGTCTAGGTTGTAATCATGCCATTTTGTATCCAGGATAGCCAAATTGTATAATTGTTTATATACTCTTTTTAAGCAAGATTGTCTGTATCCCCACATATCTCTGACATGATATGTTGATTCTGAACCAGGATGGAGATCCTTCAAATATACAGTCAAGGCTTAAAGAGATTACTTCCTGGTAGCCCTTGAGGCTTTACACCATATCTCCTACAGTAGTATGTTATTTACCGCGTTTAGTGCAATGCTGATGATGTGCAATCCTGAAAGGTCTCTTCAAAACAATGCTGATGACTCAGATGCTAATGAGCTAGAGAAACTGGAGAAACTACTGACAGATGCTTTGAAGAATACAAGATCCAAGAAGGTACACCTAAATGACTCTGTTCATATTTGTAACCAACTTTCGTAGCAAGGAATCAAGTTTCTGGTTCCTGTTGCCCCCTTGCACCATCAGAAAATGCTCTGTTTTCAGCCATTTTCATTAATTAGGCAGTTCACAGTTTTAGCATGATCTTAGTTGCTCCAGTCTCGCTCTTGACACTCCAACTAGACATAAGCAATCCATGGTTCCTTACCAAAAAAATCTCCTACCTGATGGTGTACGGCATATATTTTTCATTTGGATTGACTATTCTCAAGCACAACAGACAGTTCAATGATGTAGTTGCATCTAGACTCTTAATGGTCCTGAACGTGTCAGTTCCTATATCTTGGTAAATGATAGGTAAAATACATTGAAAAAAGAACTCACTGGCTAATTCACAATACATGTGGCTGTGTTTGATAGTTTCACTGTTTCAGCACAACTCAGAGGAAGTAAGCTGCTAGTACATTTTCTAAATTCAGCAATAAAGGTAGATGTGCTACTGTGCTATAGACCTGTATTGTGTAGAACTGTACTTGGATGAACTGTCCTGTGATGTGAAGTCAAAGATGTTCTGGCTATACAAGAATCAGGCTACCATTGATGTTTACCATAAGACAGCGACAAGTTGGTTCTGTTGTCATTTTTCTGAGTATTGTGTAGCTTATTCCAGGGCATTAGTAAGCCTGTTTGTATTGCAGGCTGCCTGAAATGACAGACAAAATGGAGACATCAGAATATATCCTGTCAGTTACCTGCAAACAAGAAATTAAAATTTTGAAATAGAACCTGGCATGAGAGTTCAGTCAACACAAAGACTATTGCAAGGCTATTTCGCGTGTAAATTAAAACGGGGTATTGCTGTATTATCTGGATCCATGTGGAAAGACTTATTTACAAGCTTTGCTTTGTTGCCACTGGAGTGCAGATGTTGGCGCAACGAAATAGCGGTGCGGGAACGAGTGCAAGCGGCGAGAACTCCGGTCGTCCTAGGGGACAGAAGGAAGGAAGGACTTGAGCAGCCATATGATGTGCATGCATTTGGTACAAGGAAAGCTCTGCTGCTGATGCCAATCTCTTCCCCAGCTATTGGTTATGAAAGAGTTGTGAAGGCTGCTGCTTGTAAGGTCCAGCAGGGAAATTTCAATAAAAGGGTGGTGGGTTAACACCAGCAATGTCCTTGTTAAGTTATTTGATGTTCTTACTAACCTATCAGTCTGTTGTCAGTCTTCTCCACACAGATTATACGCAGCTGAGTGAGAAATCAGTTTATGTGGACACACCTTATATAACCTGACGAGAGCAGATGCTACCTCTAAGACTGGTTTTTCATTCCATCCCATGCTGCTGATTTTTTTATACGTATCTTTCTCAGAGTAGTATAATTTTTCATTCTGTGGCCCTAAATAAAAATCTTGAGAGAAAATAGAAATATATTGTGATGGTATAAGTTGGCTGTGTTGCCATCATGGGGTGGAGTAAGAACATGGCACATAGTTGAAAACAGCAAGCAAAGACCTGAACCAGTCAGGCATTCAGTAGGCAGAGTTTGCTAATCGACCCACCTTATAACTGTAATCTCACCAATCAGTCCGGAACCGCAGGAATCTTGGCATGCACACATTTCCCTGCGATGGAAACAGCACCGACGAGAGATGTCAAACACAAGCCTCAAGAAAATTTAGAACAGCGAGGGACGAGTACGGGACGACAGCAGGAAGAAACCACACCTGAGATGTAACACCGGCGCCGCGGACGCCCAGCCAGCCTCCGGCAATGGCGGCACACGAGGTCACCAGCCGCGGATGCATGCCTGAGATGAATGTAATCAGTCTGAATCAACTAAATATAAATTGACCCATCGATCCGCCGTTGGCCGGCGCTCGCCGGAGCGGGCCACCGCCACACGGCGCTAGCGGCGGCGTACATAGCTCGGACAAACACCAGGAAGGGGGAAGGCGTCGTCCGTCCACTTCTACCCTCTCTCCGGACTCCGGTGGTTTCGCTGGCCGCGCAAAGCTAAGCAGCTTGGGGCCGTCGCGCCGTTCAAATGGCCACGCGCGCCCGGGCGCGTAGTGTCCCTCGCGGACGGAGACGTCACGCTGCCTACGTCATATCACCCGCGGTCATTGCCTAAAAGAAAAAAATATCACTGTGCTACGCCCCATATCGGGCATGTCCTCTCCTCGGGCCAGTCAATGACTCGCCTTTTCAGTCCGTTGCAGAGCCATGGTGGCGGCCGGGCGGCCGGGCGCCCCTTGGAGATGTGCTGGGGGTCAAAGCGGGCTGGAAAAGTCTAGAGGATGGGAGAAACGGGCGGTAACAGCTTTGGCATGCATACGTTTTGCAGGAATCTCGGAGCGGTAGAAAACGACGCACCTGGTGGACAAGCAAAGCATCATGCACCGCGACCTGCCGCCTGCGGACGGACGAACGGAGGCTAGGCGAGGCATTGGTGTCCGGCTCGGCGGCTGGAACGCGCGTGCGGCGCCGGCCGGACCGGACACCACTGCCGACCCTGGCATGGCGCCCGGTTCTGACTGGCGCGCCGGCCGGCACTACATCAACAATGTCTGCTCCGCCATCCAGCCGGCAGCGCTCGCCCGACGACGACGGACGCCCATCCCTGCGCCTCTCCCGGGGCCTCCACCTATCGGACGCCCATGTACCCAAATCTGTGTTGGGTAATCCGTGTACACGCGACGCAGAGAGCCGGCTTCAGTTTTGTTGGCAAAAACCTGGCCGACATCTAGACCAGCGAGGCCATGGGACGAAACATGATCTCTCCAAACGATGCAAAGCAAGTTGAACACAGAACGCATCGAGGCAGCAGCAGAGCAAACAGACATGGGAGGAGGAAGGTGACAAAAAGAAACAGGAAGGAAACACATCAGCAGGGAGGAGAAGATATTTTGCTTACCACATAGCCGGCGACGCCTGGACGAACGAAGGGAGTGGAGGCGAGCGTCGCCATTTGGCTGCCTCCCGGCCGCTACCTCCAACTAGAGAGGCAGGCTTCGGCGTTTCGCCGCGTTTTATGCTTGGCCCCTCCGCCGACCACAGGTCCGGCAGAAGAGCAGCAACGCCGTGTCGACGGGCCATTGGCCGGAGCTCCTGGAGGCTGTCCTTTTTGCTCCTGTCACCGCGTACGGCGCCTTGTGCACGCTCGCGAGGGCGCGGATCGACCGCCGCGTATACAGCTTTGGGGTTTGGTCCAGCCGGAGTACAGGGGCACGCGTCGGCTCGCTGCGGCGCGCACGTAGGGTGCTCCGTGGCAGTTAGTGGCCGGGGCCGGCGCAGGAAGAACGTCACAGACCTGCTGTGTCCCAATCTCCCAAGGGCATCTCCAGTCGTTGGCCCCTCAGGGGCGTCTAAAAGTGCCGCCTGAGGGTGAGCCGGCGCAAAAAATGGTTCTGGGGCAAGTCGGTCCCCAGCCGTCGGCCTCCAGGGCCGCCTCCAGGCGCGTATTAAAAAGAAAGAACTGTTCGGCGAAGTTATGATAAAAAATAGTTAAATTTTGGCCAAACATGGCAAATTTCGATGAAATTCGCGCATTTTCATTACATTAACCTAATCTAAAAAAGAAAAGGGCTGAAGTCGTCGCCGCCATCGTCGTCGTCGGCCTTCTCCTCCTTGACGCGGGCGCCCCTACTAGACCCCTGCCACTACTAGGAAAAGGCATACTAATGGCGCACCTAATTTGGCCATTAATGACGCATTAGTGGTGTGCCATTAGTAGCACGCCATTAGTATATTTTACTAATGGCGCACCACACATGCGTCATTAGTATATACAATAGTGCGCCATTAGTATGCCTCCCAGGAGGGCATGTATACCCAGGTGCTTTGGCATACTAATGGCGCACGACAGCAAGATGCGCCATTAGTAACTTCGGCATACTAATGGCGCACTGTTTAATGATGCGCCATTAGTATCCTTTGGCATACTAATGGCGCACTATGATGTGATGCGCCATTAGTATGAATATTAGGTTTTTTTTATTTTTTTATTTTCTGTTTTTTGCACAGGTTACAAAATGTATAATTAGACAAAATATAGACAGCACAAATCAACAACAGATTCATCGAATACAATAGAAGATTAGTCTCTGAATACAATTCATCATTTTAGTCTCCGAATACAAGTCATCATATTAGTCTCCGAATTGAAAAGACCGAACAAAGATAGAACATTATATTACAAGTCTCGAGACCGCGAGTTTGTCTTCACATTACAAGTCGATATCGATCATCTAAACTACCATCACATAGAAGAGAGCTGCGGTCATCACGATGAGCATCATCACGATGAAACTCGTCTTCATCCGGTTCCTCCAACGCTCCCTCCCCTCTCCCGCTAGATAGCGGGCGTATCTAGATTTGGCCTCGGCCCTAGTGGCGTACCCTTTGTAATTGTTACCGCTGAATCAGTGAACCTGTCTCCAACACTCCTCCCAGTCGTCGTAGACTCCGGGAACCTTACCCTTGTACACGACATACCACGGCATCGCTATGCAGTAGCCAAACGAAACGTTAGTACCAATTCACAGACAATACATAAGTAATATATAAGTATGCAACAGAACGATCGGAAGAGAAAAGTAAGACATTAATAGCATCAATTACATCTTAAGTTGAACGACTCTCGAAACCAAAGAGACATACTACAAGTTCATTAAAGTTTAATTACAACATGAGCCAATCGATGTTTCAGAACTAGACACAACATCACTGCTTTCGACTCGACTCAAGGGACCGGAGCGTGGATGAAGCCGCCGTCTATCGTGGGAGTCATGAAAGAACGGGCGTTGTCATCCTGCATTTGTAGGATTGTGTCGATGTCACTGTTGGACGGTTGATTTCTGAGGTAGAACTGCCCCGCGGTACGAAGGACATCTTGATGGATGATTTCCGCAAACTCCGACTGGATGCGAAAGAATTCTTGTCTGATGTCCGCGTCCTGGATTGCCGACACGCTCGCGGCCCAATCTTTGAGTCTACTCGGTAGCAGAAGTTAATGATGGTCCCGTATGATCGCCCGCATGTGATGGATGGCGTAGTAGGCACCCTTCTGACCGTCAGGCGGCTGCTTGACGCAGCAGAACATCGTATTGTGGGAGAACACGTGCTTGCCGTACTTACGAATAGGCCTGGTGAAGGTGCCTCCAGATTTGACGTAGCCGGGGAGAACATCATCAAGAACCTTCTTGACATTTGTGTAGTCTACGTTCGACTGACGGTCCGGGTCGAAATACGTGGCCATGGAATATTCGGGACTTAGGAGGATGAGCGTGCAACGTGTGTCACTGCAGAAAACATGGAATGTTAAAAGAAAAACGATCGAAATCTAAGAATTCATATGTTACGGGGCGGTTGAGGGGAGGACTTACTCGGGAAAGTAAGGCACGAGGAAGTTATCCTTATCTTGGTTTGCCAGAATGACTCCTTCGAGGTAAGAACTCGCGACTTGCCGGTCCCCAGCGCTGCCCAAGATCTTGGCACGCATGTAGAAGGGGTCGACTATCACGATGTCCGGGGTCTTGTCGCGAATGATCCGCATCTCCATACTCAGCGAAAATAGCCAAACGAAGGTGTAGTGCAGCGGATGAAGGTTCAACATAGCGTGGATGTCATCAAACCGCAGGACGATCGTACCCCCGATGGAGTTATCCACAAAGCCCTTGCCCTCTGGCACCTTGGCCGCGAAAACCGGGTATGCCACATCCTTCTCTCCGAGACGCCGCTTCTCCAAAGAAAGAACACTGTCATGCAGACTCCGCATAGCACCGGTTGCAGCATCGAGCATATTTCTCGGTAGCATCGGCCTACCCGCCACATGCACCCTCCTCGAGATATCCTCAGGTGAAGGTGGCCCGTCCTGAGCACGGATCGTACTCGGTGCCGGCTGGCCCGCACCCTTGTTAGTCTTTCTTTTGTGTGCCTTCTTCTTCTCCTGTAATGGGACCGAGTTCTGCTCACAGACTGCCTTCTTGAGTGTGTTGGGGCTGATCATATTTCGCACCTCGCCTATCTGAGGCTCGGTGAAGTCGGCAGCTGGAGGCGTCTCCTGAGAGCTGAACTGCAGACGACGCCTGTTGCAACTTGGCTTCTCCGCGGTACCAGCTAGATCGCGCACGTCTTTTGTTCGGTTGGGTTCTTGAGAAGGAGGCCCCATAAGTCGCCACCGTACCCATGATCGGCAAAGTACTGATCGACGTTGGCAAATGTATCGTCGTCGTCGTCGTTCTGATCCTGTGCCATATGCATGTTTGGATCCAGTGGCATAGGGATGTCCGGCACCGTTGCGGCGGTCTTGCCATGGGGCCGACTTGGCGCCGGCACGACTGGCGGTGTTGTCTTTGGGGTGGTGTCCCCCGCCCCCAAACGAATCTGGCTCTTCGGCCAAAGTAGGGGCCAGCTCAGGCAGGCGCTGAGGGTCATCACGTCATCATCGTCGGTCCCGACGGGTCAAATCGGAGGTAACAACTCGTCGCAGCCTGGCAGCACCCGAACCAGTTGAACCCTAAACAAGTTGGGTGGCATCTGGGTACCGTGGAATAAGGGGTTGCCCGGTTGAACGATTTTGCCCTTGGCGACATCGACCAACTCGTTGTTCATGAAGTGCAGGAGAGTGCACGGAACGTCGGCGGCGCCCTGCGAAAACATGTAGGGCGTCAGGGATGCCCAGTCAAAGGCAAGGAGATGAAGTCCTCGGCCGAGAGAGGTTTAATTAGTTACCGTGATGATGGCGTCGAGCTCGGCTAATGTCGAGGCACCGCCAACGGCGGGCGTGCAGTTGACGGAGGGGCCGCTTGCTGTAGAGGTGCCGGCCGACGTACACCCGGGTGCATTAAGCTCCCGTGCCGGCGTCGGAGACACCAATGCCGCCTCCGCCGGAGACACCAATGGCTCCGCCATCGCGTTCTGCGAGTTGCTGGCCGTGAAGCTAGGAATCGGTGGCGGTCCCTGTTGGCCGCCCGCAATCCACGCACTAATCCCCTGGATCAAGGTAGGCACAATTGCGGTGATCGTCGCTCCGAGTTGTTGTTGCACTTGCTCTTGGACAATCTCCGGAATCCGCGCCACCTGTGCCCTGAGTTCTTGAACCTCGCGCGCCTGGCTTTCCGAGCTGGTCTTTTTCTCCTTTCACCCACCAGTGTTATAGTATGACGACCATTTTGTCGACAAGCCTTTGCCGGCCACACGACCAGCTGATGTCGGCTTACTGAGCTTATCCTTGTTCTTCATTACATTCAACGCCCTATTTAGAGTGGTGTCCCAAGGGTTGCTCTTAGTCGACCCCGCGCTACTGCTTTCAGTCGCCTGCGGAAGGAATGTGAACCATTTAGAAATTTGGCTTCATTAATTAGAATGCAACCATATGGAGCTAATTACGCGAGGGTGTATTCCTTACTAGAACAAGCTCAAGCGCCCTGGTCTTCGGATCCGTGGTAAGCTCCTTTGTTTTCGGGTCCTTCTTGTACTGGGCCCTGACAAAGTTCCTGGTCTGCTTGTCACCGTATTTATCGAAGAGGGGCGGTAGGCCTTGCTCGGCACGGTCCGCCTCCTCCTTTTCCCATATAGGCTCCGCCACTCTGTAACCGCCGGGACCGAGTGTGTGTTCCCCTAAGTTCAGCTCCCGCATTTCTTTCCCCCACTTACTTGATTCGGAGCTTGCGGTGCTCGAGCAATTGATCTTGAAGTCGTTGTAGTCATCTTCGGTGATCGAAGGATTTTTCTCCTTGATCTTCTCATAACTCTCACCTTTCTCGATCATTCTCTTCACATTGCTTTTCCAAGTAGACAGGGCCGTGCTCATCTTCGTGAGGGCAGCATTGTTCACTTTATTCCCTTTGAGGCTTGTGTTTTCAAATTCAGCGGGGAACTTGTATCATTCGTGCAGCTTCGTGAAGAGGAGGTTGCGCAAATTCCCTCGGTCAGGATGCCTGAGGTTCTCGGTGTTGATCGAGACGGTGCTCCGGAGAATGCACCCGAGCTGAAGCGAGTACCCCTTGACTATTCGTTCGGGCGCCGTTGGATTCCCGTTGGAGTCCACTTCAGTAACTTCCTCCTTGAGGGTGCGGAGCACGGTCGGGCGCCGGTCCTTCCGTTGCCTCTTTGGTTGGCTGCCATCTGTGTGTGCGCCGCCATCATCAGTGGTGGCATCCTCGGCGACACCATCAGTGGTGGCATCAGTGGGGTCATCCTCGGCGGTACCATCAGTGGTCTCAGGATCGGTGGGGAAGGTGGCGTCCTCATACAAGTGAGGTTGTTCCTCCATCTCCTGGGACAGCTCCCAGAATTTCTTGCCGCCCGAACCCCCGGCCTCATCGTTGTTGGCCATGTTTCTCTATAAATAGGAACAAAGTTTTGTCAAAAAGTTGGTTATTGTCAAGGAACAAGATCTCTAAGTTGACCAAATAACCTAATTCTCGAGGAATGTCACCAAAAAGTTGGTTATTGTCAAGGAACAATTGAGAGATGTTTGTGATATTGCCTAGGTGTTTTGGGATAGAACCTGTTAGTGTGTTGTTGCTAAGGTCCAAGTCCACGTTCTCAGGGTAACCTAGTTCTTGAGGGGTGTGTCTAGAAAGTTGGTTGCTATAAAGATACAAGGTTGTGAGTTTGGTCAAATTGCCTATGATGTTTGTGATATTGCCTTGGATCTTGAAGGCACTGTTGCATGATGCAGTGGTACAGCCAGCATGGGACCTCATCTTTGCAGGCTAATTTTCTAGATTGTAACACTGGGATTTGTGCACAAGCTAAGCTAGCTAAGACAGTAGCTTCCTTGCAACCCACAAAAGACAAAGGAAAAGGGGTGAAAAGGGGGAGATGGTTAGCTTTGATGAGCAGGCAACATCTTCCTAACCCCCTTCTTCTTGTCTCCTCTCACTATCTCTCTCACACACATGGCAAGCAAGGGTGTCTGAGTGTGTGAAAAAAATACTAAACTAATCCAACCACTAAAGCAAATTAATTTTTATTTTGGTTGAGAATCGGGCACCTTCTAGGTCAAGAAAATTGGGCATGACCTTTGCTAATTTTCTTGACCTTGGAGTGCCCCATTTCTCAATCGAAATGGAAATTAATCAACGTTTCAGGAGAAAGGGGTCATTTTAGAAGATCACAAGTAGCAGCAGCATCACTTGACAAAATCACAACTAGCAGCAGCAACTCGCAGATAGCAGCAGCAGCATCACTTGACAAGTAGTACATCAGCAGCAGCATGCATGCACTGGTCCATGGCACAGTCCATGACCCAGAACAGAGCACTTTACTAAAAATGAAGAAGAAAAAAGGCATGCATGCACTGGTTGTAGCAAATCATCACTTCTGAATCAAAACACCATGCTGGTGTAGCCATAGGCCCACATTAGTCTAAAATCCTGCTTTATTTTTCACAACAGAAAGGTCAAAACAACAATAAAAAGGAGAGCCCAATCTGGTCTAATTGATCCTTGGAAATTATAGAATGTTCATCTATGCATGGAAAAACAACAATTAGGACAGGGAAATTACTATGCAGCTAATAGTCTTTAAGCATTGAAACACAGCTAAGGTTACAACCCAGAAGTGATGGTTAACACTTCTAATAAACATGGCAATTTTAAATTATGACACACAATGCCATAATTAATCAAGAGTTACTACTACAATACTCATGTACTCCATCTTACAGAGTTACTCCATCACAGCAACAACAACCTTGCAGATCAAAAATGATTTGTGTAATCTGGTTGGTACTCTTACAGTTGCATAAATTGAAAAAAAATTGATCTGTGTGATCTGGGTTATAGTATCAGCAACCTTGCATTACCAAATTATCAACTAGCACTAATCAGCAAGCAGCAACCGGCAAAAGGGCACTGATTTAGTACCATTGACAGTTCACAGCAGCAAAAATTTGAGACGTACTAACACGAGCTATCAATCACAGTAGCAAAACAAATCCATTCGTCCATCTATTCAATATGCAACAGCAACATCCACCCATCCGGCTAACAAACAGAGGGGTGGGGAACATGGAGATGAGAGGCACCTGTTCTCGAGGCTCACAACTGAAAAATAATTAATAGCTTGCAATAACACATCTTAGTGGAACCAGGCAAGAGAAATAAAAGTTGGCTTGCATTGTGGCTTTTGATGGATGTACGGTCTGCATCAGAAACTACACAGAGACCATCGAAACATGGAACTTCATCCGAGGACATGGAACAAACCTTTCTTTCTCTGCTTCCCCTTCTCACTCCACCTCCAGCCTACTTCTTCCGGTCTGGCTTCACCCACTCCGCCTGCTTGTCCCCCTTCCAAGTTCCAGTACCAACAAGATGGAAACAAACAAAATCAGAAACTGCTTTGCCAATTTACAGCACTACTTTTTCCACTTGTTACAAGTTTATGGACCTGACAAGTTTGCGATAATGCTAAGGGATTTAACAGTGGTATATATGCGCTGAACGTATCAGCTGGGAGGCCTTCTCTTGTATATATGTTCTAGTGTCACAATGAAGGTGGGATGGCTAGTAATAGCACTAGTTCGATTCAACCCAAATGGATTGGGCTTAATTGACTTGACAGATTACCACAGACGTAACACAGTACACGTCGCGCGGATTTGCAAACAAAATTAGCACAGCAGATGGGTTCAAATCAAAACAGGCTACAGATTCTAAATCTACGAGTAAACTAACATCCTAAACATTCTAGGCAGCCCAATCACAAACTAAAAGAAAAAATAGGGGAAGCTCACCGGGGCACCGGGGCGGCGGGGTGTCGGGGCGGCTAGGGCGTCGGGATGGCGGGGCGCCTGGTTGTCGAGGCGGCGGGGCGCCGGGCTGGCGGGGCGCCGAGGGTGTCGGGGCGGCGGC
>NC_041384.1:677289222-677311362 GCF_002162155.2 Triticum dicoccoides | reverse complement strand
GAGGGTGGTGGGGGTCGGGAGCGGCGGCGAGGGCGGTGGGGGTCGGCGGCGACGGGGGCGGCTCGGGCACGGGGACGGGGACGGCTCGGGCACGGGGACGGGGACGGCGCAGTGAGGGGAGAGAGACAAAGGGGAGAGAAAGAGGATGGCGTGGGCGCTGACCTTTTTTGTTAGGTGAAGTCTCATACTAATGGCGCACCACCCCTCGGTGCGCCATAAGTACATCCATACTAATGGCGCACCCCACCGTGGTGCGCCATTAGTATTTTTTTTATTTCTGCTCGAGCCAACAGGTTATCTTCCATCTGACCTGATCCACACCAAGTTCCCTCTACTAGCTCGACTGGTCAGCAGCCAATTCTCACACCAGGAGGTCCTGGGTTCGATTCCCAGGCTCCACAATTTTTTTTATGCATTTAAAATGTTGTTTGATACTTATTTGTGTTTAAATATGTTCAAACTTGTTTAAATCATAATAGTAATATTTTTTTTATAATATAGTAATAATTTTTTAAAAAATTACATCAAACAGTAATGCCGGTGGAGCGGGGGAGGGTGCGCGGGGTGCGGGGGGTCGGCGGCGGCGGTTGAGTAGGGGAGGGGTGCGGGGGGTCGGCGGCGGCGGTTGAGTAGGGGAATCGAGGGTGCGGGGGTCGGCGGCGGCGGCCGGTGGACCGGGGGGTGCTCGGCGGCGAGGGGGACCGGATCTGGTGAGGTGGGATAGCGATCGAGATGGAGGGTGATCGAGATCGAGTGTCCATGAAATTTAAAAATATTCATGATAGTTCAAAAAGTGCCCATGAAATACAATAGGGAAATGAAGGCTACGATTTAAATACAATCGATCTTAGCTAGCTATCTGTTCACAATCTTCTTGCCCTTCTTTTTCGCAAATGGAGTTCTTCTGTGGAACGGATGTCCTTTAGGTAGGGTGGTCCTGCTTCTTCTTGTGGTGTATGCTGCTACTTCATCATCGTCGTCATGTTCGATCCTCGGGTCACCATACTTGTCGAAGTCTTGCTCATTGGCTACTCCATCCATTCTGATGATCTTCCTTTTGCCTCTCCTCACGACAACACGACTGGGCTTTGACGGGTCGGTAATGAAGAAGCATTGGTCCACTTGGGAAGCCAGTACCCATGGCTCATTTTTCGCGGTGACGTTTGCACCCGCGGTCTTGGATTTGGCTTCGGGTATAACCATGGTGGTGAAATACCGGTCTTCTTTTAGGACGCTCTTGGCCCATCTGACACGGAACATCAGGACCTTCTCTCCAGCGTAGCTCAGCTCCCAGATCTCCTCGATCCTTCCGTAGTATCTGTCCTTGTCGTTACCGGTGTAGGATTCCATCGTTACCCCGGAGTTCTGATAACCATCGCTCTTCATGTCCTTGGCCTCGGTGTAGAATGTGTAGCCGTTGATATCGTACGCCTCATAGGTCATCAGGTTGTACTCGGCGCCCTGTGACAAGGCGAATATGAGTTGTTCTTCTGCGGAAGAATCCTCATGTAAAGGGTACGACAGAAGCTTCTGCTTGAACCAACGCGTGAAACATGAGTTGTGCTCTTTGAGTATATCTCCGTCCGTCCCCTGTTGGCCTCGGTCATTGTACGTCTTCTTAATAAAGGTTTTGTGCTCTACCACCCAAGGATCGACCACGTCTATGTGTTGTAGCGCGACTAGGTTTGCTCTTTCAAAGTCGGCGAGTCGACCCTCGAAGTCGACATGCATTTCGCGGCGACCCTCACGGTGACCCCATCCAGCGAGCCTGCCGAGGTGCCTGTTGACGGGCAGACCAACGGGGTTCTCGATGCCTAGATAATTCGTGCAGTAGGAGATGCACTCTTCGGTCAGAAAGCCCCTGGCTATGCTTCCCTCTGGACGTGACATGTTGGGAACGTATCCTTTGATGATACCATTCATCCTTTCGAACAGCATCATGCTGTGCAGGAGCGTCGGCCCGAGTTGGATGATATCGTCCATGATATGGACCAGCAGATGCACCATAACGTCGAAGAATGCGGGCAGGAAGTACATCTCAAGCTCGCATAGTATCACCATGATCTCTTCCTGTAGCCTTCTGAGTTACCTCACGCCAACAGACTTCCGAGAGATGACGTCGAAAAAGTTGCATAGGCCAAATAGTGTTTCACGGATGTGCGCGTCCATGATCCCATGGATTGCAACTGGAAGTATCTGCGTCATCAGCACGTGACAGTCGTGAGACTTCATCCCGCTGAACTTCAGCTTCGCTGGGTCTAGGTATCTACTTATGTTCCCCGCGTAACCGTAAGGAAGTTTTACTCCTACGAGGCAGGTGAAAAACTGCTCGATCTCCTCCTGACTTAGAGTGAAGCACGCGGGAGGGTAGTCATTTCCGGTCTTCTTGGCCTTCTTGCCTTTGCGACGACTTTCCGTGTCCTGCTTCGCCTCATCATCATCATCATCATCATCATCATCATCATCATCATCATCATCATCATCATCATCATCATCATATATAGTGTGAAGCTCCTGCCTGATGCCCATTGATTTCAAGTCTGCCCTTGCTTTCGGCCCATCTTTGGTCCTCTCTGGCATGTTGAGCAGGGTACCAAGCAGACTCTCGCACACGTTCTTCGTGATATGCATGACATCAAGGCTGTGAGGCACACGGTGGATCTTCCAGTACGACAAGTCCCAGAAAACAGACCTCGTTTTCCATACCTTCAGCAGCGGCTCTGGCGCCTTTCGCTTCTTTCCCAGCTCTGGCGCCTTTTGCTTCTTTCCCGGCAGTGGGCAGTCTTTCCAATTTTTCAACAGCTCGTCTATTTCCTCGCTGCTCCTCGTACGCGGGCGTCCTCGGGGTTCGGTTTCACCATCGAACAGATCCTTGCGTTTTCTCCACGGGTCATCATCGCGAAGCCACCTTCGATGTCCCATGAACACGGTTTTCGAAGACCCGGGATCTCTATCTAGCTGGCGATACGTTGTGTCATCCATGCACCTGACGCATCCAGAAAATCCGTGGACCACCTGCCCCGCGACATATCCGTAACCGAGATAGTCGTGCACCGTCGTGAGCAGCGCGGCTCTCATAGGGAAATATTCTTTCTCTGCGGCGTCCCACGTATTGGCTGGTGTTTTCCACAGCATGTCAAGCTCCTCTTTCAGCAGCCCCAGATACAGATTGATGTCGTTCCCTGGTTGTTTCGGTCCTTCAATTAGCATACTCATGTGAATGTACTTCCTCTTCATGCACAACCAGGGGGGAAGGTTGTACATCCACACAAACACAGGCCAGGTGCTATGTGTGCTTCTCTGGCTGCCAAACGGATTGACTCCATCGGTGCTCGCGCCCAGCACGATGTTCCTTGGATCGTTCCCAAATTCTGGGTCTTCAAAGTTCATCGCTTGCCACTGGCTCGCATCCTTAGGGTGACTCAGCATCTTGTCTTTTTTATCTATCTCCGGATCATTTGCGTCATCTTCTCGCTTCTTCTCCTCCCTATCCGCGTGCCAACGCAGGAGCTTTGCTACCTTAGGGTCCGCGAAATTCTGCTGCAGACGAGGAGTGATCGTAAAGTACCACACCACTTTTCGAGGAGCTTTCTTCCTCTTCTTGTATCGAGTGACGCCGCACACCGGACATATGGTAGACTCCGCGTGCTCGTCCCGATAAATGATGCAATTGTTCATGCACACATGGTATTTCACGTGCGGTAAATCCAGAGGACACACGATTTTCTTTGCCTCCTCCAAACTGGTCGGGCGCTTGTTCCCCTTGGGAAGACGTTCGTGCCAGAATGACATGTTCTCGTCGAAGCATGCGTCGGTCATTTTGTGTTTTACCTTCATCTCCAGAGCCATGAGCGTTACTTTCAGGCGGGTATCCTCGGGCCTGCATCCTTCATACAATGGAGTAACCGCGTCTAACTCAAGTTGATCCATCTTGGCTTTCTCTCGGGCGGCAGCTCTTGCGTTATCCGTCTGCTTGAGAAGCAGCTCTTGAATATGAGGGTCCTGCACCCAGCCCATCAATGGTCCAGCGTCGTCTGCTCCGCCGGCATCATCATCTTCATGATCATGCCCGTCGTCTGCTCCGGCATCTTCCTCATCATCATGTCCTGCATCTTCTACATGATGACTGTGTACAGCATCACCGTCGTGATCATCTCCTGGGGATTCTTCGTCTTCTCGCCCGCCCGAGCCGCGGTGGTTGTCTTGCTGCCCTTCCTCATTTCTTGCCCGGCCCCCATGGATGACTTCGTAGTCATCTTCATCACCTTGCCACCGATAGCCATCCATGAAACCACGCAAGAGCAGGTGGTCCCGCACCTGCCCGGATTCCGTGTCCGCAATAAGGCTCTTCAGCTTGCATCTTTGACACGGACATCTTATCTCCGGCTCGTTCTTTTGAAGCATCTCGGCCTTCGCGGACCTCAAAAACCTATTCACGATGCCTTCGGTCATCATGCGGACCATGGTCGCCTGCGGGGTAGAGCAAAACGATATTTTAGAACCAAGAAAAAATTTGGCATGACTTTCCCTAAAAATAGGACCAAAAAAAATGCTTAATGCCAAAATTCTCGCTGAAAAGGAAATGAATCAACATTCCGGCAAAATATTGGCAACTATCGCATTTCAAATACCGGTACACCTCCAAACACAAACACATATGCAACACCACAAACATATGCAACACCACGAACATACATAGATCTAGCTAGGCCATAAAAAGTGCATGTGCACATTGTTGTAGGGAGAACAACATAAATATAGCTTCCCCCTTACTTACCTATCAAAACAAGGTAATTTAACCACTTAAATTGAATGAATCTATGGTGGAAATGAGGTGAAAAAGAGGAGGCACCCGAGACAAGGAGGAGGTGGAGAGAATGAAGTGGGGAGAAAGTGAGTGTGGGTAGGAGAGGCTGTCCAAAATATCTTGTTGCTGCCCACTTACTAATGGCGCACCAAATCTAAATGCGCCATTAGTAATCCAAGGTACTAATGGCGCACCTTCTCGTGGTGCGCCATTAGTAGTTTTGCAAAAAAAAACATACTAATGGCGCACTGTCCCACAGTGCGCCATTACTATTTTAAACTAGTAATGGCGCACGGTGGAACAGTGCGCCATTAGTAGTTTTGCAAAAAAGGGAATAAAAATATAATTAAAAAAACAACATTAGTGGCGCACTTTCCGGCAGGTGCGCCATTACTAGTTACAACTAGTAATGGCGCACTGTGTCTGGATGCGTCATTAGTATGTTTGGACAGGCGCACTAGTTAAATTTTTTTTTGATACTAATGGCGCACCATGGGCCAGATGCGCCATTAGTAGTTTTAACTCTAATGGCGTATCCGAAGGTGGTGCGCCATTAGTATATACTAATGGCGCACCGCATGTCTGGTGCGCCATTAGTGTCAATCCCATCTATAGCCCTTTTTCTAGTAGTGTGTCCGGCGTCACCATGGCGGACTGGTGGCGGCACGTCGTCATCATCGCTGTCGCATAAGACGACGACCCCGTCTTCAACGCGGCCGCGTCGGCACTCCTCGAAGCGGCGTAGGGCGGCGCGCTGGCGCTCCTTCTCCTTCTCCCGGCGCGCCTTCTCCATCGCAATGGAGTCCTGGCGCGCCCATTCTAGGATCGCGTCGTCGTCGTCGAACTCCGCCTCCACCGGTGCCAGCCCCGGCTCCGTCTTCGGCTTGACGAAGCGCGGAGGAGCCGGCGAGCAGGGGGCGCGCCGGCCGCCCTCGTTGATGACGATGTCGACGCTGCGAGTGCGCCGATCGATTGGCGTCTCCGCCGCGGGCTCGGCCTTGACGCCGAGAAGCGCCGGAGAACCGGAGGAGTGGGAAGATGAGCGAGAGGAGGAAGACGAGGAGGAGGCGAACCTCCTTGGCGCCCATGCGCGTCGGAGTTGCGACGGGGCGGCCCCCGTCGCAGGATAGGTCAACGACGGGTTGTTGCCGCCGTCGAGGTGCGTCAGCACGCCCTCCAGCATGCAGCCCGGAACGCCCCACCACAGGTGGCGCCCCACGCTGTTCTTCACGCCGCCGACCACCGGCGCGTCGTTGGTGGAGGCCAGGCGCTGCTGCTGGCGGCGCTGGAAGTACGCAGCCCAAGCCGCGTGATTGCCGGCGGCGTACTGGGGGAGGGAGCGCTCGTCGTCGGTCAGGGAGGTGCGCGCGACCTCGACCTCCTCGGCGAAGTACGTGGGCTTCGCCACGGCGTCGGGTAACGGGGGAATGGGCACTCCCCCGTCGCTGAGCCGCCACCCCGTCGGCCCGGCGCGCATGTCCGGCGGCGCCGGGATGTTCGCCTGGAACAGGAGGCAGGACTCCTGTTCGCGGAGCGAACGCCGGCCGAAGCCGTACGCCGCCGCCTCGTCTCCGGGGAAGCGCTCTGCCATGGCGACGGACTCGGTGGTGGTAGAGAGGGAGAGAGAGGGGCTGCCGGTGGCGCTCGGGAGAGGAAGACGGCGACGGAGAGAGGGGGGCTGGGCGGCGGCGAGGGGCGAGTCTGGTGTGGGCACCGGCGAGAACCGCCGACTTTTATAGCCGCTCCGCGCCGTGTGTACGTGTGCGAGGGAGGGGAGGCGTCGGCGCGCCGTCCCGAGACGCGCCGCCCGCGAGGAATCAATGGCAAGGCTGACTGGCAGCAGCCTTGCCAGTGATTCCCCGCAGGAACCGAGGCAGTTGGGGAGAAGACGAGCCGCCGTGTCCCTGACGCGGCTGGCCCGCGGCTTTTTCGTGTCAAAACAGTTCGCCCCGGCGCCCCCGGGCGCCCCCCAGCGCGCCGGGTTCGGCCTGAATCCGCCGGCGCTGTTTTCGGCCCAGGCCGGCGAAAATCGGGCTCCTGAGGACGCAACTGGGCCGTTTTTTCGGCGCCGGCGCAAAAAAAACATCTGAGGAGGCTTTCCTGGGGGCGTGACTGGAGATGCCCTAAGAGCATGATTAGGGTCACCCACAACCGTTTAGACCACGCTATTTTGATATGTTTTATCATCCACCATGATTTTCTATTGATCCTTTGATTGTTCGGATGCATTCTCGTAAATTAGAGACAAGCTGAGACTTTGCGGTGGCTGGAGCGTTGTCACCCTGTGTGTGACTAACCTAGCCCATCAAAAAATCATTTCACGCGTCCATGCGTTTTCCCATAAGAAGCCAAAATGCCCACATTCATGTCGGTCTAGAATGGACACGACTGCTCACTGGAGCCAGCATTGAAACGGATCGCCGGTTGAGAGCGCCGCTTGCTACTCGCCGACTACGCACGCCTTATCTCCCTATTAAAACGACATCCGCTCGCCCGCCCGCCTACCTTCATTAAACTTACCGTGTCGAGGAACCTACTCCGACACTCCAAGCGCCACACGTTGTTATTGTACCGACCCGCATTAAACACCTCTCCGTCTGGCTCCTCGTATTTGTCCGCTATATAAATGCGTCTAGGCGCCGGGCAAGAACTGCATCTTATGTCTGATCTCTCTATCTCCTCGTTGTACAACACTCGTCATGGCCTCCAATGAACAGAAGAATGAGTTCTCCGACATTGCAGTTGTCTGGGTTAGCCGGCAAGCCAGGCTGATACTGGCTGGCTTGCCAGCAAACCCTCTGGATCTGGCGCCACCACCATCGCCATCACCACCCATCCTCGCCCATCCATGCTAGACAACGTCGTCTCCCGTCAAATCCGTCACGAGTAATGGTGGCAACGCGTCGGGCAGGTGAGGAAAGAAGCCATGTCGATGGAGGCCTACACGTCCACGACCACCGCAGACAGCGAAAAAAAGTAGATCATGGGAGGCCACCGCCGTTTAGTTCCCACAAAGGCCACCGCCACCACATAGCCGCTGTCTTGCCCGATGAGCGCGGGCGTAGACCACGGCGACCGTCTTCCCCCACCCAAAAATCAACCTTGGTCAGTGCTTCACGCAAGCGGAGAATGACTATTCTTCCCCTCTCGCTGAAGCATATCCCTCAAAGGTTCCCAACAGTTTGATGAGCAAGCTGCTGGACATAGGGAAGACATGTCATGGAAGTAGAGATCCGCCACGGCCGACGTAGAGTAGTTTTATCGTAGCCAGATATAGTTTAGTTAAAATATGCCTGAAACGTAAATGTTTTCATCCGGTTTGAATGAAAATCATCCGCGTTGCATGTAATTTGTCTGGTTTGTTTAAAGCCGATTTGAAATGTATGCGGATAGCTTTGGATGGCCGTCTACCGCATCCGTATTCATGGATTGATCCCCCTATCCGCGGACGGATGCAATGTCCGGTTTGCAGGTCAGCATTGAAGATGCCCTTAAGAATATAGTCAACAGCTGGCCATATGATATTGTCATATCATTTATAGTCAGCTATACAGCAAGGTTGGCTATAAGTCTAGTTTCTTTCATCAGTTTAGCTATATATAATATAACAGTTTCTTCTTTTGGTTTAGTCGGGTTTTTTACCTCCAAACATGCATGTGTGTATTGTGTGATGATGATTGTCAGTTGGTTAGCTTTGGGCGCGTTGTATGAAGCGATGCCATGCCTGTATACGCTGCATCTTTTATTTTCATTTTTGTGGGCGTTAGTCTTTTTATGCATGCGTGTGTGTTGTGTGTGCGTTCGTTGTAAGACAAAGATGGACCTCCGATATGAGACATAGTCCACATTAATATTCGACATTTGTATGTGTTTCTGATTTTAGTTTTCTTTCTTTTTGTCATTTTTATATGAGTATTTTTGGATGTTGGGTGAGTATAAATGTATAGACAATACCAATGCTACTATTTCCTTCAAAAAAATATTCTTATTTAGTTTCTGGTTTTACTTGATTTTCTTCTTCTTTAAGAGTAAAAGCAACACCAATAACTAATTCCTTCTTAAAAAACTTATTTATTGCGAAAATTTCACTATTATAAGTTTATTTCTGCATATTATAAAAACATATTTTTTGTGAAAACTATTTTCCAATTTTTTATTTGTTTTCTTTTCATTTTCTTACATCTGGATGGATAACACTAATATCACTAATTCATTATTTCTTAGAAAACTTCATTATTTTGATTTTGTTATAGTTTTCATTTCTTTTCTATATTCTCTAAGGATAATACCAATGCCCTTAATCCATGCCTCCTTAGAAAGTTTCACGAAAATTTCACAATTATATACTTATTCTTGCATATTATGAAAAAAGCGCAATTTCGGCATAATTTGTGTGCATTTTTTTCATTATCGGTTCTTTTAATTCCCTTTCTTTTAAAGGGCAATACCAATGCCACTAATCCATTCTTCCATAGAAAAACTTCATTCTTTTGATTTTGTTTTAATTTTTGTTTCATTTTATTTCTTATTTAAGGGAAATGTTGTTAATTCATTCATTGTTTTATAATGTAAGCACCCACATACTACACAATATGTGTACAAATTATAGCCGAGTGCAAAATTTGAATTATTATGTGCCAGGGGGCCCACGAGCTCACAGGGCGCGCCCAGGGGGTGGGCGCACCCCCTAAGCTCGTCGCTCCCTGGTGCCCCCTCGGTAATTCTTCTTCCAGTATTTTTATATGTTTCAAAATAATTCTCTACAAATTTTCAGGTCATTTGGAGTTGTGCATAATAGTTATCTCTGATGTAGCCTTTTTCAGGTCCTGAATTCTAGCTGTCGGCAATCCCTCTCCTCATGTAAAACTTGCAAATAAGATAGAAAAGGCATTAGAATTGCATCACAAAGTGAAATATCAATCCAAAAATAATAAATAATAGTAGGAAAATATGATGCAAAATGAACGTATCAATTGATGTGTCTCCATCGTATCTACTTTTCAAACAGTTTTGCTCTTGTCTTGCCCCTTAATATGCATGATTTGATTGAAACTAATCCGGGTTGGAGCTGTTTTCAGCAGAACTACCTTGGGTTGTTTTTTATGCAAAAATAAAAAGTTCTTGTAATTGGAAGAAACTTTGCGAAGAATGATTTTGGAATAAATAAAAATACTAGAGCAAGAAACTAACGAAGAGGGGCCAAGGGGTGGCCACATGGACAGGTGGCGCGACCACCCCCTAGGCCACGCCACGTGTCCATGTGGGGCCCCTAAGCGCCCTCTTGGCCTAATTCCGAGGCTATAAATTCACTCTTAAGTTTCATCACATTTATGATATGAAGCCGTCGCCACTTCCTATTCTTCATCGAGAGCCCTAATCAGGAGTCCATTCGTGGCTCCGAAGAGAGGGATTTGTCGCTGTCATCATCCTCTAGTAGAAAACAGGGTTTTGGTCCAGGCCGGGCCAGCCCATTAGTCACGGTTCAGTCACGAACCGGGACCCCATGCGGGCAACGGTCCCGGTTCATGAGGCTAGGGGGCCGGGCGGGCCTCGTGGGGCATTGGTCCCGGTTCGTCTGGACCCTTTGGTCTCGGTTCCAAACACGAATCGGGGCCAATGGGCCTCGCTCCGGGCCCACAACCATTGGTCCCCGTTCATGGCTGCAACCGGGACCAAAGGGGGTCCTTTAGTCCCGGTTCCAGCCACGAACCGGGACCAAAGAGGGTCCTTTAGTCCCGGTTCCAGCTATGAACCGGGACCAATGAGATGCCTATATATACCCCCTTGCCCGTGAGCAGATCACTCCACTGCTCTGTTTTCTGACCGGTCGTTGGAGAGCTTTGTGGTGCTCTAGCTCACCTCCTATGCACATGAGGTGTTCTATGAAATGCCCAAGCCATACTTAAGCTTTCTCCTCTCGAAGCTCCTTGTCCAAGCTCCATTTTCCTCGAGATTTGTCTAGGTTTGGCGGTCCATCCTTTCCCGTCCCCACCCTCATAGCCGTTGGTCGCTCGCGCCGATCTCGTCGCCGGAACCACCGTGGTGAGCCTCTTGGTCTTATCTTCTTTCTAAAAGAAAAAAGTTCTTACTTGTATGATTTAGATAGATACTTGTGTAATTTTCTTACTTTTATTATTGTTTGTTATTATATAGTGCGATGGTTTTGGTATCCGCCTCCGTCGGCCCTCGTCCTGTCTATAATTCGGATTCGGATGTGGTATATATTATGTTTTATAACTATTTGGTTCATTTATTGTTTATGACAATTATGCCGACCAACGTGACATAGATTTTTTTATGTAGGAGGTATGTGAACTAGAAATTCCAACCGACCCTATTGTCAAGAGATTAAATTTAGTTGAAGAAGAAAACAATTACTTGAAGGAAAAATTAAAAAAAATGAGAAGGAGAAGATGATATTGGAGTTGCATGTTGCGGATGTCGTCGATGATCACAGGATCAAGATGGATGCAATGCACTTGAAGATTAGAAAGATTAGAAAATATGTCATTCATACCGAGGCTTGGTATCATTATGCTGTTGGATCAATTGTTACCTTGGTTGTGATTATGATCGCATTTGTTGTTGCATTGAAATGTTTTAGATAGTTTCAACGTATGGTTTAATTAGATGCTCTAGAGAGCTATATGTTGTTCAATGAGAACTATGTATGTACTTTTGTTTTAATGTGATGATGAACTTCTATTAATTTGGTCACTTATCTATTCTTGATGTTCTGTAATGGTTTTTGACACACTTAATTATATATAATGCACGCAGATGAACTGGCAATGGATGTACGATAACAGACGCACCTCCGAGTACATTGAGGGCGTGCATAATTTTCTCGCAGTGGCTGAGGCAAACAAGCAGAATGGTTTTATGTGTTGTCCATGCCCTAGTTATGGGAATACAAGGTCTTACTCTGACTCGAAAACCCTTCACACCCACCTGCTTTATAAGGGTTTCGTGCCACACTATAATATTTGGACCAAGCACGGAGAAAGAGGGGTTATGATGGAAGACAACGAAAAAGAAGAGGATGATGACAACTATGTGCCCCCTCAATACGGTGATACTACAATGGGGGAAGCTGAAGATCAAGAGGAACTAGACGATGTGCCCAATGATGATCTCCGCCGTGTCATTGTTGATGCAAAGAGACAGTGCGAAAGTGAAAAGGAGAAGCTGAAGTTCAATCACATGTTAGAGGATCACAAAAAAGGGTTGTACCCCAATTGCGAAGATGGAAAATCAAAGCTCGGTACCGTACTAGAATTGCTGCAGTGGAAGGCAGAGAATGGTGTACCTGACAAAGGATTTGAGAATCTACTGAAAATATTGAAGAAGAAGCTTCCAAAGGATAACGAATTACCCGACAATACGTACGCAGGAAAGAAGGTTGTATGCCCCCTAGGATTGGAGGTGCAGAAGATACATGCATGCCCTAATGACTGCATCCTCTATTGCGGTGTGTACGACGATTTGAACGCAGGCCCGGTATGCGGTGCATTGCGGTATAAGATCAAAGGAGATGACCCTGGTGATGTTGACGGCAAGCGCCCCAGGAAGAGGGTTCCTGCCAAGGTGATGTGGTATGCTCTGATGACCCACAAGTATATGGGATCTATAGTAGTCCTTTCGATAAGTAAGAGTGTCGAACCCAACGAGGAGCAGAAGGAAATGACAAGCGGTTTTCAGTAAGGTATTCTCTGCAAGCACTGAAATTATCGGTAACAGATAGTTTTGTGATAAGGTAATTTGTACCGGGTAACAAGTAACAAAAGTAAACAAGGTGCAGCAAGGTGTCTCAATACATTTTGTAGCAAAGGACAAGCCTGGACAAACTCTTATATAAAGGAAAATGCTCCCGAGGACACATGGGAATTATCGTCAAGCTAGTTTTCATCACGCTCATATGATTCGCCTTCGGTACTTTGATAATTTGATATGTGGGTGGACCGGTGCTTGGGTACAGCCCTTCCTTGGACAAGCATCACACTTATGATTAACCCCTCTTGCAAGCATTCGCAAGTACAAAAGAAGTATTAAGGTAAACCTAACCATAGCATGAAGCATATGGATCCAAATCAGCCCCTTACGAAGCAACGCATAAACTAGGGTTTAAGCTTCTGTCACTCTAGCAACCCATCATCTACTTATTACTTCCCAATGCCTTCCCCTAGGCCCAAATAATGCTGAAGTGTCATGTAGTCAATGTTCACATGACACCACTAGAGGAGAGACAACATACATCTCATCAAAATATCGAACGAATACCAAATTCACATGACTACTTATAGCAAGACTTCTCCCATGTCCTCAGGAAAAAATGTAACTACTCACAAATCATATTGATGTTCATAATCAGAGGGGTATTAATATGCATAAAGGATCTGAATATATGATCTTCCATCGAATAAACCAACTAGCATCAACTACAAGGAGTAATCAACACTACTAGCAACCCACAGGTACCAATCTGAGGTTTTGGGATAGAGATTGGATACAAGAGATGAACTAGGGTTTGAGAGGAGATGGTGCTGGTGAAGATGTTGATGGAGATTGACCCCCTCCTGATGAGAGGATCGATGGTGATGATTTCCCCCTCCCGGAGGGATGCTTTCCCGACAGAACAGCTCTGCCGGAGCCCTAGATTGGTCCTGCCAAGGTTTCGCCTCATCGCGGCGGTGTTTCGTCCTGAAAGCTTGCTGATGATTTTTTCCAGGGCGAAAGACTTCATATAGCAAAAGATGGGCACCGGAGGCCTGCCAGGGGGCCCACGAGATAGGGGGCGCGCCCAGGGGGTATGGCGCGCCCCCCACACTCGTGGACGGTGGATGGCCCCCCTCTGGTGCTTTCTTCGCCCAATATTTTTTATATATTTCAAAACTGACTTTCGTGGAGTTTTAGGACTTTTGAAGTTGTGCATAATAGGTCTCTAATATTTGCTCCTTTTCCAGCCCAAAATTCCAGCTGTCGGCATTCTCCCTCTTCGTGTAAACCTTGTAAAAATAAGAGAGAATAGGCATAAGTATTGTGACATAATGTGTAATAACACCCCATAATACAATAACTATCGATATAAAAGCATGATGCAAAATGGACGTATCAACTTCCTGTTGACACACGAACACGTCACGTGTACCCTCGACGCCGGGGGTGATGCACCGCAGCTCACGTCGAAGGAGACCCGACCGACAGCATGACACGCAAGACAGTCAGCGGGCGCTTTTGAAGACCCGAAACCCCACACGCCTGGGAGGGACCCCGTCAGGGAGTCCGGCGGCTATGGGCTACCCTAGGTCGATTCGGTCGCACCTAGAGCCTCGTAGATCGCTGCCCTCCAACGCGAAGAACGAATGAATAACAAGAAAGAAAGATACAAGGGTAGGGGATAAAGATAGATGAACACAAAAGTGTAATAGATTGATTGGTTCGATTGGTGTTCATCGTTAACTGAACTGTGTTCAGCCATATTACTTTGTTCTTGATGCTCATCAATATCTTTAGCACGAAACTCATAAGGTAGCATGTAAGCTCCCTTACATCCAGAAAATTCGAGCACAACCAATTTGTTGCGTTTGTCGTTCCTTTGCTCAGCCAAGCTTGCATCTTCTATTTTGGTACACGAGGCAATAGTGGCTTGATGCACTCGGCTTTAGCTGGTGATGCACTCATCTGGAACGATGCACTCGGCTGGCACGATGCAACGCACTCGGCCTTAAACATCCCGTTGCTCAATCTGGTTTCAAACGAATCCACTATATTAGCCGAGTGAATCCTTTTTTGCTGGTTTGCTCGCAAAGCTTCTTTTTTATCTTGCCTCAACAGCAAGGTGTCTCAATACATTTTGTAGCAAAGGACAAGCCTGGACAAACTCTTATATAAAGGAAAATGCTCCCGAGGACACATGGGAATTATCGTCAAGCTAGTTTTCATCACGCTCATATGATTCGCGTTCGGTACTTTGATAATTTGATATGTGGGTGGACCGGTGCTTGGGTACAGCCCTTCCTTGGACAAGCATCACACTTATGATTAACCCCTCTTGCAAGCATCCGCAAGTACAAAAGAAGTATTAAGGTAAACCTAACCATAGCATGAAGCATATGGATCCAAATCAGCCCCTTACGAAGCAACGCATAAACTAGGGTTTAAGCTTCTGTCACTCTAGCAACCCATCATCTACTTATTACTTCCCAATGCCTTCCCCTAGGCCCAAATAATGCTAAAGTGTCATGTAGTCAATGTTCACATGACACCACTAGAGGAGAGACAACATACATCTCATCAAAATATCGAACGAATACCAAATTCACATGACTACTTATAGCAAGACTTCTCCCATGTCCTCGGGAAAAAATGTAACTACTCACAAATCATATTCATGTTCATAATCAGAGGGGTATTAATATGCATAAAGGATCTGAATATATGATCTTCCATCGAATAAACCAACTAGCATCAACTACAAGGAGTAATCAACACTACTAGCAACCCACAGGTACCAATCTGAGGTTTTGGGATAGAGATTGGATACAAGAGATGAACTAGGGTTTGAGAGGAGATGGTGCTGGTGAAGATGTTGATGGAGATTGACCCCCTCCTGATGAGAGGATCGATGGTGATGATTTCCCCCTCCCGGAGGGATGCTTTCTCGACAGAACAGCTCTGCCGGAGCCCTAGATTGGTCCTGCCAAGGTTTCGCCTCATCGCGGCGGTGTTTCGTCCTGAAAGCTTGCTGATGATTTTTTCCAGGGCGAAAGACTTCATATAGCAAAAGATGGGCACCGGAGGCCTGCCAGGGGGCCCACGAGATAGGGGGCGCGCCCAGGGGGTATGGCGCGCCCCCCACACTCGTGGACGGTGGATGGCCCCCCTCTGGTGCTTTCTTCGCCCAATATTTTTTATATATTTCAAAACTGACTTTCGTGGAGTTTTAGGACTTTTGAAGTTGTGCATAATAGGTCTCTAATATTTGCTCCTTTTCCAGCCCAAAATTCCAGCTGTCGGCATTCTCCCTCTTCGTGTAAACCTTGTAAAAATAAGAGAGAATAGGCATAAGTATTGTGACATAATGTGTAATAACACCCCATAATACAATAACTATCGATATAAAAGCATGATGCAAAATGGACGTATCAACTTCCTGTTGACACACGAACACGTCACGTGTACCCTCGACGCCGGGGGTGATGCACCGCAGCTCACGTCGAAGGAGACCCGACCGGCAGCATGATACGCAAGACAGTCAGCGGGCACTTTTGAAGACCCGAAATCCCACACGCCTGGGAGGGACCCCGTCAGGGAGTCCGGCAGCTATGGGCTACCCTAGGTCGATTCGGTCGCACCTAGAGCCTCGTGGATCGCTGCCCTCCAACGCGAAGAACGAATGAATAACGAGAAAGAAAGATACAAGGGTAGGGGATAAAGATAGATGAACACAAAAGTGTAATAGATTGATTGGTTTGATTGGTGTTCATCGTTAACTGAACTGTGTTCAGCCATATTACTTTGTTCTTGATGCTCATCAATATCTTTAGCACGAAACTCATAAGGTAGCATGTAAGCTCCCTTACATCCAGAAAAATCAAGCACAACCAATTTGTTGCGTTTGTCGTTCCTTTGCTCAGCCAAGCTTGCATCTTCTATTTTGGTACACGAGGCAATAGTGGCTTGATGCACTCGGCTTTAGCTGGTGATGCACTCATCTGGAACGATGCACTCGGCTGGCACGATGCAACGCACTCGGCCTTAAACATCCCGTTGCTCAATCCGGTTTCAACCGAATCCACTATATTAGCCGAGTGAATCCTTTTTTGCTGGTTTGCTCGCAAAGCTTCTTTTTTATCTTGCCTCAACAGTGTAGAAGGGCCAACATGGTTGCTACATGGAGGAAGGCACTTGACGTATTCTTGCAAATATCCCTCTCCACGCTTCTTCTTGAGTGCTTCGTAGGCCTGTCGATATTCTGCTGGTAATTCCTCAAGGGTAGGTGTAGTAAATTCGTTGACTCTATTCCCTGTGAGCTTTGGCTTGATCTTGTCCACTTGGGCCAGATATTTTTCTTTAAACTCAACCCTGCTTGGATCGGCTTGCCCCCCAATACTTTTAGGATCTTTCGGCAATGAATTGATGTTGGCGAAATTTTGCGCTTGTATAGGGGGTGTATAACATGTTGCAATGATAGGTGAAGGCATGTGCATCGTTGTTGAATATTTTCTCTCAACAATTTGATCAATCAGCAACACTTGGTCTTCTTTCAAAACCCTAGCTCTTATTGCCTCATAATCAGGAACCAATCCCTTGTCATGTTGCTCAAGGCAAATAGAACTAATCTTCTTATTTTGGGCTAAATTTTTTAATGCAGCCAGAGCCACCTCATCTCCTGCAATATTAGGCACACATGCTCCTATAGAATCTCCATTCACTCGGCCATGACCGTGAAGGTGAGCCAAGTCATGAATATTTTTAGTTTCATACACCACTGAACAATTAATCTGATGAGGTGTAGTATATGATGTTTGAGGATAACCGACCAAATAGCTAACAGAAGCATGACCGATTCCCCCATTCATCGGCATGTTTGGGGATGAACCCGCATATTGCGAGTCGGCTGCCGATGGATAAAACTTTGAGATGCCCTCCTGTACATGAGGTGTCCTATATTGACGAACAAATCGTGTTGTTCATCGGCATATTGAAAGATGTTGCCGTTGCATGAAAGTTCAGATTCATAAGTTGCATGTCACGATTCTGTAAATTCCAAGTTTCTCCAATGGAATAACTAGTCGGCCTTTGCTCATTAGGGCTGGCCGACATCACGTGTCCGTTGAAAGATCTAGCAACATCAACATAATGGATATTTGCATCTACGCAAGGATATTGATGATACATGTTATCGTTGTAGATTGCAGCCGCTTGATGACGCTCTCCTCATAGCAAGAACAGCCTGGAGACTGTTCAAAGCATCTTCCCCAGCGGAGTCGCCAAAAAGTGTGTTGACACACGAACACGTCACGTGTACCCTCGACGCCGGGGGTGATGCACCGTAGCTCACGTCGAAGGAGACCCGACCGACAGCGTGATACGCAAGACAGTCAGCGGGCGCTTTTGAAGACCTGAAACCCCACACGCCCGGGAGGGACCCCGTCAGGGAGTGCGGCGGCTATGGGCTTCCCTAGGTCGATTCGCTCGCCCCTAGAGCCTCGTAGATCGCTGCCCTCCAACGCGAAGAACGAACGAATAACGAGAAAGAAAGATACAAGGGTAGGGGATAAAGATAGATGAACACAAAAGTGTAATAGATTGATTGGTTCGATTGGTGTTGTTCAATCGGCCGTCACCCGCAACATATATAAGAGGCGGATGGACTTCTCATACAAGCAAATGATTCATCCAGGCTTTCCTTACAAGAAAATTACATCAATTCACGACCTAGAGTCCTAGTTCTGGTCCCACTTAGATTCAGCCCGAATCTGATCCAATCTTCTGTCTTGCTCCTTGCGCGGGCCATGGAATCTGCATATGACTTCCGATGGAGACGGTTCAAATATCAATTTTGTACGCTTCGATGAGACCAACAATCTGTATGTTGATCACTTTTCCAAATAAGGCCATCTTGAATACTCCACGGGGTCATCTTTAATTTCGAGTCGGACTCGGTCATATAGCTGACTGGACCGTCCGACTCTTGTAGCGTCTCTGCAGGTCGTATACTACGTCGGATGATGATGACCCCAAAAGCAAAGTTGACTGTTTCGATGTTACGAATAACTTTCATGTTGAACACTTCTTCATCTGAGTCCATCCAGATAATCATTTAAGCCCATCTTCAGCTTCTGGTCGGATTGGCCTTGACAGTTTCCACCCCAGCAAGCTTTTTCCCGGCAAGCTTTTCAGCCCCGGCAAGGTCTTCGCCCGGCAAGCTTTTCCTCCGGCAAGCTTTCCTCCCCGGCAAGGTCTTCGCCCGGCAAGCTTTTCCCCCGGCAAGCTTTCCTCCCCAGCAAGGTCTTTGCCCGGCAAGCTTTTCACCCGGCAAGCTTTTCGCCCGGCAATCTTTCCAAAACGGTTAAAACTGGCTGCATCTTGTAGGTTTTTTTGTGGTAGTAAATGACCTCAGATGAAAATGCGCCCAAAAGCACTTTTACTTGTTTCGACGAGACAAACAACTTTCATGTTGAACGTTTTTCGATTCAAGGCCGTCTTGATGGCCGAATTACTCACGCAACCTATCAGACAAGTGTCTGGCACCTCGCGCCATATTTCCGTTGAGGTTCGTGTCTGCAGTGTATTGCCTCTAACTTTTGCATATGAACTCGGATTGAGATGATTTATATATCAAAATCAATTGCCTCGACGAGACGAAGACAATTCCTTAAGAGTGCTACTTCATCCGAGGTCATCTTGAAGACGTGATTGGCCAAAAACCACTCGGAACATTAAATTATGCCACTCGGAGTATAGTTTCGGTCCGTAAGATAAAGTCGAATGAATATAACCGAAACATCAAAGTGATTCCACTCGGCGACGTGAATCTTTTCATGCTGAAAACCTGTTCACTCAAGACCATCTTCATTGCAATCTGTATCTTGGCAAAATCCAGTGTCAACACTTCCCCAAGTTTAGACCTCGCTTGTCCTCAAGCGGAAGCCGATATCGAAAAATATGTCCACATGTTTAGAGATAGAGGTGTCAATAAAATAAAATACGGACATGAGGGCATCATGATCATTCTTATAACATCAATATATATATATATATATATATATATATTGTCATATGATTTCTTATGCTAAAGTAACAATTTATTCACAATGTGAAGTATGAATCAGAAACTTCATTGAAAACTAATAAACTATAATCTTAGTCACTGAAGCAATTGCAATTTATCATAACATCGGAAAGAGTCAATATAAGAGCTTTTCAGCAAGTCCACATACTCAACTATCATTTAGTCTTTCGCAATTGCTAACACTCACGCAATACTTATGGGTATGAAGTTTTAACCGGACACAGAGAAAAATAGGGGCTTATAGTTTTGCCTCCCAACCTTTTACCTCAAGGGTAATGTCAACAATAATAGTTTATGAAAACTCATATCCAATTAGCTATATATATCAGGATCTTTCCAACACACAGTGCTTGCAAAAGGATAAAATGTAAAAAGGAAAGGTGAAGATCACCATGACTCTTGTATAAAGTATAGGAAAAAAATATAGGCGCTTTGCAGAGGGAAGCAGAGGTTGTCATGTGTTTTTATGGTTGGATGCATGAAATCTTAATGCAAAAGAACATCACTTCATATTGCCACTCGTGATATGTACCTTTATTATGCAGTCCGTCGATTTTATTTCTTCCACATCACAAGATCGTATAAAGCTTATTTTCTTCACACTAATAAATCATACATATTTAGAGAGCAATTTTTATTGCTTGCAACAATGACAACTTACTTGAAGGATCTTACTCAATCCATAGGTAGATATGGTGGACTCTCATGGCAAAACTGGGTTTAAGGATATTTGGAAGCACAAGTAGTATCTCTACTTGGTGCAAAGAATTTGGCTAGCATGAGGGGGAAAGGCAAGCTCAACATGTTGGATGATCCATGACAATATAATTTATTTCAGATGTAAGAAAACATAACCCATTACGTTGTCTTCCTTGTCCGACATCAACTTTTTAGCATATCATATTTTAATGAGTGCTCACAATCATAAAATATGTCCAAGATAGTATATTTATATGTGAAAACCCCTCTTTCTTTATTACTTCTTATTAATTACAACAATGACCAAAACTATGTTTGTCAACTCTCAACAACTTTTATTCATCATAGTCTTTATATGTGAAGTCATTACTCTCCATAAGATCAATATGATATTTTTATTTCTTTTCATTCTTTATTTTATTCCCTCAAGATCAAAGCAAGGTAATCAAGCCCTCGACTCAAAACTAATCTTTATTATATATAGCTCACGGACCTTGATTACATAGAAGGATCATAAAGCAAAACTCAAAACTAGATCATACTAAAACTTTATTCTACTAGATCAAGATATTACCAAAAGGATCGAACTAAGAAAAACAGTAAAGATAAAAGTGTGATGGTGATACGATACCGGGGCACTCCCCCAAGCTTGGAAGTTGCCAAGGGGAGTGCCCATACCCATGTATTTATGTCTCTTTCTTTGGAGGTGGTGATGTGATATTCTTGGCGATGATGCCCCTCAGGATACGATTCTCTTCCTCGAGCTTATTGACTTGCTGCTTGAGGTCCATTATTTCCACACGGAGTTTGCCCGTGATGGCTAAAGCTCCTTTCACCCATGGATGTTGCATAGCTGCGGGAGAACAAGTAACACTCTTTTTCATATTTTCATAAGAAAGAAATCTAACATTGGAAGGGATGACCGAGTTTGGAATAGCTAAGCTCTGTAGTTCCCCCATCGTGAATCCAGCTCGGAAACGAGAAGTAACTTCTTGATCCTCTTCCATGGCATCTATCCTTTTTAAGTCGGCCTCCATCTCTTCCGCCGTTGATGGCTGTAACATTCCAAATTTTCAATTTGGAATGTTATACATAGATCATCCTTGCATATCATATTTTATTGCATTTCATCTCGCGATCCTCGAAATCCTAAGCAACTCAAGGACCCTCGGAGAGAGTTGGGGATTCCCTCGGTTTTCAAATTTAATTTTTATCAAATTTTGAAACGAGGATTTCTGGTTTTAATTATTTTTCTCTCCGAAAAAATTTCATATTAAGATATATGAGAGGAGATAATATGACTTCTCCAGAATAAATGAAATATTGGAGGAAAAATATTAAAATCAATTTTTGATTCTATTTGGATTTTATTGCAATTTTGTTTGCATTAGAAAAATTGCACGTTTTCAAAATTGCATTTTAGGGCCAAGAAAATATTCATCTCGTTCTAAATATTTTATTTAGACGGAGAAAATTTGTTTTGGCAATTTTAGAATTTTATTTTGTTTTTAAAGATTTTTTCTTAGTTTCGGCGGATTTTTTTTTAAAAACGCGCCAAGGGCTAACTGGGCCGAAGCCCAGCTGCCGGCCAACCACCCCGCGCCGCCATCTCCTAGCGGGAGACCGCCGCCGCCGCGCCGCCCGAACCGGAATCCGGCGCGGACTCCGCTTCCCCGCCGTGTCCCCTCCCCCAAGGCACCGCCCCCTCCTTAAAAGCGCCGTCCCGCTGACCCCTTAGAGCCACACCACCCCGCCGTCGCGACCCACCGACCCCGCCGCCGCAAGCCGCCACGCCGACCCTTGCCTGCTGCCGTGCCACCCATCCCCCGGAGCCGCC
>NC_041384.1:677266382-677288479 GCF_002162155.2 Triticum dicoccoides | reverse complement strand
CCGCGTCGCCTGTCGCCCGCTGCCGCGCCGCCCGTCACCCGGAGCCGCCGTGCCGCCCGTCGCCTGCTGCCGTGCCACCCATCGCCCGGAGCCGCCGCCGCTACCCGTTGCTCGCGGCGTCGTCGCCCCGCGCTGTGCCACCCCTCGTCGGAGCCACCGCCGTGCCGGACCTCGCCGGAGGTATAGCGTCATTCAGTTTTTTTAAACCGGGTCAGTTTTCGTTAAAAAAAACCTAAGTCGTCTTTTTACGGTTCGCCGGTTTTTCTTTTAGCAGACGTTCGTCCGGACGTTCATTTTAACGAATGGTTTTCGTCCGTTAGTTATAGATAACGAACGCTCGTTCGTTAGCCTGTTCGTCTGTTTTCTTTTATCGGATTAATCCGCGATTATTCCTGATCGTGATTTCTGATCCGATTTTCGTTCTAGTTTATCTTTTCGCTCGTTAGTCGGAATCAGGCGATTCAAGCGCCTAGATCTTCGTCTCGAGACCCTCTTTTCACGTAACCAACTTGCACAAGTTTTTGCTACTGTAAAATTTGACCTAGGTCCAGATTAGTAAATGGATCTTGTTTCTTTCGCCGTTTGAGTTACGTTGCTCCGTTCGATTTGATTCTTTTTGCAAACCGGAGTTCTTAAGTTGAACTTTCTAGTTAGATTTTCTTATTTGAGTTTTACCCGTGTTTCTTTGCTTGATTGCTTATGTAAGTTATTGTTTGTTTGCGATAGAATTTCCAGAGTGCGAAGCATGTTATTTGGAGTCCCTAGGTTTCGCGGATCATCAGCAAGGCAAGTAACAGTTTGATCATACCCCTTTATCACCCAGTTTTTATGCATTAGTACCAATCCTCAAACATTGCATGGTTAGGATGTCATTAACATGTGGGTTGGGAAGTAGTTGATGAGGTAGAACCTATTACCCTGTTACATTCAAACCCTTGGGAGTTACTCTTACGCGTTGCTTATATTGCTATGCTATGCTCGTAGACGAGGTTTGGGTGAGTGAAATCCATGACAGATGTGAGATTGTTAATTAATGATTCAACTTAAGGTGGCAACTTAAATACACATCTGGGTGGATTGAGGCACCTGGAGTACCCAGTGTTGCCTGTATTTTTGGAAATCCCGGAGTACCCGTGTGATCTTCCTATGGACCGCCACCCAAGCTCAAAGGGAACTGAGATGATTCATGCTAGAAACTTCCGTGTGCAGCCACAAGCTATTATGGGCTCTAGCATAGTTGAGCAAGTTATGTGAAGCTCTTGAAGAGGTGGATCAGCAGGTAGTGGGATTGTAGGTTTGGTATGGTCTGTCCGGAGTAGAGAGTTAATGTTCCTGAAAGACTGTGTCTCGGTCATCCGTTTCTCAAACACCATGTAGTGCAAGAAATCCAACGGAGGAGATCGAGTCTTGTGGGGAAAAGTGCGCAAACCTCTGCTGAGTGTATAAACTAATCATGGTTAGTCGTGTCCCCGGTTATGGACGAATCTTGAGTATCTAGTACTTGGAGTATCTTAAGTATCTCATCACTCTAAATTAATATTATCGGGTTGATAATTTACTTTAATTGGGATTGAGTTGGAGGAACCTTCTCAATGATGTTTCAACTACCATGATAGTTAAAATTAAAATCTATTCCTTTGTTGTAGGGAAGAATTGGCTTTTCGCAAAAACTATAACCATAGAGCTTTCCACCAGCCAAATATGCATGTAGTGATAGCATTATTTTGTTCTTGCTCTACTGTGTTATTTTGCCAGCATATTCCATGGGCTGACCCGTTTTCGGGCTGCAACGTATTATGTTGCAGACTTTTCAGACAAGGAGTAAGGTTCGTTAGGTCGTTGTCGTGTAGCTCAGCTATGCCGTTGGAGTTGATGGACTCACTTTATCTTCCAAGCCTTCCGCTATTATCGTATTAGATGGCCTTAAGCCATATTTATTGTAATAAGTTCTCTTAGGAGACATTCGATGTAATAAGTGTGTGATTGCTACTCTGTTATAAATCCTCGAGTACTGTGTGTGTCAGCATTACCGATCCAGGGATGACACTGAAGCACAGAGACTTGACCGTTTGAGGTTGGGTCGCTACAAGATGGTATCAGAGCACACGCTGAGTGTAGGACATGACCACTAAGCTAAAAGGCATAGATCACTATTCTCTTCTCACTTCTGACTCCTCTCCATTTTCTACTCTTTAGGATGGCGGATGCAAGGAACAAGTTTGCACAACCAGATGAAGAAGCACCTTTTGGACGACATTTGAAGGAAGTCACTAGGTACCTGAATATAGGAATACCAAGCTTCACCGGGACCTACAATGCCACTTTACCAGAAGAGGAGTGATGGATGATTCAAGTTCAAGTTCCAGGAAGGACCTTCACACCAGTCACTAAACCCATAGAGTTTTCCTTTGATGCACCAACCTGGAGTCTAGGAAAGAGTATGGCAGCTCACATCACCATGGGACGCATTGGAGAAGTTTACGAAAAGGAACTTAAGGATACTATCTACCAGATTTGTGGGCGCCGAGACGAGCAATGGGAGATGATCAGCACCAGGAAGGATAGATCAATTGCAACTTTCATCCAGGAACTAAACCAACACATTCGACGCCAGGAGAACCAGATGTGCGCAGGCATGATAGATCTGAAGAAAGCAATGACTAGGATTGCGGAACTAGAGGAAGAACTCAAGGTTACACGTGAAGATTATGAGGAGGAAATCGTCGTACTAGTGGAGAAGAATGACGACCTGATTAAGAAGATTGGAATATTCATGGGAGACCCCACACCAGTAGAAGAAGACGAAGAACCCAAGGAGATTCGCCCAGAGGACTACATCATCATCGACGACACCGACTCCGACCTGAGCAATGATGACTTTGAAGACGAAGCTGGAGCAGATATCATGGAGTTTGCAACCGAGGAATATTTTTAGTAGACCACCATATCAGTAGTAGTATTCCACCATGTAAATAGAGTAGTCCGAGCACTTTTGCGATAGTTCTATATCGATTGTATGCCTTGCTTGATTGATTGAGTGAAATGTTTGTGTTTGTCTCATGTGCATATGGGTAGTGCTTCCTCATTAGACCTCATTCTATTCTAATCTATCCCCTCTGAACCCATCAGATACCTCTGAGACGTGACCATGGATTTGCTTTCCCACCGGAGCTCACTCAGTTGATCCAACAACAGAATACCCTGATGCAGTTGCTAGTTCAGAACCAAGGCAACAACAACAACAACAATCCACCACCGCCACCCCCACCAGTTGACAACTTAGCCCATTTTTTGAGGTTGCAGCCGCCGGTGTTTTCCAGTAGCACCGATCCTATAGTAGCAGATGATTGGCTCCGAAAGATTGATGGGAGTTAACCACTTCAGGATGTACTAATGCTGAGAAGGTGTGTTTTGCCGCACATCAGTTGGATGGACCAGCAGCATCATGGTGGGAGAATTACACTGTCACCTACCCTATAGCCACGGTGACATGGGACCAATTTCAGCAAGCCTTCCGTACAGCCCATGTCTCAACTGGAGCCATGAATTTGAAGAAGCGTGAGTTTTGCAACCTACGCCAGGGGAACCGTACTGTGGCTCAATACGCAGATGAGTTTAGCAAGTTATCCCGCTATGCCCCTGATGATGTGGCCACAGATGCCGCAAAGCACGAGATGTTTATGGAAGGGCTGAATGATGAGATGAGTATGCAGTTGATGGTGGCAACATTCACCAACTACCAGGAGTTGGTAGATAAGGCTCTTATGATTGAAGGGAAGCAACAGCAGATTGAGAGCCGTAAGAGGAAGTATGGAAAAGGGAGGTATAACTCAGGAGCTCAGCAGAAGCCTCGCCTAACCCCGAACTCGGGAGGACTTGTTCATAACCATGGAGGCCACACCCATAATGGAGGAAGTAACCATAATCATACTGGCACAAGGAATGGGAATGGGAATGGAGGAAGCAACAATCAGAACCGCCCCAATCCAGCCACGCCCACCAAGAGAGACCTAAGCCACGTTACTTGTTTCAAGTGCGGGAAGACTGGACACTATGCCACAGAGTGCCCTGAAGGGAAGAATGGAAACGGAAATGGGATCACTGGGAAGAAGCCCAATCCATTCAACAAAGGACAAGTGAACCACGTTAACGTGGAGGAGGTTGAAGAGCAGCCAGACGCGGTTATAGGTAAGTTTTTGGTTAAGTCATTTACCGCTCTCGTTCTTTTTTATACTGGTGCATCGCATTCATACATATCAAGGGAATTCGTGGATAAGTTTAAACTACCAACCCAAACCCTTAGGACCCCTCTGTTAGTAAGTTCACCTGGAGCAGATTATATGGCTAGTCGATGGTGCCACCAGATACCCTTAACCATTGGCAACCATGTTTTTCCGTCCGACCTAATTATCTTGGAGTCACAAGGATTGGATGTGATATTAGGAATTGACTGGATGTCAAAGTATGGAGGAAACATTGACTGTGTTAGTAAGTCCATTTGTCTCACCACCCTGGAGGGAAAAAGGATCAAGTATATATCTAGGCATGCGCCAAGAAGTAGCCAAGTAAATACCCTCACGGGAGTTGTTCAGGAGGAAGTGCCTGTAGTAAAGGATTATCCGGATGTTTTCCCAGAGGAGTTACCAGGCATGCCACCGGATCGAGATATCGAGTTTTTGATAGAGCTATTGCCAGACACATGGCCAATATCCAATAGACCCTATTGGATGCCCGCGAATGATCTGGAGGAGATTAAGAAACAGATCAAGGAGTTATTGGAGAAAGGTTACATTCGACAGAGTTCATCACCATGGGGAGCCCCAGTGCTTTTGGTTGAGAAGAAGGATAAATCCCTAAGAATGGTTGTTGATTATCGAGCCTTGAATGAAGTGACGATCAAGAACAAGTACCCATTGCCGATGATCAATGATCTGTTTGACCGGCTACAAGGAGCTAAGGTGTTTTTGAAGATTGATTTGCGATTAGGATATCATCAGTTGAAGATTCGCGAGAAGGATATACCAAAGACAGCATTCACCACACGGTACGGGTTATACGAATATACAATCATGTCATTTGGACTGACTAACGCCCCTGCCTATTTCATGAGCATGATGAACAAGGTGTTCATGGAATATTTGGATAAGTTTGTTGTGGTGTTCATTGATGATATAATGGTATATTCGAAGAATGAAGAGGAACACAAGGAGCATTTGCGTTTAGTTCTCAAGAGACTCAGGGAACATCAGTTGTATGCCAAGTTCAACAAATGCGAGTTTTGGTTGAAGGAAGTCAGATTCCTTGGTCATGTTATATCAGGAGAAGGTATAGTAGTAGACCCCACCAAGGTTTGGTCAGTCACTGAATGGTTGGCACCCACTTCAGTTAGCGAGATCCGCACTTTTCTTGGACTCGCAGGGTACTATCGGAGATTCATTGAGAATTTTTCCAAGATCGCAAAACCAATGACATAATTATTGAAGAAGGATACCAAGTTTAAATGGACGGAAGATTGCGAGGCAAGTTTCCAGGAGCTGAAGAAACGTTTGACTATAGCCCCAATGCTGACATTGCCAGATATATGAAAGGATTTTCAAGTGTATTATGACGCCTCTCGCTTAGGACTTGGAAGTGTGCTTATGCTGGACGGAAGAGTTGTTTCGTATGCCTCACGATAACTAAAACCACACGAGTTAAATTATGCCACGCATGATTTGGGGCTAGCAGCCATAGTGGATGCATTAAAGACCTGGAGGCATTACCTTATGGGAAACCATTGTGATGTGTACACGGATCATAAGAGTTTGAAGTACATCTTCACACAGAAGGAACTGAACCTTAGGCAGAGAAGATGGTTGGAGCTTATAAAGGATTATGACATGAAGCTTCACCATCATCCAGGAAAGGCCATTGTCGTAGCAGACGCTTTGAGCCGGAAGAGTTATGCTAATACCCTAATAAGCACGGGATTGCTGAAGGAGTTAGCCGAGGATCTCCAGGAACTTCGATTGGAGATTGTTCCTAGAGGTTTTGTTGCAACAATGGAGGTGCAGTCTACATTGTTGGGAAAGATTCGGGAAGCTCAAAAGGATGACAAGAGATTGCCGAGATAAAAGAGAAAATGAGCGAAGGAAAGGCCAAAGGTTTTCGTGAGGATGAGCACGACACCTTATGGTTTGAGGACCGTGTTTACGTGCCCAATAACACAGAGATCAGGAAGTTAATACTTCAGGAGGCACATGACTCACCATACTCGATACAGCCCGGAAACACCAAGATGTATTTGGATTTGAAGGAACATTTCTGGTGGACAGGGATGAAGAAGGATATCGCCGAGTATGTAGCCGTATGTGATGTATGTTAGAGAGTGAAGGCAGAGCATCAAAAGCTAGCAGGATTGTTACAGCCTATGCCGATACCCGAATGGAAGTCGGATAAACTTGGCAAGGATTTTATTACCGGATTGCCCAGGACCAAATCAGGATATGATTCTATATGGGTAGTAGTTGACCGTTTGACCAAAGTGGCACACTTCATCCCAGTGAAAACAACTTATACCAGTGCAAAGTTGGCCAAGATATATATGACCAGGATCGTATGTCTGCATGGAGTTCCGAGGACCATCGTATCAGATAGAGGAACACAATTTACTTCAAAGTTTTGGCATCAGTTGCACCAGACCTTGGGAACGAGATTGGAGTTCAGTACAACATTTCACCCGCAGACGGATGGACAGACCGAGAGAGTCAATCAGATTCTGGAGGACATGTTGAGAGCCTGTGCGCTAGATTATGGATCTAGTTGGGATGACAATCTGCCTTACACAGAGTTCTCATACAACAATAGTTACCAAGCTAGTTTGAAGATGGCACCGTTCGAAGCCCTGTATGGACGAAGGTGCAGAACACCATTGATGTGGGATGAAGTTGGAGACTGTCGTGGAATTAACATGTCAGATGTCCTTAGTGTGAGGACTTAGTCGCGAGGCCAACGCATCTATGTGGTAGCTTGAGAGGGGTTGAGCGGAATCGAGAGACGCAACACAAGACAAGGGTTTAGACAGCTTCGGGCCCTGGGAAACATCATCCGGTAACAACCCTACATGCTGTTTGAGGCTAGATCTCATTATCATCACGAGGGAGTCACCGTAAACTGGCTCTCCTCTAGTTGTGTCTAGCCCTAGAGATTGTTTCTTGCTTGTCCCCCTTTGAGGAGCCCTGCCCCTCCTTATATATGTTGAAGGGATGGGTTACATGTGGAGTCCAACTCAGACTTTAACTTAAACTATTTTGACTTCCCTTCCTGTGCTTCTTAACGCCTGCCGGTTTAACATTGTCTGCCGGGTTAACATTGTCTACCGGTTTAACATTGTCTGCCGGTTTACCATCCGCCGGTTTACCAAGTCCCAGCCGGTTTACAACTCCAGCCGGGTCATACCGCGGGGTATATCCCCGACATTAGCCCCCAGTTTAATTTGGATTTATCCATGTTAAACTGATCTTGATTATCCTTAAGTCCTTGTCACTTCCTTCTTCTATAAAATCCGAGTCAATAGACCAACTTCATAATCAATTTGCTGACATCGATTTGTCATAGTGAAATATTCTAAAGAATAACTCCTTTGACTTCAGCTCCCAATGCTTAGCAAAAATATTGGCCTTTGAAATACTCATTTGATCTTCAGTCGGTTTAAGAATGTAGAACTTGCCGGTTTGAGAATGTAGAACTGTGCCGGTTTAAGACTTGAACTTGCTGGTTTATCATTGACGGTTTACAAATATTGCTGGCACCAGGTCATAATTGTAGTTAACATGAAGCTTGAAAATATACCTCTTATATGCCTATCACTTGTAGCCCCCAAGTCTTAAGAAGGTAGCATAGCAACAACTTAAGACTTGCTTCAATATGAATATCACAATCTTGAAGAAATCCAGGTTGTTCATCAATCACTAGTCATAATTGAGTATTCTACATATGTAGCCCCCAAGTGCCGGGTTGTCATGCTTGCAGCAACCTGGGACTTGAAATTGCCTTATTCTCATAAAAACTTCAACCAGTGTAGCCCCCAAGGGCCGGGTCATTATGCAATAATGAGCAGGGACTTTGTAAATATAATCTTGTAAACTTTGATCATCAACATGTAGCCCCCAAGGGTCGGCTCAGTAAGATAATATTGAGCTGGGACTTTGATATACATTCTTCAATGAAAATAACATCATATGATGTAACCCCCATCATGGGGCTTGAATTCACGTCCACAAGGTTAAGAGCCTTGTGCTTTACCAACTGAGCAGTGGACCCTTAAATGTAATGGATAAAAAGCTTTGTACCTTAAATTGTTGATAGAGGCAATTGGTAGTCCCCAAGGGCCGGCTTATTACCATGTGATGAGTCGGGTCTTCAATAAGGTGAGCAAAAAAAATGACTTTGCATTATCCCCCAAGTGTCATGGTGCATGCTTGCAGCGACATGAGACTTGTGTATTTAATGTAATTTCAACTGAAATAATGTAGCCCCCAAGTGTCGGGTCGTAAGCCTGCAGCAACTCGGGACTATTCCTTCAATTATAGAATAAATCATATCTATTGATAATATGATAGCCATTTGCGCTAAAGCGACTTGGAAAACCTTAATCATAATACTGGTTATTAATAACCATAATAAAAAATCCAGCCATGTTGGCTATTTTAATAATATACCCAATGATTTATAAGCGCATAATTCCAATGGTGCAATCCAAATATATACTGACGACTTATAGTCCAAAGCCAGGTCGGGTCAATAAACATCGGATTATAAGTGATTATGTACTGACAACTTGTAGTTGAAAGTCGAGCCGGGTTAACGAACACCGGGTTAATTTGATGACTGATAGTCATGCCGGGTCAATAGACACCGGTTCAATATAAAATTTATCAAAAGAGAAAAATCTTGACAAAGGCAAATAAAACCGTGTAGTCGAGGCTTTTCAAGGGCTGCCAGGCCCAAATTCGAGGATTTTCATGGGCTGCCAGGCCGCTGAGTTAAACCATTTGACAAAGCCTTTTAAGATGGGCCTCCAACTAACCAATCGTTGTTTTAACCTTGACAAGTTCAGGGTCTCAATGAGAGTAACTGTCAAACGTTTGGCGGGTCATGCCAGGATTACGTGGATAGGAGTGGCTTACTTGATGAAGGCAGGTTAACCCGGGGTTTTAGGTGAATACACCAGGCTTCCAAGCCGTGGGTCGATACCCAATTACAAGGATCCTTTCAAGCTCTTTATTACTTTACCGAAAGAGCCCCCAAGTAACTTTGTGAGCTGTGCTCAATGGGTGCCTATGTTTGAGCTGTGCATAGCAATAATACTCTCTTTGGCCCCTTGGGTGTGAAGCTCCTGAGCTTTGTTATGGCGTGATAGCTAATGGACGAAACTTCCGCTTTGTCAACTGAAGCCCCCATGTAATCAATAATATGATAAGCCAATAAGGCGGGATACCCATGTTTGAACCGTACATCATGGCAACAGGTCCTCTTCGGCAACTTTTAACTTTTTGCAAGAGATAAACTCTTCTTGAACCGGGATTTTAAACCGGATATTGAGAGCTTCAAAACTTTGTGGGAGATAGCTTTCCCTTGCGCTAGATTTTAAGCTGGAAATTTTCTAACGACCTTTAGATTTGCAACAATATGGCGGTTTAGGGTCCTGCAATAGATAACTTTGCAAGCCGGAGTAATTGCTCTTTTTAAACAAAGCAATATATCACACAAAAATATACTGGATGGATTTCACCTGATATGTCAGGCCAGTTAATATCCACCGCGGGGTTGATGATCACCATGGTGAAGCTGAAATCAATCACGGTCGAGTCGGCCGTGGGAGCACACAGATGAGTCAACCGCGGTGGTTTTAAACCGGAATGGACGGGCGAGCCAATCACGTTGTGTTGATGTAGTAGAGGCCGCGACTTGCACATGTGTCCGTTGAGCAGCACGATACAGACAAGCGCTAGTGCAAAAATTATTTGCCGCACACCCCTTTCACACCTTTGTAATGAATAATGATCCTGCGAAAAAATACCACAGACCAGAGTAATTGTTCTTTAAATAATTTTTAATACATGCTGATAAAATACATAGAAAAGATAGCACCTGATATTTGTTTTTGTCGAATGATACTGATGGCCCAAGTTTAGATAACTGGACTGATCAGGCATCGAGATTTATGCTTATTGTCGCTGTCCATTGGACAACTCAATGCGGACGAATATTCGGCACCGTCTTTGATTTGTTGATCGAACCATATAACAATAATTTTACCGAGTCTGCCGGATACCCTGATGTGTCCATGCAAACCGGACTCCCGGGTTAACAATGCAGTACTAGTCCATCAGGGATCTAGTGCGTTACAAGCGCTGACACAACCTCTGCTTGCCTGCTTTTCATTGTTGAGAAAATTATTAACTGGTAGTTGTTCGGTTGGCTGGTGAGTAGGGAATTAATCAACTAATTGGAAAGTTAATCGGCCATTTAATCAATTAATCGGACGATTTTTAAGTTTATCAGCTACTCGGTGACCCTACAAGTAGGGATTAATCAGCAAGTTAACTGGTTAATCGGATGAATTCTTGAACAGGGCTGCTTTTACTGCTTTGTCTCTGTGATCTTTCCACAGACAGATTATGCCGTTACACACATAATGACCTCTGGTCTTATCGATCCGGAGATTGCAACTGTTCATCCCACGGCAGGCGGCTATTATGACATGTTGGTCAGCGACTAATCCCAACTCTTGTGGTGTACAGTAGTAGCTGTGGCTGGCCTGTACACATCTTCCGTTATTTTAACTCGCATACTCCTCCTTTGTTTTGATTCGCACCAGGTCATTAGATGCAGCTTGTGCGTCAACCCCTCATTCATACCTCACACATTCTGGTAGGGCCCGCTCGCTGGTAGCTTTATACCATGTTCTTATCTCCTGCGAGGGCCACTTGTTTGACTGCTATTTCCATGGCAGCCAGTCCGGTGAGTTAGTAGAGTATTTGACGCTGAGGCCAGGTAAACCGTCCGGTGGCTTGGGAGACGGGCACGCAGGAACTGAGACCGGCGGCGGGTTAGAGCCCGCGGGCCATATACAGGCTCTCCTTCACGAGCAAAATAATCCCCGGGCTCCGGCGGCTCGATTTAAACATCCCGGTGGCAGAAGGCGGATCACAGTCATGGGCGATTCAGAGGTATCCCGGTAGGGGCGACTCAAGGCTGGTCGGGTTGATGTACAGCGACAAGGGCAATAGCTCATCGTGCGGCGGTTTGAGACAACCACATAAGCGGGACCGACGAATCCAAATGCCGGCTCAAAGGCGTGGTAATGAAGGCGGGGCTCCCGCGGCGCGGCGGTTTCACAGCAGACCTGGGCGGTTCAAGACCAGAGCGAGTGCGGCGGTCGGACACCGGCGACTCATACGGAAGGCGACTTCGCGAAGGTGGTTCAGGAGCAGCGAGACTCGACGGCTGCTCGGAACGCATGGTGGATCCGAGCCGGAGGCGGAGCGAGGCCAGGCCACGGCAGTTGAACAGCTCGGTCGAGGCGGACTCCGAACGGGGTGAAGACGGCCGTGCAGTGCGGCGGCTTGACGTTGGTCATGGCGGAGGCGAGTGCTTGTGACGGCGAGTTAATTGTGGACGGCTTAGCGCGACTTTGGCAGAGGGGCGCTGGAGGCGGCGACTTGGAACCGATCCGGGGCGCCTCGGCCTGGCGCGGACGAGGGAGGAAACAGCAACGTGGAGACGATCCGGCGACGGCTTGTGATGGATGCAGATGGAAACCGAGGCGGCGACTTGGCAGTGTGGCAGAAGGCACCTGGCGGCTCAAGGAATACGCGATAGTGACGGCGGCTGCTCGAGGACTTGGAAGTAGGGGCGCCTTGAATCACACGGGCGGCAACAGAGGCATGGCCGGCCCGAAGCTGCAGTAGTGGAAGTTTGTAACAGGGCCGGCTTGTACCAGCGCTGAACCGGCGCAGAAGCAGAGGCTCGGCGGGTCAGGCCTCTGCTGGCCAAGTGGCGGCTCAAACCGAGGCGGGTTGTCGCGCGGTCCCGGTGACTTATGGCAATAGCGGAAGCGGTGTGAAACGCGCTGTTGACCTGGCAGTGTTGGCGGTGATTTGCGACAGAGGAGCGAGGCCGTCGGTGGCTTGGCAAGGTCGCAGGGGCTGTGGCCTTCGGCTGCAGGGACCCCTGGCGAGGCAAGGCTCGGTAGCGACGGCGAACCCGCTGTGGCCTAGAGACGGGCGACTTGCAGGCAACGGCGGCTCAAAGCCGCGATGATTCACGACTCGCCGCTGTAGTGTAGATGCAGTGGCAGCTTGAAGGAGCAACTCCGGCGGGTCGAGGAGACGGTCGAAGGCAACGCACGGCATTTTGACGCGGCGTTCCAAAGCCTGTTGGCGATTTAGATCGACTGTATGTCGAGGAAACAATTTTTGAAGCGGAAATGAATCCACCGCAGCTTAAATCGGCAAAAAGGGCCAGTCCATGACTGCTTTTGAACAAACGGGGAAGTAAACCGCCGCGGTTCGGTAGCGGGGACGCCCGGCGTCTTGGTCATGCACAAGGTCGCAGCAAAGGTAGACGGCAGAGACGACGGTTCCGGCGCAGGCCTAGTCAGAGAGAGGAGCTCGGGCGCGGGGAAGCCCGTGGCGATGTGGAGATGGCGCAGAAACCGGCCGGAGTGGAGCAGCAGGGGCGTGGAGCAGCAGATGGCGCAGAAACCGGCCGGAGTGGAGATGCCGGCTGAGGCGTGGCCACGGCGGCTCAGGCGCGGCCTCGGCAGCCTGGAGGCGAGCGGCGAGGCGGGTCGGAAAGTGCTGGAGCAGCAGGGGCCGTGGCCGAACGGCAGTCAGAGGCGCGCCCAGCGATGGCGGCTCGGAGACGAAGCATGGCGCAGGCAACTCGAAGATAGCTAGCCACAGCAGAGGCGGGTTACTTGGCGACAAGGACTCGGACGGCTGCCGTGGTTGTGGTGAAGCCGGGTCAACTTAATCCGACGGCGGTTCAACCCCGGGACGACGACCCACGTCAGAAGGTGCCTGCCAAGCAAGCTGCAGCAGAGGCGGTTTGAAAAAGAGGCAAAACGGAATCAGTCAAGCAGCGTTGACTCCTCCGGGTCAGATAAGGCTCGGCCGGTTCGGAAGGAGCAGAGGATCGATTTTCTCTTTCCTTGCTTTCAATAGTAGACCACATGACCCAACCGTCATCGGGATCGATTTTACTGATTTTAATCTCCATGGACTGACCCCCATCGGGGCCAAAGCGAACCAGTGATTAATCCTCCTAACAACTTTGCTCAGATCCATGCATAACAGTAGTAAAAAGAATACGCCTGATCTCCTCGGGAGTAGTCAAACAACTTTGACGAAAACAATTCAACATGATTTTCTTCTAATAATCATGTGTATTGGAGGTGCTAGATTTGCATCAGACCGGATCGTGGTACATCCAAAGCTCATGGTAACCCTGGGCTTGGCGACTTGTATTGGCGCAAACCAACACAACCCTAATTTCTCTCCAATTCTTCTTCATCTTTCATAAATCACCAGCTTCTTGATTTTTTGTAAAAATCCCTTCAAGAACTCAACACCACCGTGCACGTGCCTCATGGTAGGCGTCAACTGTCGTGGAATTAACACGTCAGATGTCCTTAGTGTGAGGACTTAGTCGCGAGGCCAACGTATCTATGTGGTAGCTTGAGAGGGGTTGAGCGGAATCGAGAGACCCAACACAAGACAAGGGTTTAGACAGCTTCGGGCCCTGGGAAACATCATCCGGTAACAACCCTGCATGCTGTTTGAGACTAGATCTCATTATCATCACGAGGGAGTCGCCGTAAACCGACTCTCCTCTAGTTGTGTCTAGCCCTAGAGATTGTTTCTTGCTTGTCCCCCTTTGAGGAGCCCTGCCCCTCCTTATATATGTTGAAGGGGCGGGTTACATGTGGAGTCCAACTCGGACTTTAACTTAAACTATTTTGACTTCCCTTCCTGGGCTTCTTAACGTCTGCCGGTTTAACATTGTCTGCCGGTTTAACATTGTCTGTCGGGTTAACATTGTCTGCCGGTTTAACATTGTCTGCCGGTTTACCATCCGCCGGTTTACCAAGTCCCAGCCGGTTTACAACTCCAGCCGGGTCATACCGCGGGGTATATCCCCGACAGGGACCGACAATTGTTTGGACCAGACTTGATCAAAGAGTCTGAGGAGAAAGTTAAACTGATTCGAGATAGACTAAAGATAGCTCAGTCTAGACAGAAGAGTTATGCAGATTCAAAACGCAAGGAGGTAACCTATGAAATTGGAGAAAGAGCATATCTGCGAGTATCGCCTTTGCGAGGAGTGAAATTTTTTGGAGTTAAGGTAAAGTTAGCCCCAATTGTAGGACCGTATCGTGTTTTGGAACGGATGGGAGAAGTGGCCTACAAGTTGGAGTTACCTGAAGGACTGTCAGGAGTTCATGATGTGTTTCACGTTTCCCAGTTGAAGAAGTGCCATGCTGAGATGGCCGACATACCACTAAGAGATACCGTACCCTGGGAGGCGATTCAGTTGGACAATGACCTGACTTATGAGAAGAAGCCAGTCAAGATTTTGGAGTTTGCTAGTCGAGTCACCCGCAGCAAGGTCATCAAGTTTTGCAAAGTTCAGTGGAGCCACCATACCGAGGACGAAGCCACCCACACCTATTTTCTAGCCAACCCGAATCTCGAGGGCGAGATTCATCTTAAGGGGGTAGGTTTGTAACATTCCAAATTTTCAATTTGGAATGTTATACATAGATCATCCTTGCATATCATATTTTATTGCATTTCGTCTCGCGATCCTCGAAATCCTAAGAAACTCAAGGACCCTCGGAGAGAGTTGGGGATTCCTCCGGTTTTCAAATTTGATTTTTATCAAATTTTGAAACGAGGATTTCTGGTTTTCATTATTTTCCTCTCCGAAAATATTTCATATTAAAATATATGAGAGGAAATAATATGACTTCTCCAGAATAAATGAAATATTGGAGGAAAAAATATTAAAATCAATTTTTGATTTTATTTGGATTTTATTGCAATTTTGTTTGCATTAGAAAAATTGCAAGTTTTCAAAATTGCATTTTAGGGCCAAGAAAATGTTCATCTCGTTCTAAATATTTTATTTAGACGGAGAAAATTTCTTTTGGCATTTTTAGAATTTTATTTTATTTGCTAGGATTTTTCTTAGTTTCAGCGGAATTTTAAAAAAAATGCGCCAAGGGCTAACTCGGCCGAAGCCCAGCTACCGGCCCACCAGCCCGCGCCGCCGTCTCCTAGCGGGAGACCACCGCCGCCGCGCCGCCCAAACCGGAGTTCGGCTCAGACTCCGCTTCCCCGCCGTGCCCCCTCCCCCATGGCACCGCCCCCTTCTTAAAAGCGCCGCCTCGCCGCCCCCTTGGAGCCACACCACCCCGCCGTCGCGAGCCACTTACCCCTCCGCCGCAAGCTGCCCCTTGCCCGCTGCCACGCCGCCCGTCGCCCGGAGCCGCCGCCGCCGCCCGTTGCCCGCGCCGCCGTCGCCCCACGCTGCGCCGCTCCTCGCTAGAGCTGCCGCCGTGCCAGACCTTGCCGGAGGTATAGCGCCGTTCGTTTTTTTTGAAAACCGGATCGGTTTTCGTTAAAAAACCCTAAGTCGTTTTTTATGGTTCGCCCGTTTTTCTTTTAGCGGACGTTCGTTTTAACAAACGGTTTTCGTTTGTTAGTTACAGATAACGAATGCTCGTTCCTTAGCCTGTTCGTCAGTTTTCTTTTATCGGATTAATCCGCGATTAAACCTGATCGCGATTTCTGATCCGATTTTCGTTCTAGTTTATCTTTTCATTCGTTAGTCGGAATTAGGCGATTCAAGCGCCTAGATCTTCGTCTCGAGACCCTCTTTTCGCGTAACCAAGTTGCACAAGTTTTTGCTACTGTAAAATTTGACCTAGGTCCAGATTAGTAAACGGATCTTGTTTCTTTCACCGTTTGAGTTTCGTTGCTCCGTTCGATTTGATTCTTTTTGCAAACCGAAGTTCTTAAGTTGAACTTTCTAGCTAGATTTTCTTATTTGAGTTTTACCCATGTTTATTTGCTTGATTGCTTATGTAAGTTATTGTTTGTTTGCGTTAGAATTTCCGGAGTGCGAAGCATGTTATTTGGAGTCCCTAGGTTTCGCGGATCATCAGCAAGGCAAGTAACAGTTTGATCATACCCCTTTATCACCCAGTTTTTATGCATTAGTACCAATCCTCAAACATTGCATGGTTAGGATGTCATTAACATGTGGGTTGGGAAGTAGTTGATGAGGTAGAACCTATTACCCTGTTACATTCAAACCCTTGGGAGTTACTCTTACGCGTTGCTTATATTGCTATGCTATGCTCGTAGACGAGGTTTGGGTGAGTGAAATCCATGACAGATGTGAGATTGTTAATTAATGATTCAACTTAAGGTGGCAACTTAAATACACACCTGGGTGGATTGAGGCACCTGGAGTACCCAGTGTTGCCTGTATTTTTGGAAATCCCGGAGTACCCGTGTGATCTTCCTATGGACCGCCACCCACAGCTCAAAGGGAACTGAGATGATTCATGCTAGAAACTTCCGTGTGCAGCCACAAGCTATTATGGGCTCTAGCATAGTTGAGTAAGTTATGTGAAGCTCTTGAAGAGGTGGATCAGCGGGTAGTGGGATTGTAGGTTTGGTATGGTCTGTCCAGAGTAGAGAGTTAATGTTCCTGAAAGACTGTGTCTCGGTCATCCGTTTCTCAAACACCATGTGTCGTGGTTCTAAGCCTGACAGTAGAGTGGGGGGTAGGTATGGAGAGGCAAGGTCCTAGCTATGGAGAGGTTGTAAGCACAAAGGATGCACGAGTTCATGCCCTTCTCGGAAGAAGTAACAGCCCTACGTCTCGGAGCCCGGAGGCGGTCGAGTGGATTATGAGTGTATGAACTACAAGGTGCCGAACCCCTCTGCCTGTGGAGGGGGGGTAGCTTATATAGAGTGCGCCAGGACCCCAGCCAGCCCACGTAGGAGAGGGTTTAAGGTGAGTTAAGTCTGGGGCGTTACTGGTAACGCCCCACATAAAGGCCTTTACTATCATAAAGTCTACTTGATTACAGGCCGTTGCAGTGCAGAGTGCCTCTTGACCTCCTGGTGGTCGAGTGAGTCTTCGTGGTCGAGTCCTTCAGGCCAGTCGAGTGAATCCTTGTTGGTCGACTGGAAGGCGACCTCTTCTAAGGATGTCCTGGGGTAAGTTACTTGGATCAGGTCCATGACCCTACCCTAGGTACATAACCCCATCATTAGCCCCCGAATGGATTGAGGCTTCGAGTGAAGAAGGAGTTGATGTCGTTTCCGATTAACCTTTGCGCTCCGGTTGTGCGCTGTTCTGGACCAAAGAATCTCTTCGTCGACAGGAAACAACTTGCCTTCAGTCGACTTGATCCATTCTGTTTTTGCGTCGAGTGATCTTTCAGGCTTCGACGATCTCCGAGCGACGGATCGCCGGAAACACCGCGCCTGAAAGACTGATTTGTTGCTCGCGGATTCCGCGGGATGCAAAATTTGGGGGCGCGCGCGAAGCGGGGCGGACCGCGACGTTCGGATGGGACGGGGCATGGACGCCTCGATCTCCGCGCCGCCTTTTTCGCCACGTATCCCGTCTGCATAACTGTTCCAGATATGATTAGATCGACCGGGCCCACCTGTCATCCACTCGGAAGGGACCTTATAAATGTGCCCGGCGAGGATTTCTGTGCTGCGCCTTAGCATTCTCCCCCTCTCTCTGCTTCCTTCCTCCCTGCTCAGCGTGCTCGCTCTCGCCCCCGCACCACTTCCCTTCGCGCATCTCGCCGGCGACCATGGCCAAGGAGAAGACGGCGGCGCTGGAGCGTGCAAAGAAGGCGTCGGCATCGGAGAAGGCGAAGGGGAGATCCACCAGCCGCGGAGGGTCCTCGTCCAGATCCCGCCTGCCGAAGGGCTGGGTCCAAGGAGACTGGATCTAGTCGACCATCACGGAGAATGACCTCCTCGACATGGCCAACGAGGGCTTGATCCCCCACGGAGCTGCGAGGCTTCCGGGGAAGGAGTGGCAGCCCCAGCCAGAAGAGGGTGAGTGTGTGCTTTTGGCCACCCATGTTGATCGCGGGTTTTCCTTGCCGCCGAGTGTTTTCTTTCGTGGCTTTTTGAACTTCTTCGGAGCGCAGCTCCACCACTTTACCCCAAACTCCATTGCCTATCTTGCCGCGTTCGTGTCCATGTGTGAGGGTTTCTTGGGCTGTCGACCGCACTGGGGTTTGTTCAAACATATATTCACGTGTCGATCTCAGACCGTGAAGAAGGCGAGCCCAGGTGATGAGAGAACCCGAGTCGTCCAAATGTGCGGAGGCCTGGGGATTCAGGTGAGGAATAAGAGCACCTTCCCGCCCATGACCTTTCCCGAGTCCGTCAGAGGCTGGCAGTCGACTTGGTTCTACTGCCAGGTCCAGTCGACGCCAGGGCAGTCGAGTGGACTCCCTCCGTTCACCATGGACCGAGTGAGCAAGCCTTCCCCTCTGAAGCTGATTCCGGAGGAGAAAGCTGACGTGAAGATGTTGATGGAGCGCGTGGTGCAGTTGGTTCGGGAGGGAGTGACGGGCATGGACCTCCTGGAGGTTTTCCTCAAGCGTCGCATCCAGCCTCTCCAGTTCCGGAGCCACTGCATGTGGTTGTACTGTGGGACCGAAGACGAGACTAGAGTCCATCCAGAAGCAGTCGACAATGTCACTCTGGAAAGATGGATGGCAGCCGTCACCGGAAACAAGGACAACCCATGCGGAGCCAGAAGGATTCCTCCACTCGACCACAACAGCGACTCAAACACGGTACACTTGCTCTGCTCTCCACTGCGCCCTCGTCGTATTCATTTCTGTTAACCCTGCTGACTGGTCGACTGATCCTTGTCTGGGCATCTGCTAGGCCCTCACCGAGCTGTACTCGATGCCCAATGGGGCACAAGCTTCGACTGAGGAGGGCGAGGCGAGCGGGGGCGAGAGCCAGGAAGAGGAGGAATGGGACTCGGATGTTGCAGAGGATGATGACGACGATGATGATGATGTCGGTGATGAAGACGACGTCGAGGACGAGGAAGAGGAGGAGGAGGAGGTCGTACCGCCGCGCTCAGAAAGGCGGTCGAAGCTTGGCCACGACCCTTCGACCGAACGCGGTAAGGGGGTTGTGACCGCCACTCAGTCGACCAAGCGCCCTCGGACCACCTCTCCGGTGCCGACTGAAAAGGCGCCGAAGCAGCCCAGGGCGGCCTCGTCGAAGCCGATCAAACTCTTGCCGAAGATGAAGGTGTCCATCCCCACCATATCAGGGTAACTGTGCTGCTCATATTTTCTTATTCTGTGTGAACTTTATCTCTGGTCGACGCTGAAGTTAGTCGACTGATCCTTTGGTGTTGCAGTGCTGCTACTTCTGAGACCTCGGCCCGGGCTGATGACCACGAGATGGAGGATGCAGCAACTTCGAACCCAGGTACTGTATTCTTAACACCGTTCTTAGTCGACTGACTCGCGATCTCTGATCCTGATTCTTCTCCGCAGCTCCACCCAACACTGTTATCAATCTCCCTGACGACGACGAGGATGAAGAACCACTGACACGCAGGAGGAGTCGGAAAGCGTCCGCCAGTAAGGTGCCTCAGGATGTGACGGCGCCTGAGATTCTGACTGTGGAGGAAGAGAACACCACTCGACACACGGTGTCCTTCGCAAATCCACTGACGAGTGCTCAGCAGCCCTCCCTCTTCACGACGCACCACGTCCCCGAGGACCAAGCTGGCGCAGCGAAGGAAGCAATACGCCAGGCGGGACTCATGATGGAGCAGCTGAAGACCATCCGGGATGCGAGCCAGGCAGCTTATGACGCCAGTTCTGCCCTCCAAAGCAATGTCCAGGTCAGTCGACCACTGTTTGTTCTGTTGGATATGCTACCAAAAACTTTTCTTTTCCGGAATTTATAGTAGTCACCCAGTGGGTGTGTCGAATAAACTCCGTGTTAGCGGGGGCACGCTGAGTGCACCCGCTGGGTGTAGTCCCCAAGGCTAAGGTCGACTGCTGGCAGTCGGCCTTAGGCTTTATGATGTCAATCTTTCTGTCAGTCGACTGGTCGACTGGATTTCACAAACCGGTGGGGGCACGCTGAGTGCACCCACTGGGTGCAGTCCTCGAGACTGTGGTCGATTGCTTGCAGTTGATCACAGTCTTAGAGAATGCATCTCTTTTTTTTTTGAGGTCGACTGGTCGACTTTGTCTTCATCGGGATTAGTGGGGGCACGCTGAGTGCACCCACTGGGTGTAGTCCCCGAGACTATGGTCGAATGCTTGTATTTGGCTGTAGTCTTAGAAACGTGTGTTTTTCCCTTTTTCACTCGGAAGTGAATTATATTTGACATTTAGTCGATTGGTTCTTCGCAGAACTCCTGTGATCTTGTGGCTCGCTACTCAGAGCTGGAACAAAAACATACTCAAGTCGAGCTGAGCTTGAAGCTGGTTCAGGAGAAGCTGACAAAGGCAAAGGAGGAGACCGAAGGTATGTTTGGTGAGACCCTGACGACTGCTTTTCCCCTTGCTTGTTTCAAAATCTGATCTTGCTGTAACTTGCAGGTAAGGTAAGGGAGGCCCAGCAGAAGAAAGACCTTGAGCTAGCTGAGAAGATCAAGCTTGCTGACGAGAAGTTAGCTTCAGTCACCAAGCTCGAACAAGACAATACCAATCTGAAAGCTGCTCTTGGGATTGCCAACAAGGAGGTCAGTCGACTGGAAACTGATAAAGCTGCCCTGACCGACCAAGTCAGCAAATTGACTGAGAAGAAAACTGAACTGGAGGCCTTCCTGAGTGGCCTTGCCAAGAAGCTGTTTCTTATGCTTGAAGGTAAACCTCCATGTTTGGCAAATATTTCCAATTGTGGCTTTTTCCATTCGACTATCCCCTTGACTTAGTGATCATCCTTGCAGAATTTTGTCAAAACTTTGAAGAAGATACCAGCCGACTGGAGCCAAACCTCGACCCCGTCAATTCTCCGGTGAACGACGAAGTTGCCATGGATGTTTTCCGACTGGAGTCTCGTGTTGCAGCTGTCGTGGACTATCTCGCAAGGCTGAAGGCCGCCACATCTCGCATCGACTCGACGCTCTGGCCTGAGGAGACACTTCAGAATGACCTTGAGTCGCTGATGGCCCGCTTGAACACGATCCCTGGTCGAGTGCAGGAGTGGAAGAAGTCCTCGGCTCGGTGTGGTGCAGATGTCGCTCTGTGTCTGGCCCGAGTCCACTGCAAAGATGCGCGAGAAGAGAAGCTGGCGGCCCTTCGGGTGGCCAATACCAAGAAGCACGACTTCAGGTCCTTTATGGAAACTTTCCTTGCAGCTGCCACTCGGATCGCCGACGGGATTGACCTTGATGAATTTGTTGCACCTTCCAGCCCTCCACAGGAGGGGTAAAAAACTTCTTCTGGCTCGACGCTTTAAATTTGCCTCGGTATGCCGAGTGGAATTGTAACCGATAAACCTTAACAGGCTTGACGCCTGAGCACTTTCGGTTCCTTTAGATGTCGATTCAAACTTGGATTTGGTGCTTGAATACGATTGCCTTCGGCTCGGAATGTCTTTTGCAGGTTCAAAGCAAGGTGCCTGTACTGCAATCGACTTATTCTTTAGTCCACTTAGGCGAGTACTGGGCTGCAGCTAAGCCCTCCGAATGAGAGGGTTGCTCTCCACTCGGCAGGGTTTTTATACCTTAGGCGAGCACAGGGCTGCAGCTAAGCCTTCGAGTGAGAGGGTTGCTCTTCATTCGGTAGGATTTTTATAACTTAGGCGAGCACATGGCTGCAGCTAAGCCCCCGAGTGAGAGGATTGCTCTTCACTCGGTAGGATTTTGATAACTTAGGCGAGCACATGGCTGCAGCTAAGCCCCCGAGTGAGAGGATTGCTCTTCACTCGGTAGGATTTTGATAACTTAGGCGAGCACGAGGCTGCAGCTAAGCCCCCGAGTGAGAGGATTGCTCTTCACTCGGTAGGATTTTG
>NC_041384.1:677206584-677266372 GCF_002162155.2 Triticum dicoccoides | reverse complement strand
TAACTTAGGCGAGCACATGGCTGCAGCTAAGCCCCCGAGTGAGAGGGTTGCTCTTCACTCGGTGGAATTTTTATAACTTAGGCGAGTGCTTGGACTGCAGCTAAGCCTCCGAGTGAGAGGGTTGCTCTTCACTCGGTAGGATTTTTACAACTTAGGCGAGTGCTTGGACTGCAGCTAAGCCCCCGAGTGAGAGGGTTGCTCTTCACTCGGTAGGATTTTTATAACTTAGGCGAGTGCTTGGACTGCAGCTAAGCCCCCGAGTGAGAGGGTTGCTCTTCACTCGGTAGGATTTTTACAACTTAGGCGAGTGCTTGGACTGCAGCTAAGCCCCCGAGTGAGAGGGTTGCTCTTCACTCGGTAGGATTTTTATAACTTAGGCGAGCACGAGGCTGCAGCTAAGCCTCCGAGTGGAAGGCTGGCTTACCACTCGGTAGGATTTTGATAACTTAGGCGAAACGGATTCGCAGCTAAGCCTCCGAGTGGGAGTCTGGCTCACCACTCGGTAGAATTTTTACAAACTTAGGCGAAACGGATTCGCAGCTAAGTCACCCACTGAGGGGAATTTCATTGGACAAAAATAAAAAGTGACAGATATTATGGAGGAACTATGACACTATTATTTTGAGGTCCATGAACTACAAAAGTACTTTATTGCAACTCATCCGAATGATAAAACTTAAGTGTAGAATGGGTGGAGTAGCTCCGCGTTCCAAGCTCGGGGCTCGTCGAAATTATGCTCGACGTTGTAAAGACGGTACGCCCCATTGTGGAGGACCTTGGTGACTATGAAGGGGCCTTCCCAAGAAGGAGCAAGCTTGTGTGGTTTGTGCTGATCCACTCGGAGAACCAAATCTCCTTCCTGGAAGGCTCGACCTCTCACATTTCGAGCGTGGAAACGGCGCAGATCTTGTTGGTAGATGGTCGACCGGATCAGAGCCATCTCCCTTTCTTCCTCTAAAAGGTCGACTGCGTCCTGCCGCGCTTGTTTAGCTTCTGCTTCGTTGTAGATTTCGACTCGGGGAGCATTATGCAGAAAATCACTTGGTAAGACCGCTTCGGCTCCGTAGACCAAGAAGAATGGAGTTCTTCCGGTCGACCGATTAGGTGTGGTCCGCAGTCCCCAGAGTACAGAGGGAAGTTCATCGACCCAAGCTCCAGCCGCGTGTTTGAGATCACGCATCAGTCGAGGCTTCAATCCCTTAAGAATCAGTCCATTAGCTCGTTCTGCTTGTCCATTCGACTGCGGATGGGCGACTGAAGCGTAGTCGACCCGTGTGCCCTGGGAGTCGCAGAAAGCTCTGAATTCCTCTGAGTCAAAGTTCGACCCATTATCCGTAATGATGCTGTGCGGGACTCCATATCTGAATATTAGTTCCCTGATGAAGCTAACAGCAGTACCGGTGTCAAGGCTCTTGATTGGTTTAGCCTCGATCCACTTGGTGAACTTGTCGACTGCCACCAGTACATGCGTGAAACCGCTTCGTCCTATTCTCAAAGGACCGACCATGTCCAGCCCCCAAACTGCAAAAGGCCAGACGAGTGGGATGGTCTTCAAAGCTGGCGCAGGCTTGTGCGACATATTCGAGTAGAACTGACATCCCTCGCACTTATCCACTATCTCTTTTGCCATCTCATTCGCCTTGGGCCAGTAAAATCCGGCTCGGTATGCTTTGGCCACGATGGTCCGAGAGGACGCATGATGACCACAGGTCCCCGAGTGAATATCATTGAGGATGAGTCGACCTTCTTCTGGTGTTATGCACTTCTGACCGACTCCAGTCGCGCTTTCTCTGTATAATTGTCCTTTGATTACGGTAAAGGCCTTAGATCGACGGACGATCTGTCGAGCCTCTTCCTCATCCTCCGGAAGCTCTTTCCTCAAGATATATGCGACATACGGAATCGTCCAGTCGGGAATGACCACCAAAACCTCCATGATCAAGTCGACCACCGCTGGGATTTCAACTTCAGTCGGATCTGTGGCGCTCTTGGGCCGCGGAGTTTCTTCGGTGAAAGGATCTTCTTTGACTGACGGAGTGTGTATATGCTCCAAGAACACACCACTCGGAATGGCTTCTCTCTTGGAACCTATCTTTGCTAGATCATCAGCTGCTTGATTTTTTAGTCGGGGTATATGATGGAGCTCCAACCCCTCGAACTTCTTTTCCAGCTTCCTCACTGCACTGCAGTATCCAGTCATGGCTGGGCTTCTCACGTCCCACTCTTTCATCACCTGATTGACCACTAAATCCGAGTCGCCATAGACCATTAGGCGACGGACGCCGAGTGAAATGGCCATGCGCAACCCATATAGGAGGGCCTCATATTCTGCCTCATTGTTGGAGGAATCAAAGTGAATCTGGAGCACATATCTGAGCTTATATCCTCTGGGGGAAACCAGGACAACCCCAGCACCGGAACCATTCAACATCTTAGAGCCATCAAAAAACATGGTCCAATGCTCCGAGTGAACTTCAGTCGGCTGCTGTTGTTCAATCCACTCGGCGAGGAAATCTGCTATCGCCTGGGACTTAATGGCTTTCTTTGCCTCAAACTTGATATCAAGGGGAAGAAGTTCAATCGCCCATTTGGCCACTCGACCAGTTGCATCTCTGTTGTGCAAAATCTCTGATAGTGGAGCGTCGCTGACGACTGTGATGGAATGGTCAGAGAAATAATGAGCAACCTTATTTGTGGTCATGTATATTCCATACACAAGCTTCTGATAATGAGGATATCTCTGCTTGGATGGAGTCAAGACTTCAGACAAATAATACACTGGGCGCTGAACTTTGAGAGCTTTTCCTTCTTATTCCCGCTCGACCGTTAGCACAGTACTGACGACTTGTCCTGTGGCTTCGATGTAGAGCAACAGAGGCTCTTTGCTGATTGGAGCAGCAAGCACCGGCTGGGTGGAGAGCAGAGCTTTTAGCTCGGCAAACGCTGCATCAGCTTCTGGAGTCCACTCGAACTTGTCAGCCTTCTTCATCAGTCGGTAAAGAGGCAGTGCCTTTTCACCGAGTCGTGAGATGAATCGACTTAATGCGGCCAAGCATCCAGTAAGCTTCTGGACATCGTGCACTCGCACAGGGCGTTTCATTCGGAGAATAGTGCCAATCTTCTCTGGGTTAGCGTCGATTCCCCGTTCGGAAACGAGAAAACCGAGTAACTTGCCACCAGGAACTCCAAATGTGCACTTTGATGGATTGAGCTTGATATCATACCTTCTGAGGTTGGCAAATGTTTCGGCGAGGTCAGCGAGCAGGGCGGAACCTTTTCGTGACTTGGCAACAATATCATCCATATAAGCTTCCACATTCCGACTGATTTGAGTGAGTAGACACTTCTGAATCATTCGCATAAATGTGGCTCCGACATTCTTGAGGCCGAATGGCATGGTGATATAGCAGAAGCACCCGAATGGAGTGATGAAAGCTGTTTTTACCTCATCGGGCCCGTACAGACGGATCTGGTGGTACCCGGAGTAAGCATCTAAAAAAGACAACCTCTCGCATCCCGCGGTCGAGTTAACAATTTGATCTATGCGAGGGAGAGGAAAGTGATCTTTCGGGCAGGCCCGGTTGATGTGCTTGAAATCAATGCACATTCGGAGCGACTTGTCCTTCTTAGGAACCATGACGACATTAGCGAGCCACTCGGAGTGGTATATCTCTCGGATAAATCCTGCCGCCAACAGTCGAGCCACTTCTTCACCGATGGCCTTTCTCTTCTGGACGGCGGACCGCCGAAGATGCTCTTTGACTGGTTTTGCAGACGAGTCGACTCTTAGGCGATGCTCAGCCAGTCCCCTGGGAACACCTGGCATGTCAGCGGGCTTCCATGCAAAAATGTCCCAGTTCTCACGGAGGAACTGGATGAGCGCTTCTTCCTATTTTGGGTCGAGTGTTGCGGAGATGCGGGTCGGAGCTGCTTCGGGGTCGGTCGGGTGAATGTGAACAGGCTTCGTCTCACCGGACGACTGGAATGCAGACTCTGTGGCGGGCTTCTTGGATCGCAGCAAGTCACTCGGATCTGCGTTTTGCTTGTATTCTTTGAACTCGACCGCTGTCACTTGGGAATCGGCAATCTTGGAGCCCTTCTGAAAGCACTCCTCTGCCTTTTTCCTATCACCGGTGACAGTGATCACACCTTTGGGACCGGGCATCTTCAATTTGAGGTACACGTAACATGGTCGAGCCATGAACCGTGCATAGGCTGGTCTCCCCAAAATGGCATGATATGCACTTTGAAAATCCACGACCTCAAACGTCAACTTTTCTTTGCGAAAATGCTTCGAATCACCAAACACTACGTCCAAAGCTATCTGGCCGAGTGACTCGGCCTTCTTCCCTGGTATAACTCCATGAAAGCTCATGTTACTAGTGCTCAGTCGGGACATCGGAATGCCCATACCTTTCAATGTGTCTGCATATAACAGATTCAGCCCACTTCCACCATCCATCAGCACCTTTGTCAGTCGAGTGCCTTCGACAAGTGGATCGACCACCAAAGCTTGCCTCCCAGGGGTGGCAATATGAGTCGGGTGATCAGATTGGTCGAATGTGATGGGTGTTTGAGACCACTTCAGATAATTTGCCTTTGCTGGGGCGACCATGTTCACCTCTCGGTTAATCACTTTCAGTCGACTTCTGCTTTCCACATCTGCAAAGATCATCAGAGTGGAGTTGATATGCGGATATCCTCCCTCACTGTCCTCTTTGTCTTCGGCCTTGTCCGACTCCTTCTCTTTGTCCTTAGACTGTTTTCCCTGAAACTGCTGGATCAGGAGTCGACATTGGCGAGTGGTGTGCTTTGGGTAAATGATATTCCCCTCTTCGTCTTTCTTCGTGTGAATGTGACATGGCATATCCAACATGTCGTTCCCTTCTTTATCCTTTACCTTCTTGGGGTTCCAGGATCCTTTTGGTTTCCCCTTAAACTTTCCTTGAGTCACGGCCAGAGCCTCTCCAGGAGCTGCCGGTTCAGCCTTCCGCTTTCTGTTTCCGACTGGTGTTTCCCTTTTCCGACTGACTCGGCTTGTGCTTGCCGCTTCGGAGTCGGTCTTCTTCTTCGCCATTGGCGTACTTGGTAGCAATCTCCATCATCCGACTCAAGGTCATGTCACCGGTTCGACCAAATTTCAAACTCAGTTCTCTATTCTTGACGCCGTCTTTGAAGGCGCATACTGCCTGATGATAAGAGACATTTTCCACAGTGTGGTGCAAAGTGATCCACCTCTGAATATACTCTCTGAGAGTCTCATTAGCTTTCTGCATGCAGACTTGCAACTCTGTCAATCCAGCTGGTCGCTTGCAAGTCCCTTCAAACGTTCTGACGAACACTCGGGACAGATCTTCCCAAGTGTAAATGCTGCTAGGAGGTAATTGAGTCAACCATGCCTTGGCAGAACCTTCCAACATGAGGGGTAAATGCTTCATGGCCACCTCGCCGTTCCCACCACCAATCTGAACTGCCACTCGGTAGTCTTCAAGCCAAGTTTCAGGCTTAGACTCACCAGTGAACTTGCTGACTCCTGTTGCCAACCTGAAATTGGGGGGAATAACTGCGGCTCTGATAGCTCTGCTGAAACATTCAGGACCAGAAACATGCACTCGACTGCTTGTGGGTACATCTCTGTCGAGTGCGCCTCGATGGGCTCTGTTCCGGTCGACCAACCCTTGCACGATAATGGATCGCGCGTCGAAGCCTGGCTCTCTGGGGTCAACTGGAACCCTACGCCCTGTACTGTACTGACGCCTATCATCTGGCTGTCGAGGAGCGTAAGACCCACCCCTCGGAGGGGAATAGGGCACTTGACGCCTATCATCTCGGTCGAATCTGTCGCCATATTGATCTCGCCGATTCTCGCGCCCTTCGTGCCGCGGAGGCGATCTGGGGCTGTGAGCCGACTGAACCGTATTCACAGTGACGGATCGACTGTGAATTCTGTTGCGCGACTGAGACACGGCTGAATTCTGATCTCCTGCTGCCCGGAGCAAATCCCTGATCTGCAGCAAACCTCTGCCAGCTTCCGACTGCGAAGGCTGGATGGACTCTGCTATACGGGCCGCAGCTGCTAAATTCTGAATTGGGGTTCGATATACCTGAGTCGGCGGGAAGAGTTGACGTCGACTGGTGTCGGGAACTCGTTGCCGCGCGCGCTCGTCGAGTGCTCGCTGAAGGTTCTCCAGTCGAGTGCGCTCGGCCAAATTGGCCAGACGCGCCTCCTCCAAGGCACGAGCCTCGGGGGTTTCTCCTGCGATGGGAATACGCAGGGGATCCTCGTTCCTGCGGCGAAGTTCCTCTCTTTGCAGAGAGTCGAGTGGCTCGGGCTGGTACTCTTCGTAGCCTCGTGCAGGGTCGCCGCCGTCACCTGCTCCACCACCACGGGCGAAGCCAGGAGGGCTGTGGGGCCCGTCGACCATCAAGATTTCCGCCGCTGGATCACTGCTTCCGCACTCGGATGCAGTCTCTACAGAGCCAGTCGACTGATCGAACAAGCCGTAGAGAGATTCGTTGGGCTCGATTGCCGCAACTTGGGTAGTGGCCGATTGGCGAGCCACCGCGTGACTCACCCATCGCTGAAGCCTCGACCGGCCTGAGCGCTTGCGCTGGCGGGAGACCGGGAGGGTGGACGATGGAGGAGCCGACCGATACTGGGTCGACGGTTGCCGCAGCAGAACGCCGCAGACACATGCGCGAAAATGCGTCACACCGCGGACGGGGAGCGCATCTACGTCGAGTGGAGCCTCCTGGAGCCATGCGGAGTCGTCGGCGATGAAGGTGAGAGTGCCGAGACGGATCTCTTGACCCTTGACCAAAACTCCAGCAGACACCATGATGAAAGTACTCGGAAGAATCGCAACTTCTCCACAAAATCGCTAAAACACCTGCCCCACGGTGGGCGTCAACTGTCGTGGTTCTAAGCCTGACAGTAGAGTGGGGGGTAGGTATGGAGAGGCAAGGTCCTAGCTATGGAGAGGTTGTAAGCACAAAGGATGTACGAGTTCAGGCCCTTCTCGGAAGAAGTAACAGCCCTACGTCTCGGAGCCCGGAGGCGGTCGAGTGGATTATGAGTGTATGAACTACAAGGTGCCGAACCCCTCTGCCTGTGGAGGGGGGGGTGGCTTATATAGAGTGCGCCAGGACCCCAGTCAGCCCACGTAGGAGAGGGTTTAAGGTGAGTTAAGTCTGGGGCGTTACTGGTAACGCCCCACATAAAGGCCTTTACTATCATAAAGTCTACTTGATTACAGGCCGTTGCAGTGCAGAGTGCCTCTTGACCTCCTGGTGGTCGAGTGAGTCTTCGTGGTCGAGTCCTTCAGGCCAGTCGAGTGAATCCTTGTTGGTCGACTGGAAGGCGACCTCTTCTAAGGATGTCCTGGGGTAAGTTACTTGGATCAGGTCCATGACCCTACCCTAGGTACATAACCCCATCACCATGTAGTGCAAGAAATCCAGCGGAGGAGATCGAGTCTTGTGGGGAAAAGTGTGCAAACCTCTGCTGAGTGTATAAACTAATCATGGTTAGTCGTGTCCCCGGTTATGGACAAATCTTGAGTATCTAGTACTTGGAGTATCTTAAGTATCTCATCACTCTAAATTAATATTGTCGGGTTGATAATTTACTTTAATTGGGATTGAGTTGGAGGAACCTTCTCAATGATGTTTCAACTACCATGATAGTTAAAATTAAAATCTATTCCTTTGTTGTAGGGAAAAATTGGCTTTTCGCAAAAACTATAACCATAGAGCTTTCCACCAGCCAAATATGCATGTAGTGATAGCATTATTCTGTTCTTGCTCTACTGTGTTATTTTGCCAGCATATTCCATGGGCTGACCCGTTTTCGGGCTGCAATGTATTATGTTGCAGACTTTTCAGACAAGGATTAAGGTTCGTTAGGTCGTTGTCGTGTAGCTCAGCTATGCCGTTGGAGTTGATGGACTCACTTTATCTTCCAAGCCTTCCGCTGTTATCGTATTAGATGGCCTTAAGCCATATTTATTGTAATAAATTCTCTTAGGAGACATTCGATGTAATAAGTGTGTGATTGCTACTCTGCTATAAATCCTCGAGTACTGTGTGTGTCAGCATTACCGATCCGGGGATGAAACTGAAGCACAGAGACTTGATCGTTTGAGGCCGGGTCGCTACAATGGCCCAAAGTGGTCAGCATCACTGTTTGCTCCTGGTCCCGGTGTCGGGTGAGACACCTGACTCTCCCCAACCGACTCTTGAGAAGACATCTTGATCTAAATCTGCAGCAGAACAACTCAAAACAAAAATAGGAGATATTTGCGTGGTACGGTGCTCAAAACCTTCGGGAGATTACATAATGAATTTTTGGCGACCAAAAGAAGTATCGTGCAAGAAAATGGAGTCCGGAGGACACACGAGGCGCCCACGAGGCAGGGGGCGCACCCTCCACCCTCGTGGACGCCTGGTGTCCTTTCCGGACAACTTCTTATTTTCCTATTTTCTTAAATATTCCAAAACGGAAAAATTGCTATTAGAACTGTTTTGGAGTCGGTTTACTTACCGTACCACATACCTCTTCCTTTTCGGAGGCTGAAACGTTCTGGAGGGTGTCCCTTATATACTCCTCCGGGGTTACGGTTTCAATAACATTAGTTTCAACATTTATAGGATTACCTGAGATATAATGTTTGATTCTTTGACTGTTCACCACCCTCGGATTTGTGCCTTCGAAGTTGTTAATTTTTATGGCACCGGAATGATAGACCTCCTCGATAACGTAAGGACCTTCCCATTTAGAGAGGAGTTTTCCTGCAAAAAATCTTAAACGAGAGTTGTATAACAATACATAACCACCTACATTAAACTCACGTTTTTGTATCCTTTTGTCATGCCATATTTTAACTTTTTCTTTAAACAGTTTGGCATTCTCATAAGCCTGGGTTCTCCACTCATCAAGTGAACTAATGTCAAATAGTCTCTTCTCACCGGCAAGTTTGAAATCATAATTGAGCTCTTTAATGGCCCAATATGCTTTATGTTCTAGTTCGAGAGGTAAGTGACATGCTTTACCATAAACCATCTTATACGGAGACATACCCATAGGATTTTTATATGCAGTTCTATAGGCCCATAATGCATCATCAACTTTCTTGGACCAATTCTTTCTAGATCTATTAAAAGTCTTTTGCAAAATTAATTTAATCTCTCTATTACTCAGTTCTACTTGACCACTAGACTATGGATGCTAGGGAGATGCAATTCCATGATTAACATCATACTTAGCAAGCATCTTATGAAAAGCACCATGAATAAAATGTGAACCACCATCAGTCATTAAGTATCTAGGGACTCCAAACCTCTGAAAAATAACTTCTTTAAGCATCTTAATAGATGTGTTATGATCAGCACTACTAGTTGGAATAGCTTCTACCCACTTAGTAACGTAATCAACAGCAACTAAAATATGTCTATACCCATTAGAGGAAGGAAACGGTCCCATATAATCAAAACCCCAAACATCAAATGGTTCAATACCAAGTGAATAATTCATAGGCATTTCTTGACGTCTACTAATATTACCAATTCTCAAGACAAGACAAACTTACGGGCATCCTTGAAGAGAGTAGGCCAATAAAAACTGGATTGCAATACCTTATGTGCAGTTCTATCTCCTGCATGGTGTCCTCCGTAAGCCTCAGAATGACACTTGCGTAAGATCTGTTCCTATTCATGCTCAGGTACACAACGTCTAATAACACCATCTACTCCTTCTTTATAAAGGTGTGGGTCATCCCAGAAGTAATGTCTTAAATCATAGGAAAACTTTTTCTTTTGCTGGTATGTGAAACTAGGTGGTATAAATTTAGCAACAATGTAATTGGCATAATCGGCATACCATGGAGTAGTACGAGAAGCATTTATGACAGCTAATTGTTCATAAGGAAAGCTATCATCTATAGGTAGTGGGTCATCAAGAACATTCTCTAACCTAGACAAGTTGTCTACAACGGGGTTCTCAGCTCCCTGTCTATCAATAATATGCAAATCAAATTCTTGTAGCAAGAGAACCCATCTAATAAGTCTAGGTTTAGCATCTTTCTTTTCCATAAGGTATTTAATAGCAGTATGATCAGTGTGAACAGTTACTTTAGAATCAACAATATAAGGTCTGAACTTATCACAAGCAAATACAACTGCTAAAAATTCTTTTTCAGTAGTACCATAATTTCTCTGGGCACTGTCTAGAGTTTTACTAGCGTATTGGATAACATTTAATTTCTTATCAACTCTTTGTCCTAAAACAACACCTACAGCATAATCACTAGCATCACACATTATTTCAAAGGGTAAATTCCAATCAGGAGGCTGAACAATAGGTGCAGAAATCAAGGCTTTCTTAAGTATTTCAAATACTTCTACACAATCATCATCAAATACAAAAGAAACATATTTTGTAAGAGATTAGTCAGAGGCCTAGAAATTTTTTAGGAGTCTTTAATGAACCTCCTATAGAAACCAGCATGACCAAGGAAACTTCTTATACCTTTAATGTCCTTACGACACGACATCTTTTCAATAGCATCAACTTTAGCTTTATCAACTTCAATACCTCTTTCAGAAATTTTATGCCCCAAGACAATGCCTTCATTAACCAAAAAGTGACACTTATCCCAATTCAAGATAAGATTAGTTTCTTCACATCTCTGCAAAACTTGATCAAGGTTGCTCAAGCAATCATCAAAAGAAGATCCATAGACGGAGAAATCGTCCATGAAAACCTCACAAATCTTTTCACAAAATTCAGAGAATATAGCCATCATGCATCTTTGAAAGGTAGCAGGTGCATTACATAAACCAAAAGGCATACGTCTATAAGCAAAAGTACCAAAAGGGCAAGTCTTTGATTGATCTTTGGCTGACACAGGTATTTGAGAGAAACCAGAACAACCATCTAGAAAGCAAAAATGTGTATGTTTGGATAATCTTTCTAGCATTTGATCAATAAAAGGTAAAGGGTAATGATCCTTTTTAGTAGCTTTATTTAGTTTGCGGAAATCAATTACCATTGTATAACCTGTAACAATTCTTTGTGGGATCAATTCATCTTTATCATTAGGAACAACAGTAATACCTTCCTTCTTAGGGACACAATGGACATGACTTACCCACTGACTATCAGCAACGGGATAAATTATACCTGCCTCCAAAAGCTTTAGTATTTCTTTTCTTACCACTTCTTTCATTTTAGGATTTAACCACCGTTGGTGATCAACAATCGGTTTAGCGTCTTTCTCTAATTTTATTTTGTGCTGGCATAGTGTGGGACTAATGCCCTTAAGATCATCAAGAGTATATCCAATAGCAGCATGGTGCTTCTTTAGAGTTTTCAATAATTTCTCTTCTTCTTGATCTAAAAGGTTAGCACTAATAATAACATGATATCTCTTCTTTTCATAAAGATAAGCATATTTAAGAGTATTAGGCAATGGTTTAAGCTCAAACATGGGATCGCCCTTGGGTGGAGGAAGATCCCCTAGAATTTCGACAGGCAAGTTGTATTTCAAAATAGGTCCCTATTTAAAGAATACTTCATCTATTTCCCTCCTTTCATTCATAAACATATAATTTTCATGGTCTATGAAATATTGTTCTAAAGGGTCATTAGGAGGCACGACAATAGAAGCAAGACCAACAATTTCATCTTTACTAGGCAATTCTTCATCATGGGGTTGTCTACAAAATTTAGCAAAATTAAAATCATGAGACATATCCCCTAAACCAACATAAACAATATCCTTTTTGCAATCTATCTTAGCATTAAAAGTATTTAAGAAGGGTCTACCAAATATAATGGGACAAAAGTCATCTTGTGGGGAACCAAGAACAAGAAATTCAGTAGGATATTTAACTTTCCCACACAAGACTTCAACATCTCTAACAATCCCAACCTCTGAAATAGTATCTCTATTGGCAAGCTTAATTGTAACATCAATACTTCTAACTCAGCAGGTGCAATATCATGCATAATTTCTTCATATAAAGAATGAGGTATTGCACTCGCACTAGCACCCATATCACATAAGCCATGATAGAAATGATCTCCTATTTTAATAGAAATAATAGACATGCCTACAACAAGTCTATGTTTATTTTTAGTATCGATTCTAGCAATCCTAGCAGCTTCATCACAAAAGTAAATAACATGCCCATCAATATTATCGGCCAAGAGGTCCTTAACCATAGCAATACTAGGTTCAACTTTAATTTTCTCATGGGGTGTAGGTGTTCTAATATTACTTTTGTTGACCACAGTTGAAGCTTTAGCATGATTCTTTATTCTAACAGGGAAAGGTGGTTTCTCAATATAAGCGGTAGGAATAATAGGATCAACATTATAGGTGATAGTATTTTATTCAACTTTAATAGGTTCAACTACTTTTACTTTAATGGAGGATGATATTTAAGCCACTTCTCCTTAGGGAGATCAACATGAGTAGCAAATGATTCATAGAAAGAAGCTACTATCTCATAGTCAAGTCCATATTTAGTGCTAAATTCATGAAAAGCATCGGTATCCATAAAAGATTTAACACAATCAAACTTAGGTGTTATACCTCACTCCTTGTTGGAAATATGCCCTAGAGGCAATAATAAATTGGTTATTACTATATTTCCTTGTTCATGATAATCGTTTATTATCCATGCTAGAATTGTATTGATAGGAAACTCAGATACATGTGTGGATACATAGACAACACCATGTCCCTAGTAAGCCTCTAGTTGACTAGCTCATTGATCAATAGATGGTTACGGTTTCCTGACCATGGACATTGGATGTCATTGATAATAGGATCACATCATTAGGAGAACGATGTGATGGACAAGACCCAATCCTAAGCCTAGCACAAGATCATGTAGTTCGTATGCTAAAGCTTTTCTAATGTCAAGTATCATTTCCTTAGACCATGAGATTGTGCAACTCCCGGACACCGTAGGAATACTTTGGGTGTACCAAACGTCACAACATAACTGGGTGGCTATAAAGGTGCACTACGGGTATCTTCGAAAGTGTCTGTTAGGTTGGCACGAATCGAGACTGGGATTTGTCACTCCGTGTAAACGGAGAGGTATCTCTGGGCCCACTCGGTAGGACATCATCATAATGTGCACAATGTGATCAAGGAGTTGATCACGGGATGATGTGTTACGACACGAGTAAAGAGACTTGCCAGTAACGAGATTGAACAAGGTATCGGGATACCGACGATCGAATCTCGGGCAAGTATCGTACCGCTAGACAAAGGGAATTGTATACAGGATTGATTAAGTCCTTGACATCATGGTTCATCCGATGAGATCATCGTGGAACATGTGGGAGCCAACATGGGTATCCAGATCCCGCTGTTGGTTATTGACCGGAGAACGTCTCGGTCATGTCTGCATGGTTCCCGAACCCGTAGGGTCTACACACTTAGGGTTCGGTGACACTAGGGTTATAGAGGTATTAGTATGCGGTAACCCGAAAGTTGTTCGGAGTCCCGGATGAGATCCCGGACATCACGAGGAGTTCTCGAATGGTCCGGAGGTAAAGATTTATATATGGGAAGTCTTGTTTTGGTCGCCGGAAAAGTTTCGCGCATTATCGGTATTGTACCGGGAGTGCCGAAAGGGGTCCGGGGGTCCACCAAGGGGGTCCACCTGCCCTGGGGGGCCACATGGGCTGTAGGGGTGTGCGCCTTGGCCTATATGGGCCAACGACACCAGCCCCAAGAGGCCCATGCGCCAAGAGATAAAGAAGAAGGAAGAGTCCTAAAAGGGGAAGGCACCTCCTAGGTGCCTTGGGGAGGATGGACTCCTCCCTTGGCCGCACCCTTCCTTGGGGGAAGGGCCAAGGCTGCGCCCCCTCTCCCTTGGTCCTATATATAGTGGGGAGAAGGGAGGGCAGCAATACCTAAGCCCTGGCGCCTCCCTCTCCCTCCAATGACACATCTTCCTCCTCCCGCAGCGCTTGGCGAAGCCCTGTTGGAATCCCGCTACTTCCACCACCACGTCGCCGTGCTGCTGGATCTCCATCAACCTCTCCTCCCCCCTTGCTGGATCAAGAAGGAGGATACGTCGCTGCTCCGTACGTGTGTTGAACGCGGAGGTGCCGTCTGTTCGGCGCTAGGATCATCGGTGATTTGGATCACGACGAGTACGACTCCATCAACCCTGTTCTCTTGAACGCTTCCGCGCGCAATCTACAAGGGTATGTAGATCCACTCCTCCCTTGTTGCTAGATGACTCCATAGATTGATCTTGGTGACACGTAGGAAATTTTTGAATTTATGCTATGTTCCCCAACAGTGGCATCATGAGCTAGGTCTATGCGTAGTTTCTATGCTCGAGTAGAACACAAAGTAGTTGTGGGCGTTGATTTTGTTCAATATGCTTACCGTTACTAGTCCAAACTTGATTCGGTGGCATTGTGGGATGAAGCGACCCGGACCAACCTTGCACCTACGCTTACGTGAGACCGGTTCCACCGACTGACATGCACTAGTTGCATAAGGTGGCTGGCGGGTGTCTGTCTCTCCCACTTTAGTCGGATCGGATTCGATGAAAAGGGTCCTTATGAAGGGTAAATAGCAATTGGCATATCACGTTGTGGTCTTTGCGTAGGTAAGAAACGTTCTTGCTAGAAACCCATAGCAGCCACGTAAAACATGCAAACACCAATTAGAGGACGTCTAACTTGTTTTTGCAGGGTATGCTATGTGATGTGATATGGCCAAAAGGATGTGATGAATGATATATGTGATGTATGAGATTGATCATGTTCTTGTAATAGGAATCACGACTTGCATGTCGATGAGTATGACAACCGGCAGGAGCCATAGGAGTTGTCTTTATTTATTTATGACCTGCGTGTCAACATAAACGTCATGTAATTACTTTACTTTATTGCTAACTGTTAGCCATAGTAGTAGAAGTAATAGTTGGCGAGACAACTTCATGAAGACACGATGATGGAGATCATGGGGTCATGCCGGTGACGATGATGATCATGGAGCCCCAAGATGGAGATCAAAGGAGCTATATGATATTGGCCATATCATGTCACTATTATTTGATTGCATGTGATGTTTATCATGTTTTTGCATCTTATTTGCTTAGAACGACGGTAGTAAATAAGATGATCCCTCATTAAAATTTCAAGAAAGTGTTCCCCCTAACTGTGCACCGTTGCGAAAGTTCATCGTTTCGAAGCACCACGTGATGATCGGGTGTGATAGATTCTTACATTTGAATACAACGGGTGTTGACGAGCCTAGCATGTACAGACATGGCCTCGGAACACATGCAAAACACTTAGGTTAACTTGACGAGCCTAGCATGTACAGACATGGCCTCGGAACACAAGAGACCGAAAGGTCGAGCATGAGTCGTATAGAAGATACGATCAACATGAAGATGTTCACCGATGTTGACTAGTCCATCTCATGTGATGATCGGACATGGCCTAGTTGACTCGGATCATGTAATCACTTAGATGACTAGAGGGATGTCTATCTGAGTGGGAGTTCATAAGATGAACTTAATTATCCTGAACATAGTCAAAAGGTCTTCGCAAATTATGTCGTAGCTCGCGCTTCAGTTCTATTGTTTGGATATGTTCCTAGAGAAAATTTAGTTGAAAGTTGATAGTAGCAATTATGCGGACTAGGTCCGTAAACTGAGGATTGTCCTCATTGCTTCATAGAAGGCTTATGTCCTTAATGCACCACTCAGTGTGCTGAACCTCGAACATTGTCTGTGGATGTTGCGAACATCTGACATACACATTTTGATAACTACATGATAGTTCAGTTAAACGGTTTAGAGTTGAGGCACCGAAGACGTTTTGAAACATCGCGAAACATATGAGATGTTTCGAGGGCTGAAATTGGGATTTCAGGCTCGTGCCCACATCAAGAGGTATAAGACCTCCGACGATTTTCTTAGCCTGCAAACTAAGGGAGAAAAGCTCAATTGTTGAGCTTGTGCTCAGATTGTCTGAGTACAACAATCATTTGAATCGAGTGGGAGTTGATCTTCCAGATAAGAAAGTGATGTTTCTCCGAAGTCATTACCACCAAGCTGCTAGAGCTTCGTGATGAACTATAATATATCAGGGACATATATGATGATCCTTGAGATATTCGCGATGTTTGACACCACAAAAGTAGAAATCAAGAAGGAGCATCAATTGTTGATGGTTGGTGAAACCACTAGTTTCAAGAAGGGCAAGGGCACGAAGGGATACTTCATGAAACGGCAATTCAGCTGCTGCTCTAGTGAAGAAACGCGAGGTTGAACCCAAACCCGAGACTAAGTGCTTCTGTAATAAGGGGAACAGCCACTGGAGCAGAATTACCCTAGATACTTGGTAGATGAGAAGGCTGGCAAGGTCGATAGAAGTATGTTGGATATACATTGTGTTGATGTGTACTTTACTAGTACTCCTAGTAGCACCAGGGTATTAGATACCGGTTCGGTTGCTAAGTGTTAGTAACTCGAAAGAAAAGCTACCGAATAAACGGAGACTAGCTAAAGGTGAGCTGACGATATGTGTTGGAAGTGTTTCCAATGTTGATATGATCAAGCATCGCACGCTCCCTCTACCATCGAGATTGGTGTTTGCGTTGAGCATAGACATGATTGGATTATGTCTATCGCAATACGGTTATTCATTTAAGGAGAATAACGGTTACTCTGTTTATTTGAATAATACCTTTAATGGTCTTGCACCTAAAATGAATGGTTCATTGAATCTCGATCATAGTGATACACATGTTCATGCCAAAAGATATAAGATAGTAATGATAGTACCACCTACTTGTGGCACTGCCACTTAAGTCATATCGGTATAAAACGCATGAAGAAGCTCCATGTTGATGGATCTTTGGACTCACTCATTTTTGAAAGGATTGCGACATGCGAACCATGTTTGTTGGTAGATATGCATGAAGAAACTCTATACAGATGGATCATTTGGACTCACTTGATTTTGAATCACTTGAGACATGCCAATCATACCACGTGGGCAAGATGATTGAAAGCCTTGTTTTCAGTAAATGGAACTAGAAAGCAACTTGTTGGAAGTAATACATTTTGATGTGTGCAGTCCAATGAGTGCTGAGGCGTGTAGTGGATATCATTATGTTCTTACTTCACAGATGATTTGAGTAGATGTTGAGTATATCTACTTGATGAATCACGAGTCTGAATTATTGAATGGTTCAAGTAATTTCAGGGTGAAGTTGAAAGATCGTCGTGACAAGAGGATAAAATATCTATGATATGATCATAGAGATGAATGTCTGAATTACGAGTTTGGCACAGAATTAAGACATTGTGGAAATTGTTTCACAACTAATACAGCCTGGAACACCATAGTGTGATGGTGTGTCCGAACATCATAACTGCACCCTATTGGATATGATGCATACCATGATGTCTCTTATCGAATTACCATGATAGTTTATGGGTTAGGCATTAGAGACAACCACATTCACTTTAAATAGGGCACCACATAATTCCGATGAGATGACACCGTCTGAACTATGGTTTAGAGAAACCTAAGCTGTCATTTCTTAAAAGTTTGGGACTGCGACGCTTATGTGAAAAAGTTTCAGGCTGATAAGCTCGAACCCAAAGCGGATAAATGCATCTTCATAGGAGACCCAAAATAGTTGGGTGTACCTCCTGTCTCAGATCCGAAAGAAATAAGGGATTGTTTCTAGAATCGGGTCCTTTCTCGAGGAAAAGTTTCTCTCGAAAGAATTGAGTGGGAGGATGGTGGAGACTTGATGAGGTTATTGAACCGTCTCTTCAACTAGTGTGTGGCAGGGCACAGGGAGTTGTTCCTATGGCACCTACACCAATTGGAGTGGAAGCTTATGATAGTGATCATGAAACTTCAGATCAAGTCACTACCAAACCTCGTGGGATAACAAGGATGCGTACTACTTCAGAGTGGTATGTAATCCTGTCTTGGAAGTCATGTTGCTAGACAACAATGAACCTACGAGCTATGGAGAAGCGATGGTGGGCCCGGATTCTGACAAATGGCTCGAGGCCATAAAATCCGAGAGAGGATCCATGTATGAAAACAAAGTGTAGACTTTGGCATAACAGCTCGATGGTCGTAAGGCTGTTGAGTACAGATGGATTTTAAAAGGAAGACGGACAATGATGGTAAGTATCACCATTAAGAAAGCTCGACTTGTCGTTAAGATGTTTTCCGACAAGTTCAAGGAGTTGACTACGATGAGACTTTCTCACTCGTAGCGATGCTAAGAGTCTGTTGGAATTATATTAGCGATTACTGCAATCTTGCAGATAGGATGTCAAAACATTGTTTCCTCGATGATTTTTTGAGGAGAGGTTGTATGTGATACAACCGGAAGGTTTTGTCAATCCTGAAAGATGCTAATAAGTATGCAAAGCTCCAGCAATCCTTCTAAGGACTGGAGTAAGCATCTCGGAGTTGGAATGTATGCTTTGATGAGATGATCAAAGATTTTGGGTGTATACAAAGTTTATGAGAAACTTTTATTTCCAAAGAAGTGAGTGGGAGCACTATAGAATTTCTGATGAATATGTGTTGTTAACATGTTGTTGATCGGAAATGACGTATAATTTCTGGAAAGCATATAGGGTTATTTGGAAAGTGTTTTTCAATGGAAAGCCTGGATTAAGCTACTTGAACATTGAGCATCAAGATCTATAAGGATAGATCAAAACGCTTAATGGTACTTTCAAATGAGCACATACCTTGACATGATCTTGAAGGTGTTCAAGATGGATCAGTCAAAGAAGGAGTTCTTGCCTGAGTTGTAAGGTATGAAGTTAAGACTTAAAGCTCGACCACGGCAGAATAGAGAGAAAGGACGAATGTCGTCCCCTATGCTTAAGACATAGGCTCTACAGTATGCTATGCTGTGTACCGCACCTGAAATGTGCCTTGCCATGAGTCAGTCAAGGGGTACAAGAGTGATCTAAGAATGGATCGCAGGACAGCGATCAAAGTTATCCTTAGTAACTAGTGGACTAAGGAATTTTCTCGATTATGGAGGTGGTAAAAGAGTTCGTCGTAAAGGGTTATGCCGATGCAAACTTTGAGACTAATCCAGATTATTCTGAGTAGTAAACTGGATTCATATAGTAGAACAGTTATTTGGAATAGCTCCAAATGTAGCATAGTAGTTGCATCTACAAGATGACATAAGAAATTTGCGAAGTACATACGAATCTGAAAGATTCAGACCCGTTGACTATAACATCTCTCACAAGCATAACATAATCAAACCAGAACTCATTGAGTGTTAATCACATGGTAATGTGAACTAGATTATTGACTCTAGTAAACTCTTTGGGTGTTAGTCACATGGGGATGTGACCTTGAGTGTTAGTCACATAGCGATATGAACTGGATTATTGACTCTAGTGCAAGTGGGAGACTGTTGGAAATATGCCCTAGAGGCAATAATAAATTGGTTATTATTATATTTCCTTGTTCATGATAATCGTTTATTATCCATGCTAGAATTGTATTGATAGGAAACTCAGATACATGTGTGGATACATAGACAACACCATGTCCCTAGTAAGCCTCTAGTTGACTAGCTCGTTGATCAATAGATGGTTATGGTTTCCTTACCATGGACATTGGATGTCATTGATAATGGGATCACATCATTAGGAGAATGATGTGATGGACAAGACCCAATCCTAAGCCTAGCACAAGATCATGTAGTTCGTATGCTAAAGCTTTTCTAATGTCAAGTATCATTTCCTTAGACCATGAGATTGTGCAACTCCCGGATACCGTAGGAATACTTTGGGTGTGCCAAACGTCACAACGTAACTGGGTGGCTATAAAGGTGCACTACGGGTATCTTCGAAAGTATCTGTTGGGTTGGCACGAATCGAGACTGGGATTTGTCACTCCGTGTAAACGGAGAGGTATCTCTGGGCCCACTCGGTAGGACATCATCATAATGTGCACAATGTGATCAAGGAGTTGATCACGGGATGATGTGTTACGAAACGAGTAAAGAGACTTGCTAGTAACGAGATTGAACAAGGTATCGGGATACCGACGATCGAATCTCGGGCAAGTATCGTACCGCTAGACAAAGGGAATTGTATACGGGATTGATTAAGTCCTTGACATCATGGTTCATCCGATGAGATCATCGTGGAACATGTGGGAGCCAACATGGGTATCCAGATCCCGCTGTTGGTTATTGACCGGAGAACGTCTCGGTCATGTCTGCATGGTTCCCGAACCCGTAGGGTCTACACACTTAAGGTTCGGTGACGCTAGGGTTATAGAGATATTAGTATGCGGTAACCCGAAAGTTGTTCGGAGTCCCGGATGAGATCCCAGATGTCACGAGGAGTTCCGGAATGGTCCGGAGGTAAAGATTTATATATGGGAAGTCTTGTTTTGGTCGCCGGAAAAGTTTCGCGCATTATCGGTATTGTACCGGGAGTGCCGAAAGGGGTCCGGGGGGGTCCACCAAGGGGGTCCACCTGCCCCGGAGGGCCACATGGGCTGTAGGGGTGTGCGCCTTGGCTTATATGGGCCAAGGACACCAGCCCCAAGAGGCCCATGCGCCAAGAGATAAAGAAGAAGGAAGAGTCCTAAAAGGGGAACGCACCTCCTAGGTGCCTTAGGGAGGATGGACTCCTCCCTTGGCCGCACCCTTCCTTGGGGGAAGGGCCAAGGCTGCGCCCCCTCTCCCTTGGCCCTATATATAGTGGGGAGAAGGGAGGGCAGCAATACCTAAGCCCTGGCGCCTCCCTCTCCCTCCAATGACACATCTTCCTCCTCTCGCAGCGCTTGGCGAAGCCCTGTTGGAATCCCGCTACTTCCACCACCACGCCGTCGTGCTGCTGGATCTCCATCGACCTCTCCTCCCCCCTTGATGGATCAAGAAGGAGGAGACGCCGCTGCTCCGTACATGTGTTGAACGCGGAGGTGCCGTCTGTTCGGCGCTAGGATCATCGGTGATTTGGATCACGACGAGTACGACTCCATCAACCCCGTTCTCTTGAACGCTTCCGCGCGCGATCTACAAGGGTATGTAGATCCACTCCTCCCTCGTTGCTAGATGACTCCATAGATTGATCTTGGTGACACGTAGGAAAATTTTGAATTTATGCTACGTTCCCCAACACTCGTTACCTTCGTTGAGTTCCCAATCTTCAGAGTTGCGTTTAATTCTTTCCAATAAATCCCATCTTAATTCAATAGTCTTCATCATAAAAGAACCAGTACAAGAAGTATCGAGCATAGAGCGATTATTGAGAGAAAGCTGAGCATAATTTTTTTGAATAATAATTTATCTTGAGAGCTCATGATTGGGGCATGAATTTAACATTGACTTAAGCCTCCCCCAAGCTTGAGCGATGCTTTCTCCTTCGCGAGGCCAAAAATTATATATATAATTATGATCACGATGAACCAGATGCATAGGATAAAACTTCTGATGAAATTCCAATTTCAATCGGTTGTAGTTCCATGATCCAATATCATCACATAGCCTAAACCATGTCAATGCCTTTACCTTCAAAGATAAAAGGAATACCTTCTTCTTGATAACATCCTCGGGCATACCTGCAAGCTTAAATAATCCACAAACTTCATCCACATAGATTAGGTGCAAATCGGGATGCAATGTTCCATCTCCTGTAAAAGGATTAGCTAGTAGTTTCTCTATCATACCCGAAGGAATTTGAAAGTAAACATTTTCAATAGGTTCAGTAAGTTGAGGAGAAACTCTTTCCTCTACTGGTCGGTGTGAAGATACCCCAAACAAGCCCCTCAAAGGATTACTTTCCATAGTAACAAGTGACAGTAAATTTCAGCACACTATATAAATTTTTCCTTACCAAATTCCACCTACCAAAGGCGCTTCACTCCCCAGCAACGGTGCCAGAAAAGAGTCTTGATGACCCACAAGTATAAGGGATCTATCATAGTCCTTTCAAAAAGTAAGAGTGTCGAACCCAACGAGGAGCAGAAGGAAATGACAAGCGGTTTTCAGTAAGGTATTCTCTGCCAGCACTGAAATTATCGATAACATATAGTTTTGTGATAAGGTAATTTGTAACGGGTAACAAGTAACAAAAGTTAACAAGGTGCAGCAAGGTGGCACAATCCTTTTTGTAGCAAAGGATAAGCCTAGGCAAACTCTTATATAAAGGAAAACGCTCCCGATGACACATGGGAATTATTGTCAAGCTAGTTTTCATTGCGCTCATACGATTCGCGTTCGGTACTTTGATAATTTGATATGTGTGTGCACCGGTGCTTGGGTACTACCCTTCCTTGGACAAGCATCCCACTTATGATTAATGCCTCTTGCAAGCATCCGCAACTACAAAAGAAGTATTAAGGTAAACCTAACCATAGCATGAAACATATGGATCCAAATAAGCCCCTCATGAAGCAACACATAAAATAGGGTTTAAGCTTCTGTCACTCTAGCAACCCATTGTAGCGACCCGACCTCAGACGGTCAAGTCTTTGTGCTTAAGTGTCATCCCTGGATCGGTATGCTGACACACACAGTACTCGAGGATTTATAACAGAGGTAAATCACATGTATAATGTAACGTAAATACTATTACCTCAATCCAAATAGCGGAAGTAACAACAAGGTTGTGGATTCCCATCAACACCAATGGCAAAGTTGAGTGTAGATATCGTAACCCTAACGTATCACTTACTCGTCGTAAGATAATCCTACAACATGAGACGTTGCAGCCACAAAGGGTCAGTACATTGAATGTACTGGCAAATTCACACCATAGGATTATGATGAATAATAACTATCACTACATGCATATATGGCTGATGGAAAGGCTCTATGGTTGTAAAGTTTTTGCGAAAAGCTAATTTTTCCCTACTACAAAGGAATATACTTTATTTAACTACAAAGTTGGTTGATAAAATATTGAGAAGGTTCCTCCAACTCAATCCCAAATTAACATCAATAACCCAACAAATTATTTAAGTAACGTGATGAGATACTTAAGATACTCCAAGTACTAGATACTCAAGATGTCCATAACCGGGGACACGGCTAACCATGATTAGTTTGTACACTCTGCAGAGGTTTGCGCACTTTTCCCCACAAGACTCAATCGCCTCCGTTGGATTTCTCGCACTGCATGATGTTTGAGAAATGGATGACCGAGACACAGTCTTTCAGAAACATTAACTCTCTACTCCGGGCAGACCATACCAAACCTACAACCCACTACCTGCTGATCCACCTCTTCAAGAGCTTCACATAACTTACTCAACTATGCTAGAGCCCATAATAGCTTGTGGCTTCACACGGAAGTTTCTAGCATGAATCATCTCAGTTCCCTTTGAGCCTGGGTGGCGGTCCATAGGAAAATCACACGGAACCCCAGGATTTCCAAAAATACAGGCAACACTGGGTACTCCAGGTGCCTCAATCCACCCAGATGTGTATTTAAGTTGCCATCTTATGTTAAACAATTATTTAACAATCTCACATCTTTCATGGATTTCACTCTCCCAAACCACGTCTACGAGCATAGCATAGCAATATAAGCAATACGTAGAAGTAACTCCCAAGGGTTTGAATGTAACAGGGCAATAGGTTCTACCTCATCAACTACTTCCCAACCCACATGTTAATCACTTCCTAACCATGCAATGTTTGAGGATTGGAACTAATGCATAAAAACTGGGTTCGCACTCAAAACTCTTGATAGTTCTACTTGTCACACTCCGTTCAATTTATCGTGAGCAAGCAATAGTAACCACACATAAGTAATCACTCAGAAGATCGGGAAGAACGAAGAAGACAGTTCGGAAAACATCAAAACCAAGCAAATAACTCTTGCAACATAAAACAATTTCTAACAGTAACAAAATTATGTGAATTTGGCCTTATCAGAAAGTTTAGGTCAAGAGCTTTGATTTGCAAAAAGAATCAACTAAATCGGAGTTACGAAACTCAAGTTATGTTCAAAAGAAGTTTGAATATGAATCTGAACAAATTTCGAAATTTGAAAATTTCAAACAGTTGATATGACAGGTTCACTGGATAGGTGAAAACAAGACGAAGCTATAGGCGTTTGGATAAACGAGTGAAAAGTTATGGCTATTTGAAAAATCAGGGCCAAACTGTTTTACGAAAGAAAAATAGTTACGATTAAGGTCTAACGTATAAATACGTAGAAGTCTAAAAATAATAAACTACGGAAGTATAAGAAGAAAAAAAACAAAGAAAGATACCTTTATAAGGCAGAGAAAAGACGACTTTGGAGAGAAGAGACAATTTTCAGAAGTCGCACCGGAGAGGAGAAATATATTTTTCTTAAATGAATCTAGTCAAACCAAAATATTGATTTAACCCGAATCGTATGATTTTTGGAGGCTCTATGTGTCTATATTTATTGGTGGAAAAGAGGCTTAAAGGTCAAAGGCTAGGCAATGTGGGACTAAATGTAGATGAAAAAAAAAGAAACAAAGAAGAAAAGAGGCGGCTCGCATGGGCCTAAAGGCCTTCGGCCGGCCGTGTGCACGCTGCGGCTGCAGTTTTTTTTAAACAAAATTCGGCCTAAGAAAAAAATAAAAAAATAAAAAGGCTGGCTGGGCCTGGCCCATGTAGGAGAGAAGAAAAACTAAAATGATGGGGCACCCGATGCCACTATGCAGTGCTCGTGGGCGACAAATAAATATGGCCACACGTACAGTTTTTTTTATTAAAATAGAAACAGAAAGGGTAACTGAATAACGAAAATAAATAAAATTTTTATATAGGCATATTATATATCCAAATTTTCAAGAAAAGATCTTCCACGACATGAACATTTTTCTAACGTGAAATAAAATCCACACAAATTTAAATAAAGAAAATAGTGCTACTATTGCAATAAAACCTCATAAATCATTTTAAAAATACCAAACTGAATTCAAATTTATTTATCTCCAATTTTTTGACGCAGGGAATCATGTTACCCTATTTTCCATATATTTTATTTTTGGAGAAAAATAATTTGAATAAAACTCAAATAACCCAAAGTGAAAAATAATTTCCAATGGATTTTAAATTTGAGTTTCTTTGAACCTCCCAACTCATATTTCAAATGTTTTGAAGAAGTCATTTTATCTTCTCTCGTGAAAATCATTGAGTCGCTTAAAGTTTCAGAATTGGAAATATTTCCAAATGGAATTCAAATATTTCAAAATACCCTTTTCATTTATTTAAATGGAAGAAGTCATGTCATCTTCTCTCTAGGGTTTTATGATGAAAAGAATTTGAATTCACGGAGATCATAAATGCAAAAATGGAAGTTTGCGAAAGTCCTTTTATTCCCTCTCATTTAACTTTCAAAAAGTTCAAATTCAATCAATTTCAGTCAATCAATCAAACAATCAATCAAATCTATCTATTTAATATAACATTCCAAAATTTAGAATTTTGGGATGTTACACCCATCATCTACTTATTACTTCCTAATGCCTTCCCCTAGGCCCAAATAATGGTGAAGTGTCATGTAGTCGACATTCACATGACACCACTAGAGGAGAGACAACATACATCTCATCAAAATATCGAACGAATACCAAATTCACATGACTACTTATAGCAAGACTTCTCCCATGTCCTCGGGAACAAACGTAACTACTCACAAATCATATTCATGTTCATAATCAGAGGGGTATTAATATGCATAAAGGATCTGAACTTATGATCTTCCATCGAATAAACCAACTAGCATCAACTACAAGGAGTAATCAACACTACTAGCAACCCACAGGTACCAATCTGAGGTTTTGGGACAGAGATTGGATACAAGAGATGAACTAGGGTTTGAGAGGAGATGGTGCTGGTGAAGATGTTGATGGATATTGACCCCCTCCCGATGAGAGGATCGATGATGATGACGATGGTGATGATTTCCCCCTCCCGGAGTGGTGCTTCCCCGGCAGAACAGCTCCGCCGGAGCCCTACATTGGTTCCGCCAAGGTTTCGCCTCATGGCGGCGGTGTTTCGTCCCGAAAGTTTGCTTATGATTTTTTCCAGGGCGAACGACTTCATATAGCAATAGATGGGCACCGGAGGCCTGCCAGGGGGCCCATGAGACAGGGGGCGCGCCCAGGGGGTAGGGCGCGCCCCCACCCTCGTGGACGGTGAATGACCCCCCTCTGGTGCTTTCTTCGCCCAATATTTTTTATATATTCGAAAACTGACTTCCGTGGAGTTTCAGGACTTTTGGAGTTGTGCAGAATAGGTCTCTAATATTTGCTCCTTTTCCAGCCCAGAATTCCAGCTGCCGGCATTCTCCCTCTTCGTGTAAACCTTGTAAAATAAGAGAGAATAGGCATAAGTATTGTGACATAAGGTGTAATAACAACCCATAATGCAATAAATATCGATATAAAAGCATGATGCAAAATGGACATATCATGCTCCTATAATACCACGGTTGAAATGTTTGTTCAGAAATAAAGAGCATCCCAAGTTGATGCGATGGAACAGAGAGGACCGTAAGAAAGACGGGAAGTTGAGAGCACCCGCTCACGGGAAGCAGTGGAGAAAAATAGAGATAAAGTATTGGGAGGACTTTGTAGGTGACGCAAGGAACTTATTGTTGGGGAACGTAGCATGCAATTTCAAAAAAATTCCTACGATTATGCAAGATCTATCTAGGAGATGCATAGCAACGAGAGGGGGAGAATGTGTCCGCGTACCCTCGTAGACCGAAAGCGAAAGCATTAGGTTAACACGGTTGATGTAGTCGAACGTCTTTGCGATCCAACTGATCTAGTACTGAATGTACGGCACCTCCGAGTTCAGCACACGTTCAGCTCGATGACGTCCCTCGAACTCTTGATCTAGCAGAGGGTCAACGGAGAGTTCCGTCAGAACGACGCCATGGTGATGTGATCCGCGCAGGGCTTCGCCTAAGCACTACGACGCTATGACCGGAGGAGTAAACTGTGGAGGGGGCACCACACATGGCTAAGAGGGGAGGGGGCACCACACATTGGTGTGCCTTTGGGGTGCCCCCTGCCCTCGTATATAAAGGAGGGGAGGGGAGGCCGGCCGGCCCTAGGGAGCGCGCCAAGTGCAGGGGGTCCCACTAGGACTCCTAGTCCTAGTCAGCTCCCCCTTCCTTCCAACGGAGAGAGGGAAAGGGGAAAGAGGGGAAGAGGGAGAAGGAAAGGGGGCCGCACCCCCACCCCTTGTCCAATTCGAACAACTATGGGGGGAGCGCCACCTCCTGAGGACGGCCTCCTCTTCTCCACCATGGCCCATGAGGCCCATTAACTTTCCCGGGGGGTTCCGGTAACCTCCCGGTACTCCGAAAAATCCCCGAACCTCTTCGGAACCATTCCAGTGTCCGTATATAACCTTCCAATATATGAATCTTTACCTCTCGACCATTTCGAGACTCCCCGTCATGTCCGTGATCTTATCCGGGACTCCGAATAAACTTTGGTCACCAAAACACATAACTCATAATACAAATCGCATCGAACGTTAAGCATGCGGACCCTACGGGTTCGAGAACTATGTAGACATGACCGAGACACATCTCCGGTCAATAACCAATAGCGGAACCTGGATGCTCATATTGGTTCTTACATATTCTACGAAGATCATTATCGGTCAAACCGCAATAACAACATACATTATTCCCCTTGTCATCGGTATGTTACTTGCCCGAGATTCGATCGTCGGTATCATCATACCTAGTTCAATCTCATTACCAGCAATTCTCTTTACTCATTCCTTAATGCATCATCCTGTAACTAACTCATTACTCACATTGCTTGCAAGGCTTATAGTGATGTGCATTACCGAGAGGGCCCAGAGATACCTCTCCGATACTCGGAGTGACAAATCCTAATCTCGATCTATGCCATCCCAACAAACACCTTCGGAGACATCTGTAGAGCATCTTTATAATCACCCAGTTAAGTTGTGACGTTTGATAGCACACAAGGTGTTGAGGATATCACTATTGGGCGTAAACCGACCTATCTGGGCCGGGTTAACTTCTTCAGTAGTTAACTATGTTGAAACCCAAGAAGGCAGATGAGGGCTCAAGGCCCATAGTCGGTTCAAGGCCTGTAGCCGTAAATCGGCGTTGGTATGTAACTTGTACTGTAAGTTAGGAATAAGTAGAGACCAAACCGGACACATCTATGAGCCGGTATTGGGAATCTGTGAACCGACGGGCGTCACCCGTGTATATAAGGGGACAACCCGGCGGTGGTTCAAAGGACAGACAACAACTCGAGACTTAGGCGAAGCTTGTTTGCTCCCTAGTCATCGAAACCCCATCAATTCCATCACAACTAGACGTAGGCTTTTACCTTCATCGAAGGAGCCGAACTAGTATAAACTCTCTTGCGTCCCTGTGTCCGCTTTAACCCCTTCAAGCTAACCCGTCGCGATGGCTCCACGACTAAGTCCTTTCTCTAGGACATCTACCGTGACAAAACCACGACAGTTGGCGCCGACCGTGGGGCTATCGCACGATGGTTTCAAGTTCTTGGAGGGCCGCTTTGAAGGACTCAAGGGCTACGCTATGGGCCGGATGACTAAGAGTCATCGCGGCAAGCTCTACATCGATGATGCAGGCCGGGGTCCCGAGGCTGGCTCAGTTGAGTATGGGTACCGGGTCCCCTTTGGTGGCATACACGTTTTCATCGGCAAGATCGGTGAACCGGGCCCTGAGCTGGACATCTGCACCGACCTCGTCGAAACGGCTCAGCGTGCGTGGTCCGCCCGGGTTAAACCGGCCGTGAAGCGTGCCTTCGTGGGAGTCATCCATGGAGGAAGTGACGAGGATGGATCGGGATCTCGCGGTGAGACCGTCTTTTATTCCAGCGACGAGTCATCAACCGGAGAAACCGAATCTCTATATCAGCTACAGGATGGCCGGATTGGGGGCTGTTCCAATGGCGACAGTATTCCGGACCCCTCTGATCTACCCAACCGAGTTGGAATATTCATGGCCGGCACACAAGCAATGCTTCATTCTTCGACCACTGCGCCAATAACCTTCGGTTCCAGTAGCGGCAACAGCTGCCGGGGCAGGAAGCTCTGCACGCCCGCCGGCTCAAGTTCTATCAGATCTATTTGATGCATTGGCTGTGCTTATGGCAGAAGCTAATCCGGCGGATTAGGAAGTCCACAACGCGGAGATTGCGAAGGTGAAGGAATAGATTACCCAGGCCAAGGCGGACCTGGCAGCTGAGAGTGCCAGGATGACCACGGAGCGGGCCGCTTTAGACGCACAAGCCTACAGGCTCATGTTGGACCAGAACGCGTCGCATGAAGTCATGAAGAGGAAGTACCGATCCCGTTTGCCTTCGGTTTTCGAGGCCAGAGACCTTTTCAACACCCCAGGAGCAGGAACCAGTAATCCGCTGGAGGGAAACCAGCCAGAAGCTCCGGGGACCGGTGCGCCGGTTCAGCCCCGTCCGATGAATCCGCCTCGTCAAAACACTGTTATACCTCAGGCTGTTTCAACACCTCCGGGTCACTACTCCAACCCAATGGACAATCTCGTTGCCGCTGCTGCACGGCTGGAGGCCATTCCAATTGAAGGTGACTCGCCGCAGGCGGTAGAGACACGACGGGTCAAGGAGCTTCTTAGGACAGCTTTGGTCCAACAGGAAGCGTACTCCTACAGCCGCGACCGGATCCACTCGACCCCTCGTCCAAGCCGGAGCTATAGCAGGCGTATGGATGAACCAGCAGTGTCAAGTAATGAACGACGTCGAGCACCCCGCGGCAACAACCCGGCGGGTGGTGCTGATAACGCTCAGGAAGTGGTGGACCGGGCCCGAGCGCGCAGGGAGGCCGAGTTAGCCGCACAGTATCAGGCTCGGCAGCTTATGCCGGTTCGTCCAACTATCTCGGTCGAACCCGGTGTTACTTCTAGTTCTCTGGGGGTGCCTTTCCTTGTCCCCGCTTTACGCAATGTGCGCCTGCCCAAGGATTTCAAGGGCCCGTGTAAGGTACCAAATTACACGACGGATCAACCCCGAGAGACGTGGGTGGAGAGCTATGAGATGGCCATGGAGATGCTTGATGTGGATGATGCGACATGTGCAAAGTATTTCACCATGCTTGAAGGAACGGCCCGCACTTGGTTAAAAAGCTTACCGGCCAACTCTATCAGTTCATGGGCCCAATTACGAGCCTGGTTTTTCAGTAATTTCAAGGATACATGTAAGCAGCCTATGTTGATAGTGGACTTAGCTGCCTGTGTCCAGGAGGAAGGAGAATCAATGACTCATTGGGTGCGCCGAGTCTCACAAGTGTTGCATTCATCAGACCGCATCAACGCTGACACCGCAGTCTTAACCCTAGAAGGCAACTACCGGTTTGGGCCCTTAAAGCTGAAGTTGGGACGGATGAAGCGCCATTGCACTGACATGGGGACCCTCATGGCTGCTTTGGTAAAGTATGCTGATTCTGATAGTACCAAGGATCCCGAATCTGATGATGACAAGGCAGGGAAGGGAAAGAGGAACAACAATTCCAAAGGTCAGCAACATCACTTGGCAGGCAATGGTGGCGGAGGCAAGCGTAAAGTAGATGGTAACATGGACTTTGTGGCTAATACCAACGCGCAGGACAAGGGCCAGCGACGCAAGGGTAAACCGTCAAATCGCAGTGGGGGACCCAACCCTAACCCGGACTGCCTAAATTATTTACTGAGCCAGCCTTGTCCAAGACATGGGACGAAGGAGGTGCCAGCAAACCACCTTTGGAAGGATTGCTTCATTATGCAGGAGTTCAAGAATTCTAATGCTTTCCGGTATGATCACGGCTCCGGCGGTGGCTTAGGATCCGGGCCGGGTTACGGTGGAGGAAATTCCGGTTCAGGATTTAATGGTAATCCGGGCGGACATAATAATCAAAATAATCAGAACAACCAGGGTGGTTACAACCAGCAGCAGCAACAGTCAGGTTACCAGAGCAACCCAAAGCAGCTGAATAGTGGGCAGTACCATGTCTTCACCACTAGCTTGGACAAGCGAGACCGAAAGGTTCAGAGGCGGGCAGTCAACTCTGTTGAACCGGCCGTGCCCCGTTATTTACGCTGGTCTGAACAGCCAATCATATGGAGCAGAGAGGATCACCCTCCCCAGGTTGATAATCCGAGTCAGTTGGCTCTGGTGGTGGTGCCCTAGGTGGGAGGTTACAAGTTCACCAAAGTGCTCATGGATGGAGGGAGCAGCATTAATATCTTGTACTATGAGACCTTCCGTCGTATGGGACTAACAGATAAAAATCTTAAACCGTCTAATACGGTGTTCCATGGTGTGGTACCTGGCAAGTCAGCATATCCTGTTAGTAAGATAGCTCTGGAAGTGACCTTTGGAGATGATCATGATTCCAGGTCGGAAACATTGATGTTTGAAGTGGTGAAAATCCAAAGTCCATATCACGCCCTGTTTGGGAGACCGGCCTACGCCAAGTTTATGGCACGACCCTGTTATGTGTATTTGTAGCTCAAAATGCCGGGTCACAAGGGGACAATAACGGTTCACAGAAGCCGTAAAATCCCTTTGGAGTGCGAGGAAGGAGGTGCGGCCTACGCAGAGTTGGTTTGTGCCACCGAGGAGCTGAAGTATTATAAGGACAATGTTGATCCAGCGGACATGACTCCATTAAAGAAGCCAACTATGGAGCATGATCCGGCCCTGAAGTTCAAATCGGCAGCAGAAACTAAGCTTGTTGACTTCGTACTTGGCGATTCGTCCAAGCAGTTCAACATCAGTGCCAACTTGGATCTGAAATAGGAAAGTGCGCTCATCGAGTTCATCCGTGAGAATCGGGACATTTTTGCAGGGAAGCCCTCTGACATGCCAGGTGTACCGAGGCAACTCGCTGAGCACACCCTTAATGTGGATCCTAAATACAAACCAGTGAAATAGTTCCTCCGCCGGTTTAACAAAGAAAGATGCAAGGCAATTGGAGAAGAGGTAGCCAGGCTCTTAGCAGCTAGCTTTATTGTTGAAGTTTTTCACCCTGAGTGGCTTGCCAATCCGGTGCTGGTCCTTAAGAAAAACAGCACCTGGCGCATGTGTGTGGATTACACGGATCTTAATAAGGCTTGTCCAGTAGATCCTTTTGCCCTCCCCCGTATTGATCAAATTATTGATGCTACGGCGGGTTGTGAGCGTTTAAGTTTTTTGGATGCATATTCTGGCTATCATCAGATCAAAATGGCAGTTAAGGACCAGGAGAAGACGACATTCATAACTCCCTTTGGAGCCTTCTGCTATGTGTCTATGCCCTTTGGGCTCAAGAGTGCCCAGGCAACTTATCAATGGTGTGTACAAAATTGTCTTCACAAGCAGATTGGCCGTAATGTACATGCTTACGTGGATGATATCGTGGTTAAGTCCAGGGAGAAGGAGACTCTAGTTGACGATTTGAAGGAAACCTTTGATAACCTGAGGACGTACAAGATGATGCTTAATCCGGCCAAGTGTGTCTTTGGTGTACTGGCAGGCACGTTATTGGGTTTTCTGGTGTCCAACAGGGGAATTGAGGCTAATCCGGAGAAGATCACAGCCATCACCTCCCTGGCTAAACCGAAGTTATCAATGATGTTCAACGCCTGGCAGGCCGGATTGCCGCGTTAAGCCAGTTTATCAGCCGCCTTGGTGAGAAGGCAATCCCTTTGTATCAGATGTTGAAGAAGACGGATCAATTCGTCTGGAGTTCCACTGCTGATGAAGCATTTGAGGACTTAAAGCGGCAATTGATCAATCCGCCCGTGCTCGCCGCTCCCATTGACAAGGAGCCGTTACTGCTATATGTTGCTGCTAATGCTCGTGCGGTCAGCGTGGCTATTGTGGTGGAGCGAAAGGAGGCAGGTAAGGAGCATCTGGTTCAATGTCCGGTCTATTATATCAGCGAGGTACTCATTGAGTCCAAGCAAAGGTATCCGCATTGGCAGAAGCTGGTGTACGGAGTTTTTATGGCAAGCCGGAAGCTTAAGCAATACTTCCAAGGGCACCCAATTATAGTGCTCAGTTCTGCTCCTTTGGGGGATATCATCCAGAACCGGGAAGCGACTGGCCGGATTGCCAAGTGGGCTATAGAGCTTGGGCCGCACGGATTGAAGTATGTGCCTTGGATGGTGGTTAAGTCTCAAGCACTTGTCGATTTCATCAATGATTGGACGGAACTGCAAGCATCTGAAGAAAAGCCGGATCACACATATTGGACCATCCATTTTGATGGATCCAGGCAATTGGAAGGCTCGGGGGCTGGAGTCGTATTAACTTCCCCACGAGGTGATAAGTTTTGTTACGTTCTCCGCTTAATTTTCCCTTGTACTAACAATGCAGCTGAGTATGAAGCCTTTCTCCATGGTCTCCGGATGGCTAAGGATATGAATCTAAATCGAGTTTAGTGCTTCGGTGACTCGGACCTCATGGCCCAACAAGTATCTGGCACTTGGGACTCCAAGGACCCACTCATGGCAGCATATCGTCGTGAGGTGGATATTGTTGCAGGTCCCTTTAAAGGCTATCAGGTGGACCACGTGGACCGACGGAAGAATGAAGCGGCGGACGCTTTAAGCCGGCTGGGCTCTCAGCGCAAACCGGTCCCGCCCAATGTTTTTCTGGATGTGCTGCACAACCCGTCGGTCAAGCTCCCTGGTGAAGCGGATTTGGCTATTCCTAATCCGGAGGCTCAATTGGTGGCAGCTCTTCATGTCATTCCGGATTGGACGCTTCCTTACCTGGATTACATGAACCGGGGTGAGTTAGCAGAGGATGAGACTCTGGCCCGATAGATAATCCGGTGGTCCAAGTCCATGACTATTGTCAATGGCGAGTTGCATCATTGCAGTGTGTCAGGGGCGTTTCAACGTTGTGTGTCTCCTGAAGAAGGCTGTGAAATTTTGCGTGAGATCCACGAAGGAGATTGTGGTCACCACGCCGGTTCAAAATCTTTGGTAGCTAAAGCGTTTCGCCATGGCTTCTATTTGTTAACTGCTCATGCTGATGTGGAGGATCTGGTCAGACGATGTGACGGTTGCCAAAAGTTTTCAAGACGTGCTCATGTGCCGGCTCAAGAATTGAGAATGATTCCAATTACTTTGCTGTTTGCGACTTGGGGGCTGGATATGGTTGGGCCTTTCAAAAGGTCCAAAGATAAGAAGACCCACCTCCTGGTGGCGGTTGACAAGTTTACAAAGTGGGTGGAAGCAGAACCTGTTAGCAAGTGTGATGCGGCCACGGCGGTTCAGTTCATCAAAAAAGTGATTTTCCGGTTTGGCTTTCCACACAGTATCATCACGGATAATGGTACCAATTTGTCCAAGGGTGCCATGAAAGAGTTCTGTGAACGGGAGCACATCCGGCTTGATGTTTCATCAGTGGCACACCCACAGTCCAATGGTCAAGCAGAAAGGGCTAATCAAGAGATCTTGAGAGGCATCAAGCCCCGGCTTATGGTTCCTTTGCAGAGAACGCCGGGTTGTTGGGTAGAAGAGTTACCATCTGTGTTATGGAGCATCAATACTACACCCAACAGATCAACAGGATACACGCTGTTCTTCATGGTCTACGGAGCGGAGGCGGTTCTCCCAAGTGATATCCGTCATGACTCACCTCGTGTGGCGGCTTATGTTGAAGCGGACAACGAGATAGCACGGCAATGCGCTTTGGACCTGTTGGATGAAGAACGTGACATAGCAGCCGCCCGCTCGGCGATTTACCAACAGGATCTTCGTCGTTATCACAGTCGCCGAGTCAGAACCAGAGCCTTTCAGGAAGGAGATTTGGTGCTTCGGCTCATCCAAGACCAGACTGATATGCATAAGCTATCCCCACCTTGGGAGGGACCTTTCGTGGTCAGCAAGAATCTGCACAACGGGTCATACTATCTGATCGATATTAGAGAGTATAAAGACTCACGTACATCAGAGGAAGAGACCAACAGGCTGTGGAACATAGCTCATCTTCGGCCTTACTATACCTGAGCCATTGGCTCTACTTATGTACACATTACAATGATGTATATATTATGATTAAATATAATAAACCGGAACCTCAGGTAAAGCGGGGTATCTGTTCTTTTACATCATGTGTGGTTACACGGAGTTGTTCTAAAGCGGCCTCCAGTTTACCCCTTGAGTTAGCTTTTCAAAAGCATCATGTTATATCACTTGGGGGCTTGGTCGTGTCCGAACCAATGCAACACCTCTTGATAGGCGAGAGCCACCAGATCACTTGGGGACTTGGTCACGTCTGAACCAGTCACGCCTCTTGATCGGCCTAAGGCCACAGAATCACTTGGGGGCTTGGTCGAACCCAAAACATTGCCACGCCTCTTGATCGGCATAAATGCCATGGCTTCATTTGGGGACCTGGCTGACTTGAACCATAGCTACACCTATCGGGAGCTTGGTCATGTCCGACCATGTTAACGCCATCTGATCGGCTCAAATAAGCCTCTTTTTGCAAACGGTTTTATCATTGCCTTTGCTTTACAATTTTCTTTGATAGATATTTCTTTCTTTTTGTTGTGTTTTTTAAACCGACAAAATTTTAAACCGGTTCACACTGTCAATTGACGGAACACGGTCCATTTTTAATCCGGAGACTATTTGCTCGGTTTGATTTTTTTGTTAACATCCTATTACGGAGTAACACGGTGCTTTATTATAACCCGACACGGTTTACATGGTAAACCGGCATTATATATATATAGGAGCGGCTATCTCCTCCAACAGTGTGGGTTTATGAAACCTCCGTTTCAAGATTGGCTAAGCCAACTTCATGCCCAACGATGGCAGGTATCATGTATCTCAAAGATTTGATCATATGCTTACATTTCAGATATTTTGATTTCACATATGCAGATATCGTACTCCGCCTGACGGTACAACCGCGGTGGCACTTTAAGATTTTTATATTGCAGAAAATACTTTGGAAAGTTCATCACCCAAAGGAAGAACAAGTTTCAGTATTATGCATGAAGGCATATCAAAATCAAGAGTATCAGTTAGCCTATTACAAGGCAACACGGTGCCCAAAACAAGATCATTGTTTTTTCAAAGGAGAAGCAGTTTAAACCGGCTTCCGGTTCAAGCTTGGTCACCAGCCTGGCTTGATGGTTGTGGGTCATCCAGCGCCGCTTCAACTTCAGTTTCTCTACCCAGCGGCTGGAAATCAACAGTTGTCCAGTCGATTCCCATTAATGCTCGAAAGACAGCTTCATCATGGATCAGCAACGACGGTTCAATATCGGGAGCGTAAGTATGCTTACGGATTGGAGGGATAAGATTTTCCGCTTCATGAATTGGTGCAGCTACTCACTTGTTTTGATTGTCATATTGGGCTTGATAATGAGACAAGTCTGCTTCTTCAGCCAATTGACAAGCTAGCGGACGCACCTCCCGGTTTATTGCTTGCAGATCCGCTTCACTAAACTCTGACCCGTCTTCCTTCAAGCTGGGATAGCCCTGAGCCGCTTCAATAGGATCAAAATCCGGCACCCAAGCTTTTGCCCGGATTAAGGCATTGATCACACCGGTTCGAGCAGCAGATTTCTTCAGCTCTTCAACCCGGGCAGGAAGCACCGACAGTTTCTGCAGAGTGTCCTGAATCAAAGTGGGCGCCGGCTTGTTGTGGGATGCAGTACAGATGATCTGCTGTGCACCAGTGTACAGTTGTTCAATCAACATATAGGCGGCTTTCAATTTCTTCCGCACATCTGACCCCAAATGACCAATGCGTGTCCCTGAAATATCACAAAGGGTTAACAAACCGTCAGCTCTGTAAGACGGCAGAATCAATTCAGAAATCAAATCGGCTTACCAAAGATAGCAGCGGTCATGGCATGCACATGCCGCTTTATGCTGGTCAGTTCATCCACCACCGGTTTTAGTGCAGCCTCAGCGTCTTCTGCTCGTTTGGTTAAAGCGGATTATTTAGTAGCCCAATCCGCCCGCTCCTTCTTGAAATCCTTCTTAAGCTATTCCATGACGCTTAAGGCGCTGGTCAACTCCTCTTCTGCTTTTGAGGTTTTAGTCTGTTGGGACTTCAGATTTTCTTGGAGATCGGCGATTTGGGTCTCTTTTGTCTTCATCTCAGCCTGCATACTGACAGTTATACGATTCAGCAAGCAGTGCAAGAATTGAAGCACCAACCACATAACAAGTTATGCACTTGGCGCTTGGGGGCTAATGCCTATTTGATCTTCATATTTCACTTGATTATAAAGTCCCAAGCTCAATACAAGTATTCAACTTGGCACTTGGGGGCTAATGGCTATTTGTTCAAATAAGTTCTGATGCGGCGATATTAATTACTTAAGTCCCAGTTTAACTACACTAAGTTGAACCGGCCCTTGGGGGCTACATCAGCGAATTTCGAGGCATTAAGATTTATATTAGTAAGTCCCGGTTTGAAAGAAGATTACAAACCGGTCCTTGGGGGCTAGGCGAGTCAGCAAGAATTGAAGCATACAAGCAGGAAAGAACATATGGAAGTTACCTCATATTTATCTTTCATCATGTTAACCAGACCGGCTTCATAGTCACGACTGGTATACAGCCGGTTCAGATAGCCGGAATGGATGTCTTGAGCGTTCAAAGCAGCGTAAGTCGCCAGGTCAACATTCCACTTGCCCTTGCCAAAGGCAGAAAATTCTTCCTAGGCAGTATGTTTAGACAAAGCGACAGGATTGCTTGGCTCTGTATGGCCAATGCCAGTAATAACAACTTCATCATCCTTGGCGTCGCCGGTTTGCATTGGGGCTGTCAGTTTATCAGTAGACTTGGATGGACTGGTGGATTTCTCAATCCGGATGGGGCTTCTAGGCTGGTCAACAGGACCGGAGGTATCAACATGTCTCTCTTCAGTAATAAAATCATCATCTTGTGGTGGTGGGTCGTTTGGCACATCCTCACGGATGGCCGCTTCAGGGTTGAGTACTCTGTCCGGTTTAGGAATAGCATCTTCTTCAGGCGCTTTATCTAGGCGAGCCTTCTTTCTTGGCTTAGGCTTGGCCCTGAAAGGAGTAACAAAGATCAGTACAGTATATGCTACAAAGTAATACACCAGAAGCATTATGGTAAGTATGGCTTACCCAAGCACCGTTTTGAGCGGCGGCAGCTGGGTAGCTGATGACTCGCCAGATGATGAATGGGAAGTGACCTGATAATCGGAGTCAGACGGATTAAGAGGTTGACGAAAATAGCCCATTTTAGGACAAGCACTGACAGGCAAATTAGAGACCTCTGAATGGCGTTTCCGAACCGGACTATTCGGTAAACCGGCGGGGGTAATTACCTGGCCACTATGCCGGATCGTGCGGCGAGCTTCGTGATGTTGGGTCTTCATAAGAAATTTGGGATCCAAGTAAGCAAGAGGATGAGAAAATTTAACCTTCCGGTTTTCCTGACGGATTTTTAGTGAAGGCAAAGGATCTGAATCGGAGGAAAGAATAATTACCTCTGCAACATCAGCATGACTGGCTTCGGCATCATTCTGACAAATATCATCATCAATAAGGCGCGTGAAAAATAAGCCAAGTGAATCAAGTTCTACCTCAAGGTCCGGGTTACCCACATCGTCATCAGCGGCCGGATCAGAGGATGCAGTGGTTCTTTTCCTGTGGGTAGTCTTCTTCACAGCTTTAGTATTTTGCCGGATTGATCTTTCTGGTTTGTCTGGTTTTTCTGGTTTCTCCTGCGGGAGTTTCTTGCTCCAAAATGGATCATTGCCCTGTTTAAACAGGCATTGATATTAAACAATGACCAGATATATCAATAACAGGTTCAAAAAAAAAGAACAATCAAACTCTTACAGCTGGCGGTTTGTTGGTGGCACAGAAGGGAAGCAGGCCGGTTCGAGCACAGACGTGTTCCAGTTCATTCAACATTTTATTCACAGCCTCTGTGATTTCTTCGTCGGTAAGCTGGATGTTAGCATGTCGCAATGGGTCATCAACACTGCCAGTATACTCGCACATCAAACCGGAGCGCTGACTAAGGGGCAGTATACTCCATGGTATCCAACAGCGAGCGAGATCAACTCCTGTTAAACCATTGGCCATGAAGGCTCTGAGCTTGGACAGTTGAGGAGCGTATTTGCTTCTCTCCTTGGCAGTCAACCTTTGCGGAAAGGGGTGTGTATTGCTAAGCCGCTCCGAACGAAAGCCAGGCAAAGGATTTTCACCAGCAGGGGAGGTGTCTCTGCAATAGAACCATGTTTGATTCCACTCTTTGGTTGGCTGTGCAGCTTGGCGTGAGGGTATGTGACCTCTTTCCTTTTCTGAATCGCCACACCGCCCAATTCCGTATTGGAACCGTCAGAAAACTCAGTACGGCGGTTTAGATGGAAACAGTCTCTGAACAACTCCACTGTGGGCTCCTCTTGAAAAAACACCTCACAGAGCACTTGGAAGTGACACATGTTTGTAACAGATTTGGGACCAGTGTCTTGTGGGTGGAGTTGAAAATCGGCTAAAATGTCCCGGTAAAATTTAGAACCGGGCGGCTTAAAGCAGCGGGCTAAGTGATCTACAAAAACGACGACCTCTCCTTCTTGAGGTGTGGGAGGGCATTCTTTGCCAGGAGCTCTCCAATGGATGGTGTTTTTGCTGCCTAAAGCGCCGATCAGGACTAAATTATTCAGTTGAGTCTCTGTGACGCGAGAAGGAACCCAGTTGCACTCATATACTTGCTTGGCCAAGATGAAATCTACAAGATAGGTAATTCTGGTTCAAGAATGCATTTATTAAAGTGCATTGGTATGTACAATGTTAAACCGGAGACAGCTATCTCTACACCGGAGTTTTATGAAGCAACAACATCTGGCGGTTCAACAAGGGGACTAATGGTATATATCGGTTTGGCAATTTTTCTACAAGGTTAAACCGTCGGATCTAAGCATTGAAACCGTTGAGATTGCGGATAGATAAGTGTACAGAAACAGATTTCACAAGATTTCTCTACAACGACAGATCTGAAGCAAGTTCAGAAAAGAAGGAAAATATTCAAGGTTCAAAAAAGAACAGTACCGAATCAATGGGTAGAGATACAGGTAGATCTATGGTCTTGAGGCATATAAGTAAAGGCGGATGCTAAGAACTACCGCTACACAGAGCAAAGGTTCACAGGTGCATCTAGGATCTATCATATGAGTACGAAGCAGACGATGAACACTAAAGAACTTGGAAACCCTAGAACGGATCTACGGAGGAAAAGGTGAAGAACTCACGGGAGCCAAGGAAGAAACAAAAGGTCGCCGTGGTGCTCTGGTACAATCAGGGTGATGCAGCGGCCAAGGTTGGAGCAGAAGTCGTCGACGGCGGCGGAGCTCCGAAGCTGGACGACGCGGGGAAGACGAAGCAGAAGGGCACGAAGGGGAAAAAGAAATGACCCTTCGGTCTTATTTATAAGGCAAGGGGCATGTGTCAGGCGCGAAAATCAAGGAACCGTGGGTCTGGAAACGGAGCTGTCGCCTCGATTGTCGCAGACCTATTAAACAAAAAAGGTATCATGGATAAGTTTCTTGATAACAGGTGACGTCACGCCGGTTTACAACGACCAGAGAAGATGACATCACGGCGATTCAACAAACTACAAGAAGGTGTTGAAGATGAAGATTTTTGCTAAGGATTGACATGAACCTGTTCAAATCAATCTGGGGCCTAATGTTGAGGATATCACTACTGGGCGTAAACCGGCCTATCTGGGCCAGGTTAACTTCTTCAGTAGTTAACTATGTTGAAATACAAGAAGGCAGATGAGGGCTCAAGGCCCATAGTCGGTTCAAGGCATGTAGCCGTAAACCGGCGTTGGTATGTAACTTGTATTGTAAGTTAGGAATAAGTAGAGACCAAACCGGACACATCTATGAGCCAATATTGGGAATCTGTGAACCGACGGGCATCACCCATGTATATAAGGGGACGACCCGGCGGCGGTTCAGAGGACAGACAACAACTCGAGACTTAGGCGAAGCTTGTTTGCTCCCTAGTCATCGAAACCCCATCAATTCCATCACAACTAGACGTAGGCTTTTACCTTCATCGAAGGGGCCGAACTAGTATAAACTCTCTTTGCGTCCCTGTGTCCGCTTTAACCCCTTCAAGCTAACCCGTCGCGATGGCTCCATGACTAAGTCCTTTCTCTAGGACATCTGCCGTGACAAAACCACGACACAAGGTGTTCGTCCAGTATTCAGGAGTTGCATAATCTCATAGTCAGAGGAATATGTATAAGTCATGAAGAAAGCAATAGCAATAAAACTTAACGATCATTATGCTAAGCTAACGGATGGGTCTTGTCCATCACATCATTCTCTAATGATGTGATCCCGTTCATCAAATGACAACACATGTCTATGGTCAGGAAACTTAACCATCTTTGATTAACGAGCTAGTCAAGTAGAGGCATACTAGGGACACTATGTTTCTTCTTTTTATTCACACATGTACTAAGTTTCCGGTTAATACAATTCTAGCATGAATAATAAACATTTATCATGATATTAGGAAATATAAATAACAACATTATTATTGCCTCTAGGGCATATTTTCTTCAGTCTCCCACTTGCACTAGAGTCAATAATCTAGATTATATAGTAATGATTCTAACACCCATGGAGTCTTGGTGCTGATCATGTTTTGCTCGTGAAAGAGGCTTAGTCCACAGGTCTGCAACATTCAGATCCGTATGTATTTTGCAAATCTCTATGTCTCCCTCCTTGGCTTGATCGCAGATGGAATTGAAGCGTCTCTTTATGTGTTTGGTTCTCTTGTGAAATCTAGATTCCTTCGCTAAGGCAATTGCTCCAATATTGTCACAAAAGATTTTCATTGGACCCGATGCACTACGTATTACACCTAGATCGGACATGAACTCCTTCATCAAGACTCCTTCATTTGCTGCTTTCGAAGCAGCTATGTACTCCGCTTCACACGTAGATCCCGCCACGACGGTCTGCTTGGAACTGCACCAACTTACAGCTCCACCATTCAATATAAATACGTATCCGGTTTGCGACTTAGAGTCATTCGAATCAGTGTCAAAGCTTGCATTGACGTAACCATTTATGACAAGCTCTTTGTCACCTCCATAAATGAGAAACATATATCCTTAGTCCTTTTCAAGTATTTCAGGATGTTCTTGACCGCTGTCCGGTGATCCACTCCTGGATTACTTTGGTACCTCCTACTAAACTTATAGCAAGGCACACATCAGGTCTGGTACATAGCATTGCATACATGATACAACCTATGGCTGAGGCATAGGGAATGACTTCCATTTTCTCTCTATCTTCTAAATTGGTCGGGCATTGAGTTTGACTCAACTTCACACCTTGTAACACAGGCAAGAACTTCTTCAAAACTTTATCAAGGTATTGCTTTGTGAAAGTCCAATTAATCATCTTGATCTATCTCTATACATCTTGATGCCCAATATATAAGCAGCTTCACCGACGTCTTTCATTGAAAAATTCTTATTCAAGTATCCTTTTATGCTATCCAAAAATTCTGTATTATTTCCAATCAATAATATGTCATCCACATATAATATTAGAAATGCTACAGAGCTCTCACTCACTTTCTTGTAAATATAGGCTTATCCAAAAGTCTGTATAAAACCATATGCTTTGATCACACTATCAAAGCGTATATTCCAACTCCGAGAGGCTTGCTCCAGTCCATAAATGGATCGCTGGAGCTTGCACACTTTGTTAGCACCTTTAGGATCGACAAAACCTTCTGGTTGCATCATATACAACTCTTCTTTAAGAAATCCATTAAGGAATGCAGTTTTGACATCCATTTCCCAAATTTCATAATCATAAAATGCGGCAATTGGTAACATGATTCAGACAAACTTAAGCACCGCTATGGGTGAGAAGGTCTCATCGTAGTCAACTCCTTGAACTTGTCAAAAACCTTTCGCAACAAGTCGAGCTTTGTAGACAATAACATTACCGTCAGTGCCAGTCTTCTTCTTGAAGATCCATTTATTCTCTATGGCTTACCGATCATTCGGCAAGTCAACCAAAGTCCACACTTTGTCCTCATACATGGATCCCATCTCAGATTTCATGGCCTCAAGCCATTTCGCGGAATTTGGGCTCATCATTGCTTCCTCATAGTTCGTAGGTTCGTCATGATCTAGTAACATGACCTCCAGAACAGGATTACCGTACCAATATGGTGCGGACCTACTCTGGTTGACCTACAAGGTTCGATAGTAACTTGATCTGAAGTTTCATGATCATCATCATTAGCTTCCTCACTAATTGGTGTCAGAATCCCTAGAACTGATTTCTGTGATGAACTAATTTCCAATTCGGGAGAAGGTACAATTACCTCATCAAGTTCTACTTTCCTCCCATTCACTTCTTTCGAGAGAAACTCCTTCTCTAGAAAGGATCCATTCTTAGCAACAAATATCTTGCCTTCGGATCTATGATAGAAGGTCTACCCAACAGTTTCGTTTGGGTATCCTATGAAGACGCATTACTCCGATTTGGGTTTGAGCTTATCAGGTTGAAGCGTTTTCACATAAGCATCGCAGCCCCAAACTTTAGGAAACGACAGATTAGGCTTCTTGCCAAACCACACTTCGTATGGTGTCATCTCAACAGATTTAGATGGTTCGCTATTTAACGTGAATGCACCCGTCTCTAAAGCATAACCCCAAAACGACAACGGTAAATCGGTAAGAGACATCATAGATCGCACCATATCTAATAAAGTACGGTGATGTTCGGACACACCATTACGCTGTGGTGTTCCAGGTGGCGTGAGTTGCGAAACTATTCCAGATTGTTTCAAATGAAGACCAAACTCATAACTCAAATATTCGCCTCCACGATCAGATCATAGAAACTTTATTTTCTTGTTACGATGATTTTCCACTTCACTCTGAAATTCTTTGAACTTTTCAAATGTTTCATACTTATGTTTCATTAAGTAGATATACCCACATCTACTCAAATCATCTGTCAAGGTCAAAAAATAACGATGCCCGCCACGAGTTTCAACACTCATCAGACCACATACATCAGTATGTATTATTTCCAATAAGTCAGTGGCTCGCTCCATTGTTCCGGAGAATGAAGTCTTAGTCATCATGCCAATGAGGCATGGTTCGCAAGTATCAAGTGATTCCATAAAGCCCATCAGCATGGAGTTTCTTCATGCGCTTTACACCAATATGACCTAAACGACAGTGCCAAAAATAAGTTGCACGTTCATTATTAATTTTGCATATTTTGGATTCAATATTATGAATATGTGTATCACTACGGTCATGATTCAACAAAAATAGACCACTCATCAAGGGTGGATGACCATAAAAGATATTACTCATATAAATAGAACAACCATTATTCTTTGATTTAAATGAATAACCGTCTCGCATCAAACAAGATCCATATATAATGTTCATGCTCAACGCTGGCACCAAATAACAATTATTCAGGTCTAAAACTAATTCCAAAGGTAGATGTAGAGGTAGTGTGACGATGGCGGTCACATCGACCTTTGAACCATTTCCGACGCGCATCGTCACCTCGTCTTTAGCCAATCTTCATTTAATCCGTATCCCCTATTTCGAGTTGCAAATATGAGCAACAGAACCAGTATCAAATACCCAGGCGCTACTACGAGCATTAGTAAGGTACACATCAATAACATGTGTATCAAATATACCTTTCACTTTTCCATCCTTCTTATCTGCCAAGTACTTGGGGGCAGTTCCGCTTCCAGTGACCATTCCCTTTGCAGTAGAAGCACTCAGTTTCAGGATTAGGTCCATACTTGGGCTTCTTCTCGGGAGCAGCAACTTGCTTGCTATTCTTATTGAAGTTTCCCTTCTTCGCTTTGCCATTTTTCTTGAAACTAGTGGTCTTGTTAACCATCAACACTTCATGCTCCTTCTTGATTTCTACCTCCGCGGCCTTTAGCATTGCAAAGAGATCGGGAATTGTCTTTTCCATCCCTTGCATATTATAGTTCATCTCGAAGCCTTTATAGCTTGGTGGCAGTGATTGAAGAACTCTGTCAATGACACTAGCATCAGGAAGATTAACTCCCAGCTGAGTCAAGTGGTTATGGTACCTAGACATTCTGAGTACGTGTTCACTGATAAAACTGTTCTCCTCCATCTTGCAACTATAGAACCCATTAGAGACTTCATAACTCTCAACTCGGGAATTTGCTTGAAATATTAACTTCAACTCCTGGAACATCTCATATGCTACATGACGTTTAAAACGTCTTTGAAGTCCTGATTCTACGCCGTAAATCATGGCACACCGAACTATCGAGTAGTCATCAGCTTTAGTCTACAACACGTTCACAACGTCTGGAGTTGCTCCTGCAGCGGGTCTTGCACCTAGCGGTGCTTCTAGGACGTAATTCTTGTGTGCAACAATGAGGATAATCCTCAAGTTACAGACCTAGTCCGTGTAGTTGCTACCATCATATTTCAACTTAGCTTTCTCTAGGAACGCATTAAAATTCAAGGTAACGGTAGCACGGGACATTGATCTACAACAACATAGATATGCAAAAACTATCAAGACTAAGTTCATGATAAATTAAAGTTCAATTAATCATATTACTTAAGAACTCCCACTTAGATAGACATCCCTCTAGTCATCAAAATGATCACATGATCCATATCAACTAAACCATGTCCGATCATCATGTGAGATGGAGTAGTTTTCAATGGTGAACATCTCTATGTTGATCATATCTATTATATGATTCACGTCCGATCTTTCGATCTCAGTGTTCCGAGGCCATATCTGCATATGCTCGGCTTGTCAAGTTTAACCCGAGTATTTTGCACGTGCAAAATTGGCTTGCACCCGTTGTATGTGAACGTAGAGCTTATCACACCTGATCATCACATGGTGTCTTGGCACGGCGAACTGTAGCAACGGTGCATACTCAGGGATAACACTTATACCTTGAAATTTAGTGAGGGAACATCTTATAATGCCACCGCCGTACTAAGCAAAATAAGATGCATAAAAGATAAACATCACATGCAATCAAAATATGTGACATGATATGGCCATCATTATCTTGTGCCTTTGATCTCCATTTCCAAAGCACCATCATGATCTCCATCGTCACCGGCTTGACACCTTGATCTTCATCGTAGCGTCATTGTCGTCTCGCCAACTATTGCTTCTACAACTATCATTACCGCTTAGTGATAAAGTAAAACAATTACATGGCGATTGCATTTCATACAATAAAGCGACAACCATAAGGCTCTTGCCAATTGCCGATAACTTTTACAAAACATGATCATCTCATACAACAATTTATATCTCATCACGTCTTGACCATATCACATCACAACATGCCTTCGAAAAACAAGTTAGACGTCCTCTACTTTGTTGTTGCAAGTTTTACGTGGCTGCTATGGGCTTCTAGCAAGAATTGTTCTTACCTACGCATCAAAACAACAACAATTTTTCGTGAAGTGTGTTGTTTTAACCTTCAAAAGGACCAATCATAGTCAAATACGATTCAACTAAAGTTGGAGAAATAGACACTCGCCATCCACCTGTGTGCAAACAACGTCGGTAGAACCGGTCTCATGAACATGGTCATGTAATGTTGGTCTAGGCTGCTTCATCCAGCAATACTGCCGAATCTAAATAAGATGTTGGTGGTAAGCAGTATGACTATTATTGCCCACAACTCTTTGTGTTCTACTCGTGCATACATCTACGCATAGATGTATGCCACTGTTGGGGAACGTAGCATGCAATTTCAAAAAAATTCCTATGATCACGCAAGATCTATCTAGGAGATGCATAGCAACGAGAGGGGGAGAGTGTCTCCACGTACCCTCTAGACCGCAAGTGGAAGCATTAGGTTAACGCGGTTGATGTAGTCGAACGTCTTCGCGATCCAACTGATATAGTAACGACCATACGGCACCTCCGAGATCAGCACATGTTCAGCTCGATGACGTCCCTCGAACTCTTGATCTAGCAGAGGGTCGGGGGAGAGTTCCGTCAGCACGGCGGCGTGGTGATGGTGATGGTGATGTGATCCACGCAGGGCTTTGCCTAAGCACTATGACGCTGTGACCGGAGGAGTAAACTGTGGAGGGGGGCACCACACACAGCTAAGAGAACAATTGGTGTGCCTTTCAGGTGCCCCTGCCCCCGTATATAAAGGAGGCGAGGGGAGGCCGGTCGGACCTAGGGAGCACGCCAAGTGGGGGGAGTCCCACTAGGACTCCTAGTCCTAGTCGGCTCCCCCTTCCTTCCAACGGAGAGGGGGAAAGGGGAAGAGGGGGAGAGGGAGAAGGAAAGGGGGGTCGCGCCCCCCACCCCTTGTCCAATTCGGACTGCTATGGGGGGGCACCACCTCCTATGGCCTACCTCCGACTCTCCACCATAGCCCATGAGGCCCATTAACTTTCCCGGGGGGCTTCGGTAACCTCCCGATACTCCTAAAAATCCTCGAACCTATTTGGAACCTTTCTGGTGTCCGTATATAACCTTCTAATATATAAATCTTTACCTATCGACCAGAGACTCCTCTTCATGTTCGTGATCTTATCCGGGACTCCAAACAAACTTCGGTCACCAAAACACACAACTCATAATACAAATCGTCATCAAACATTAAGCGTGCGGACCCTACGAGTTCGAGAACTATGTAGACATGACCGAGACACATCTCCGGTCAATAACCAATAGCAGAACTTGGATGCGCATATTGGTTCCTACATATTCTACGAAGATCTTTATCGGTCAAACCGCAATAACAACATACGTTATTCCCTTTGTCATCGGTATGTTACTTGCCCGAGATTCGATCGCTGGTATCATCATACCTAGTTCAATCTCGTTACCGGCAAGTCTCTTTACCCGTTCTGTAATGTATCCTCCCATAACTAACTCATTAGTCACATTGCTTGCAAGGCTTATAATGATGTGCATTACCGAGAGGGCTGCTACCTCTTGAGCACTTGCGTTAGTTTTCCCTTGAAGAGGAAAGGGTGATGCAGCAAAGTAGCATAAGTATTTCCCTCAGTTTTTGAGAACCAAGGCATCAATCCAGTAGGAGGCTATGCACGAGTCCCTCGCACCTACACAAAACAAATAAATCCTCGCAACCAATGCGATAAGGGGTTGTCAATCCCTACACGGTCACTTACGAGAGTGAGATATGATAGATATGATAAGATAATATTTTTGGTATTTTTATGATAAAGATGCAAAGTAAAATAAAAGGCAATGAAAATAACTAAGTATTGGAAGATTAATATGATAAAGGTAGACCCGGGGGACATAGGTTTCACTAGTGGCTTATCTCAAGAGCATAGGTGTTTTACGGTGGGTGAATGAATTATTGTTGAGCAATTGACAGAATTGAGGATAGTTATGAGAATATCTAGGTATGATCATGTATATATGCATCACGTCCAAGACAAGTAGACCGACTCCTGCCTGCATCTACTACTATTACTCCACACATCGACCGCTATCCAGCATGCATCTAGAGTATTAAGTTCAAGAGAACAGAGTAACGCTTTAAGCAAGATGACATGATGTAGAGGGATAAACTCATGCAATATGAAATAAACCCCATCTTGTTATCCTCGATAGCAACAATACAATACGTGCCTTGCTGCCTCTAATGTCACTGGGAAAGGACACCGCAAAATTGGACCCAAAGCTAAGCACTTCTCCCATTGCAAGAAAGATCAATCTAGTAGGCCAAACCAAACTGATAATTCAAAGAGACTTGAAAAGATAACCAATCATACATAAAAGATTTCAGAGAAGATTCCAATATTGTTCATAGATAAACTTGATCATAAATCCACCATTCATCGGTGAGGGAGTCCTGGATTAGGGGGTGTCCGGACAGCCGGACTATATCCTTTGGCCGGACTGTTGGACTATGAAGATACAAGATTGAAGACTCCGTCCCGTGTCCGGAAGGGACTTTCCTTGGCATGGAAGACAAGCTTGGTGATACAGATATGTAGATCTCCTACCATTGTAACCGACTCTATGTAACCCTAACCCCATCCAGTGTTTATATAAACCGGAGGGTTTTAGTCCGTAGGACAACATACACATCAACAATCATACCATAGGCTAGCTTCTAGGGTTTAGCTTCTCCATTCTCGTGGTAGATCTACTCTTGTACTACCCATATCATCAATATTAATCAAGCAGGACATAGGGTTTTACCTCCATCGAGAGGGCCCGAACCTGGGTAAAACTTCATGTCCCTTGCCTCCTGTTACCATCCGGCCTAAACGCACAGTTCGGGACCCCCTACCTGAGATCCACCGGTTTTGACACCGACATTGGTGCTTTCATTGAGAGTTCCTCTGTGTCGTCGCCGTCAGGCTCGATGGCTCCTACGATCATCAATAGCGATGCAGTCCAGGGTGAGACCTTCCTCCCCGGACAGATCTTCGTCTTCGGCGGCTTCGCACTGCAGGCCAATTCACTTGGCCATCTGGAGTAGATCGAAAGCTACGCCCCTGGCCGTTAGGTTAGATTTGGAAGTTTAAACTACACGGCTGACATCGCGGGGACTTGGTCTTCGACGGATTCGAGCCACTGCCGAGCGCGCCGCACTGTCCCGACGAGCATGATCTAGCTTTGCTGCTGAACAGTGCCCTGGAGGCCGCACCCACATCGGCTTCGACCCTTAAATCAGAGCCAACTGCGCCAATCGAGGACGGGCGGTTGGACGCCGCCTTGGGGGCTGTGATCCCAGCGGTGATTGAGCTGAACACCAGCCCCGCACTCCGCCAGACTCGTGACTCCAAGGAGCCAGATTCCTCTCTGGACTCCGAACCCTCCGCGCCCCTGCCGATCGAATCCGATTGGGCACCGATCATGGATTTTAAAGACGACACCATTGCTAAAGGACCTTTGGCTGTCGGCCAAACCCTCCGGCTAGGTGGTTTTCTTATGACCGCCCGTTCGGCTTCTGCACCGACGATGACCTCTCGGGCCATCGAAAACAATCTTCATGTCAGCTCGGAACTCGCCGAGCAATTAGATCCAATAGAGCTCTCCTCCATAAACGAGCTCTTGGATCGCTTCGCCGCCCTGGGAGTCGCTACAGATTACGACCAGATTGAGCCTAAACCCGATATGAGAGAGATTAACTCTCCCCAAGTCACCCATCACGTTGCCGTGGTAGAGGGACAGTGCGACGACCCTTCATCTATCTTAAGGACTCATTACGTCCGGATTCCTGATCCCTCCAAACCGGATACCTGCGGAGGGGAGGATATCACTCAAGACCTGAACTTAGAGTCGGGCGACGGACTGGATTCGTTGGACAACATCCAGAAACCCAAATTTTTGAATTCGGAAATTCCTTGGCCTCTGAGCCTCAGATGGGGTGAGGCTTCAGATTTAATTCCACCCACCCACCCTAACATTAGCGATCTATCCCAAATTAGGCAAGAGCCCGAAGAAACAGTACATCATTACTGGGCCAGATTCCTCCTGGTTATGAACAGGATAAAGGACTGCCGCGAGGAAGACGCGATTTCATTCTTCTGCAATAATTGCACGAACAAGGGAATCCTCAACGCCATAAGTCGCCGCGACATTACACGCTTCGCTGACTTGGCGTCCATAGTACAAAAGTACTGTGCGATGGAAAGTGCCCGGAAAACCGAAATAAAATTTTGGGACAATCCGGCCCTGAATGCAAAACCAGTCCGAAATAAAAGGGTGCATCACCACCAAGCCCCCGGGTCAAAAACCAAAAAGCAAAAACCCTCTACAGGGCATGGAACCGTATTGGAAGGGTGTCTTAATGGACCCTGTAAAATTCACAGTACAGAGGACGCCACACCAACTCACAGCCTTAGAGCATGTTGGATACTCCAGCAGGTGGCCAAAATCGGCGAAAGTCTCCTAATGCCGGAGGCCACAGAAGGCCACCCCAGAGACACCAATACGGTATTAACAGTCTTCGAGACCTTCACATCAAATAATATGTGAAAAAGGACACTCCGCAGCCTTGCCGAAGTCTACCAAGTAGCAACAATAAACCCATGGAGTGACACGGCTATTACCTTTAACGCCAGTGATGAACCTAAATTCCGAACAGCCCAAGCACCAGCCGCATTGGTCCTCAGTCCAATAGTGGACGGCTTTCATATTACCAAGGTACTCATGGACGGCGGCAGCGGATTGAACCTCATTTATGAGGAAACTCTTCAAAAAATGGAAATAGACTGGAACCGCATCGAGCGGAGCAGCACAACCTTTAGAGGAATAATCCCCTGTCGGGAAGCGCGCTGTACAGGAAAAATCACACTAGATGTGGTGTTCGGCACGCTGGATAATTACAGGTCCGAAGAGGTCACGTTCCATGTGGCCCCGTTCAGCAGCGGTTACCACGCTCTGCTAGGGCGGGAAGCATTTACAATCTTCCAAGCAATACCCCATTATGGGTACATGAAGCTCAAGATGCCTGGGCCCAACGGGATCATCACTCTCGCTAGTGATCTGGACATAGCACTCCGCGCCGAAAACAAGACAGCCACACTGGCCCTCGAGGCACTATCCGAAGCCCTAGCGGCTGAGGAACTGATTGCACTGCGCTCTACGGTGAACAGGGACGACGTGGTACTCAACAAAAGATCCAAGTCCACCTCCTTTAAACCAGCGGACCAAATAGTCAAATTCCAAGTCCATCCAACGGACCCCAGTAAAACGGCTTCCATCGGGGCACATTTAAACCCTGATGTAGATGCCGCACTGCGAGAGTTCCTACGAGAGAACTGGGACATTTTTGCCTGGCACCCTTCAGACATGCCAGGAATCCCACGCAGGCTGGCCGAGCACAGCTTAAATATCCAAACAGGATTCAAACCTGTCAAACAGTCTCTTCGGCGTTTTTCCGGACCTAAGAGACAGGCCATGGGAGAGGAGCTAGCAAAGCTATTGGAGGCCGGATTCATCAGAGATATAAAACATCCGGACTGGCTAGCAAACCTGGTGATGGTACCAAAGAAGGACAAATCCTAGCGCCTGTGTGTTGATTTTAAAGACCTTAACAAGGCCTGCCCAAAGGATCCCTTCCCCCTCCCCCGCATCGATCAAATTATCGATGCTACCGCAGGACACGATTCGTTGTGTTTCCTCGACGTATACTCCGGCTACCATCAAATCAAGATGGCAGAACCAGACCAAGCCGCAACGGCATTTATCACTCCATACGGCCCATTTTGCTTCAACACGATGCCCTTCGGGCTCAAAAACGCAGGCGCAACATATCAGCGCATGATTCAGACATGTCTGGCAAGCCAGATCGGCAAAACAGTGGAGGCATATGTAGATGATGTGGTCGTCAAAACAAGACATGTTGAATCTCTAGTAGACGACTTGAGGCTCACATTCGATAACCTCCGAACATACGACATCAAGCTCAACCCGGAAAAATGCGTTTTTGGCGTTCCAGCCGGAAAGCTCTTGGGCTTCATTGCATCCGGTAGAGGAATCGAAGCAAATCCAGCCAAGATCCGAGCTCTGTCGCAACTAGACATCCCAAAGGACCTCAAACAAATACAAAAGTTAATCGAATGCGTGGCGGCTCTAAGCCGGTTTATCTCCTGCTTGGGAGAAAAAGCCCTTCCCCTTTACCGCCTCCTTCGGTTCACCGAACACTTCAAATGGACGGATGCAGCCACGGCCGGCCTCGACGAAATAAAAGCCATACTGGCAACAAACCTAGTCCTGGCCGCGCCACACATTGGCGAACAATGCTATTATACATTGCAGCAACACATCAGGTTGTAAGTGCAGTGCTCGTCGTCGAACAAGAAGCGGACGGACACAAATTCCCCCTTCAAAAGCCGGTCTATTACGTGTCCACTGTCCTTACTCCCTGCAAATCACGGTACCCGCATTACCAAAAGATTGCGTACGCGGTATTCATGGCATCCCCGAAGCTACGACACTACTTTCAAGAGTGTTCAATAACATTAGCCTCGGAAGTACCACTTAACAATATTATAAACAACCGTGACACAACGGGCCGGATTGCAAAATGGGCCATTGAGCTCCTCCCGTTCGACATAACTTATAAGCCACGACGAGCCATCAAGTCGCAAGTCTTGGCCGACTTCGTCGCAGAATGGATGAAGGCTGAACTCCCTAAAGAGTACGGCACATATTCAAATTGGATCATGCATTTCGACGGCTCCAAAATGTTGGACAGACTGGGGGCTGGCGTCCTTTTGACGTCCCCCACAGGAGACACAGTTCAATACATACTCCAGATTATGTACACGGACTCCAACAATGCAGCCGAATATGAGGCCCTTTTCAATGGTCTCCGGATGGCAGTATCCATGGGCATTCAACGCCTAGAGGTGCGCGGGGATTCGAACCTTGCAATATCCCAAATAAATGGAGACTTCGATGCCAAGGATCCAAAAATGGCAGCTTACCACAACGCCATCCTAGAAATGTCAGTTCGGTTCGAGGGGCTCGAATTTCACCATATAGCCCGGGAAAATAATCAGGTGGTAGATGTCCTGGCACGCATCGGTACAAAACGCGATGTCGTCCCGCCCAACATCTTCTTGGAAAGGCTGTTCAAGCCATCCGTAGTATGGGAAGGGGAGCCGAACAATAACAGCCCGGACCCAACCGCACTGCCCGACACCGAACATTCTGACACAATCGGAGGCTCGGCCAATGAAATAACACCTTCAGCCAACATAATAATGGCCGTCATCGCCCCATGGACAGAACCATTCCTCGCCTACCTTATTAGGCAGGAACTCCCCGAGGACCAAAACAAGGCACGCTGCATCGTGCGGCGATCCAAAGCCTACAAAGTCCATGAAGGAGAACTTTATAAGAAAAGCACTACCGGAGTCCTTCAAAGGTGCATCTCCGAAGAGGAAGGGCGGATCCTCCTGGCTGAAATTCATGCCGGACTCGGCGGTCACCACGCTGCAGCTCGGTCCCTTATGAGCAAGGCTTTCCGCACAGGCTTTTACTGGCCGACGGCCTGGGCTGTCGCCTAGGACTTAGTCCAATGATGCACCGGTTGCCAGCTCTTTGCAAACCAAAGCCATATGCCACCCACCACCCTCCAAACTATCCCCATCACTTGGCCCTTCGCGGTCTTGGGGCTTGACATGGTTGGACCCCTTAAAGGCGGAACCCACAAGCAAAAATACTTACTGGTCATGGTGGATAAGTTCACCAAATGGATAGAAGCCAAGCCTGTTAAGACGGCTGAATCTGGACCTATGATAGACTTCATATCCAGGGTTGTACACCGTTACGGCGTCCCCCACAGCATCATCAGTGATAACGGCACGAACTTTACGGCCGACGAGGTAAAACTCTGGTGCAAAAACATGGGCATCAAGCTCGATTATGCTTCCGTCTACCACCCACAAACTAACGGCCAAGTCGAACGTGCAAATGGTCTTATCATGAGCGGCATTAAACCTAGATTAGTGCGGTCCCTCACGGAATCCAACATGCACTGGGTGGAGGAGCTTGACTCCGTGCTCTGGGGGCTGCGGACCACGCTGAATCGCACCACCGGATACACACCATTCTTTATGGTGTACGACGCAGAGGCAGTTTTGCCTTGTGACATAATTCATGACTCACCTCGAGTGCGCATGTACGAAGAAAGAGAAGCCGAGCTCGATCGACATGACAGTTTGGATGCATTGGAGGAGGAGCGTGACGTGGCAAAAGCCCGTTCCGCATTCTATCAACAGCAGGCTCGACGATACCAAAGCAGAGAAGTGCGGGCCAAAAATAACAATGTTGGCGCATTAGTTCTACGCCTGTCGGACAAGAAAAGGACAAACTCAAGCCCAAGTGGGAAGGTCCCTTCATAGTTGACCAAGTTCTGACTGGGGAGCATACCGCCTGCGAAATGCATCGGATAACCGACTCGAGCCGAACCCATGGAACGCAGCCCGTCTCCGAAGATTCTATGCCTAGCGCCGGACTCTATGTTCGTCTCCTTCCTCTATCCATTTTTTATACACTTTATGTCTTATATTCCTCTTCTTCTCTCTCCATCTCTTATAGCCTTTAAAAGCTCATAAAGTGACGCGCTATCCGCACTCAATAAACCTAGGGGCTTCTTTAAACAGAAGCTTATTTATAGGGGATTCACGCCCAACACATGTGTCACACTTCCGCATGTACCTTTTATTCGCCATTATATGCATCGGTATGACTTAAGTTTTGGCCAAGCTGGGTTGCCTGGCTCCTGTGCTTACCCATACGTTCCCGATTGTTCGGCTAGGTGGTAAAGGGAGCACCTCTGCGATTCTTACTGCCGGGTCAGCCGGACGTGTACCTCAGACTGGGTGAAGCCGAAAGCTAGCGTTCTTAAGGGAATATTTGGTCGGTGAACTAAAGATGATCTTTTTTATTTATCTACATGCCCCCAGTCGTTTTTCCTGCGTTTCTTTTCGTAGCATGGACATGCACTTTAGGGCATGCCTCCCATGGAAAGGAACCCCTAACGGAACTATTCTCCCTGGAAGATGTTTCTTACTAACCATGTAATATAACATAACTAGTCGGGCACTTGTCTGTTCACGCACTAATGACCCCTACGCCTGGTCTCCATGCATTCCTCGATTCCTATATAACTGCATGAGAATTCGGACACACTCCAGACCGTCAGGCCCCGAGGCTGAAGCGACAGGGTCGGCCATGACAAATGATCTACAATCCGGCTAGAAGGCATCATAAATGTCAATTAAATTACATAGTCATTTTGACTAACTGTATTCCTCCTCAATACCATCTAACAGGCTGTCTAATTTACAGTCCTGCTGGGAATACTTTGCGGCCAACTCTACTTGGCCGTATACTAAGCTTACAGGGATCTCCTTCCCATGGGGTCCTATAGGACCAACCTCGGCCATATGGTTGGGGTCAGCCTTTGAGTACCCCGTCTTCACCATGGCCCAGGCCTCCCTAGCGCCTTGACGGCAGGCTGATATCTTCCACAAGCGGAAGCGCCGCCGTGCTCCCTTTAGCTTCTCCGCAAGCTCTCCAAGACCTTCGGGCATGGAGACGGATGGCCACAAGGCCTGGGAGACGCCTTGCATCGCCTGCCGAACTCGATCGAGCAGTTGCGAGAGCTCGGGAAGAAGGTCACCCGTAGAACCGGGCATCTCCTCTGCAGGACGACCTGTTAGCACACCTACAGACATTGCTCTATTAGTCAACTTCCCCGCCGAACTTTCTTTCAAAGGTTCGTTCAAGCACTTACTTAATATGCCGCGCTGAAGCCGCTGATTCTCCTTCATGGAGTCTGACAGCTGGGCACGAACATCTTTCAGCTCAACGCCCAGCTTGGTGTTGGCATATTGGAGATCATTCTTCTCCCCTATCACCTTTATCAGCACCCTCTCACCAGCCTTTAGCTGGCATAGGAGGTGTTGTCTTTCCAGATTCAATCCGACGCCATCTGAAATTTCATTTTTCAGATTTGCACCAAAGCCGTGCTTCGCAAAATACTTATCTTTCAAAGTATATATTACCAGAGGGGGTCTCCTTGGGCTCCCCTGCCGCGGCTAGTGCGGCCTCAAGTTGGGCTTTGCACTCTTCCAGCTCCTTGGACAGTAGGGAATTCTTTTCCGTAAGAACCTGCATCACAAATGATCCTTAAATCAGTTATTCTAACTGTTTCAAGTCTCGAGGGCTACTGGTATATACATATAATTACCATTATTTTCTTACCCGTATGTCTTTTACATACTGCTCCGTGGCTTTGGCCAGACCATTTTGAGCGGCACGGAGATACGCATCTCCCGAATTGAAGGCATCTAACGCCCCTTGGGAGAAACAAGCGTCGCGAAGAATTGTTCGGCGACGCCTGTGGTTCATGGCACTCTCCACCTCAGAGTTGGTGGAAAACAACCCGTCCACATCCTCCGTCGGAGGAGCGTCTGGCGCACGCCTTGCGTTCGGCTCCGCCTCCTGACCCGGCTTCGGAGCCTGGCTGGTGGAGGCGCGATTGGCAGCCTCTCCGGATGTAGTCCAGCGAGGTCTCTTTGTCCTGAAAAGAGCGCGAGTGTCAATATGCCTCGAAGGTATAACACCTAGGATAAGGGGGCGCGCCGTACCTTTGCGCTGACGCCTCGGTCCGGCTTGCACTTCTTTTCTGCCCACGGGGCCCTACGGCCCCTCGTTGGCTTGTCGCTGCAGGTTCGGCCTTCCGCCTTAAATACCTCCCCTGCAAAGTTCGAACGCAATCAGGAAATTGAACACAAGCGGGCAGATACCTATTCGGGGTACTGGGACTTCGATCTCAGGTACCTGGGGGGTCAGGATTAGCTCTGGGTAATCAGCCGTAATGGCCACCAAGGCGTTGTCCTCGCTCAATTGATGGAACACTCCATCAATCAGCTCCACAGATATTTCCGGATCCTCTTGGGAGGCCGGGTCGAGGGACCGTCCTGGGTCCTCGGGTTGTGGAGGAGGGCTGCTCATTTCCTTAACAGCCCGGCGCAGTTCCTGCGTTGAAGTCGTCAGACTGAATATTTAACAATGGGAATACAAAACGGATGGCCAAGTAAATACGGCCGCTTACCCAGCTTGGGGGATTGTGCATGGAGAATCCGCCCTGAGGGTTGACACGGAGAAATTCCTCCTCTTCTCCCTTATACAAAGTGGACAAGATCTTCAGTAGAGCGGCAGCTGAATCTGGCCCCTTACGGCCGTAGTGGGTGGCGTCGTCCTCCCCGTTGAAGTCCCACAGGGGGTGGCTTCTATACTGAAGCGGCTGCACCCCCCGCATAATGCATTCGGCCATAACCCCAATCATGGTTAGTCCGGAATGGGCTAACAATCTTATTCGGCCCATCAGGTGAATGATGTCCCTGTCACCTCCCCTCCGAGGGCTTCGTGGGCGCCAGCTTAGGCGCTTCTTTAAGGGAGCACTGTTGAATTCAGGAAGGACGATCCAGACAGGATCCGGCAGCGGGACGTCTTCTATATAAAACCACTCCGAGGGCCAGTCTTCGGACGCCTTCTTTGGGGTTCCGGACAGATATCCGGTCCCGGCGATGCGCCATACTTCGTCTCTGCCCACTTGATACATTGACCCCTTCTTGGAACGGGGCACGAGGCAAAATAGCTCCTTCCACTGTCTGAAATGAGCTTCGACACCCAAGAACAGCTCGCAAAGGGCTACAAAGCCCGCGATGTGCAGTACTGAGGCAGGCATGAGATTATGTAGCTGGAGGCCGTAGGACTCCAGCAACCCCCAGAGAAATGGATGGATTGGAAATCCGAGCCCCCTTATTAAGTAAGGGACGAGGCACACCCGCTCTCCTTTGGAGGGATTACGGGCATTCTCTGCTTGCTCTCCGCCGTTTTAGACGGCAAGACCGGCTCGAACCGGGACCATATAGGCCGGGGGGAGAAATCCCTTGGTCTGGAGTGTCACTAGCTCGCTATGCGGGGTGGAACATCTCTCCCAATAACCAGGTTTATGGCTGGAAGGACGAGAGGAGGAGTTGCAACGGCTGGCCATGGTGGAATGGACCTTTGTCGGATACGCTCTGATGAACACTCGCGGAGGGGAGAAGGTGTGGATTGGATCTAAATCCTCGTCCCCTTAAATAGGGCAGCTCATTTACGCGTCTAGGGGTGCGAATGTAAAAACACTCAAACTTCTCATATTCGTTGGACACGGGGGAAGCGACCATTATTGGGTGTAGAAGCCGAGGAGCGCAACATCCAAAAGAAACCGGACTTTATTCAAACAGGTACATGGAATTTGGAGGAGAACCCGCCTTGCAATGCCGAAGATAATTTGCGCTCAGGACTCATCGTCATTGAAGCCTGGTTCGGGGGCTACTGAGGGAGTCCTGGATTAGGGGGTGTCCGGACAGCCGAACTATATCCTTTGGCCGGACTGTTGGACTATGAAGATACAAGATTGAAGACTCCGTCCCGTGTCCGGAAGGGACTTTCCTTGGCGTGGAAGGCAAGCTTGGCGATACGGATATGTAGATCTCCTACCATTGTAACCGACTCTATGTAACCCTAACCCCATCCAGTGTTTATATAAACCGGAGGGTTTTAGTCCGTAGGACAACATACAATCATACCATAGGCTAGCTTCTAGGGTTTAGCCTCTCTGTTCTCGTGGTAGATCTACTCTTGTACTACCCATATCATCAATATTAATCAAGCAGGACGTAGAGTTTTACCTCCATCGAGAGGGCCCGAACCTGGGTAAAACTTCGTGTCCCTTGCCTCCTGTTACCATCCGGCCTAGACGCACAGTTCGGGACCCCCTACTCGAGATCCGCCGGTTTTGACACCGACAATAGGTCTCAACAAACACACCGCAAAAGAAGATTACATCGAATAGATCTCCACAAGAGAGGGGGAGAACTTTGTATTGAGATCCAAAAAGAGAGAAGAAGCCATCTAGCTAATAACTATGGACCCGTAGGTCTGAGGTAAACTACTCACACTTCATCGAAAGGGCTATGGTGTTGATGTAGAAGCCCTCCGTAATCGATGACCCCTCCGGCGGAGCTCCGAAACAGGCCCCAAGATGGGATCTCGTGGATACAGAAAGTTACGGCGGTGGAATTAGGGTTTTGGCTCCGTATCTGATCGTTTGGGGGTACGTAGGTATATATAGGAGGAAGAAGTACATCGGTGGAGCAACAGGGGGCCCACGAGGGTGGAGGGCGCTCCTGG